>NC_134476.1:47232799-47299000 GCF_964194025.1 Convolutriloba macropyga
TCGGATATATACACAAGGAATTAAAAACATATTACCAGAGAACCTTGGATATTTTCTTTTTGTGCCGCCCTGTACTTTATGCTCCAGCAGTTACAAAACACCTTTCATAACATAGTAAATCATTATGTAAGAAATATGGCACGTGCATCTGGGGGGTGCAGGCACTATCCAGTCACTAAGCTGGTGGGAACAGTCAGAAACAAGACAGAGACTGATAAAAGCGGTTCAAATTATTGGGAACTATGACTATTATTTCGCTAAATGTGAGAATGTGACTGAACTCTAAACACATAAAATACAAGAACAAAAATCATCAATGTACTGTCAAATTTGAGAAATCGTGAAGCGGTGGTATAGCAAACAATTTTTCTAAGAAAGTTTTAGCGTGATTTAGAATTTTTTTTGTGTTGTTCCGATTTCGATTTGTTATGAATTCATTGCGTAATATCTGAAAAATTAAAAAAGAATGTTTTTTGAACAAAATGTTCAAAGGACCAGTTTACCAGTGGTTGCAAAATTGGTCAAGGTTGTGAAAAATTCGGGCGCCCAACCAAAACGCAATTTGTTCAAAGGTGCTCATTTAAAAAGCAATGAAAAAGAAGGTTAAAGAATTAATTTCTCCAACTACTCAATAAAAAAAAACTATAACAAACATCAAGCTATAAAGAGACTCGGAGGGGACAGACAACGGGACAAATTGTCCTCAACACTCTGCCCTTCATAAAGGAAATACTTTAAGGAAATACATTAAGAAGTAAATTTTTCCCAATTTCCAGTTCCATTACAAAAATTTGTGCGAGAAAATTGAATCATGGTACTCAAAGTTTCTGTTTCCTTCGAAAGAAGCCAGGCTTATTCTGATAGTGCTGTAGCATGTACGTAAATGGTATTAAAGAAATCACCCTTACAGAGAAAAAATGTGTTTTACAAGCTCTCTGTTGTTAAGTATGAAAGAGTCTTTCAATTTGTGATAAAGATTACTTATGTTATTAACAGTGCAGTTATCAAAAGTAGTAAACAGATTCTGTTTTGCTAACAGATTATAAAGTTTTGCGGCGCGAAATCTCACTGACAGTCTTCCAGCTTTTTTTCTACAAAAATGTTCATGCAAAAGATTATAAGAATCATTTCCTGTAGATCATTTGTTCTCAAAACTAAATAAATCATTAAGGTATTTTTCAGAAAGCAAATGATATATAGATCTCAGGACAAACTTCAGCATTTCGTAGATATGTAGTTCGAATACTGCCAATATTTTGTGTCTGAAATATATCTTCACAATAATCACGGCTGTTACGAAAATAAATGAATTTTAACATTTTTTTCTGTAGGAGATAAATTTTTTCCAATTTTGAATATTTTGTGCAACCATATAATAAAATACCGTATTCTTTTTTTGGATTTATATTTTTTTGTAGTAGCGAATTAGCAACTGCCTTGGAACGTAATGTGTTAACTTACAAATAGTACCACACTGTTTACCGAGTCTCTTTTTAACATAATCAATATGAAACTTGATCGTCAGTTTAGAATCTAAATTTAAGCCAAGGTATTTACACTTTTGTTTAATAACAACCGGACAATTACGCATTGTACGTTATGGGAAGTTCTCCCACTTGTGTTATTGATTACGACAAACTGTTTGATGTTTTTGTTACCCAAATCTGCTGCTATCAAACCTAATTAAGATTGGAATACATAGGAATAATCTAAATACACTCCAATAAGTACAAGGCGGCAAATTTAAGCAAGTTTTTACTTGATAATCTCTCGCTCGTAAATTAAATAAAAAAAGTTATTGCTGCTTCTGCTTAAAACTTATCACCCCTTCTCTTTCAGTCTTTTGCAAGTTAATTTGTTTTACAATTATTCAACACTTGATCATTTAGATGTAACATTTAAGGCTGACGTCCTTGTACTCGTAGCACTCATTTGTACTCGTAGTTCTCGTAGTACTCACACTCATTTGTTGCAAAATTTGAATGTACTCAAATTTTACTGAACTAGAAATAACCTAAAAATCAAAATAGCACAAAAAGTCATAAAACCCAGGAGAGGTTGTTTATCGAGGAATTGTTATCAGGCGAAGGAATTGAATACAATTAAAATTTTCTGTTATCTATGATTTTTGTGTTCAGGTTCTTTTAATCAGCAAGAGGGCGCTCAAGTCATTTGGTAAAAACATTCTATCAAAATTTCTGCAAAAATTAATATTTTTTGACCGCAGGTGCTCAAAAAATAGGAAAGTAATCCCGATGTACTATGGTTTTGGTCCACAAAATTGTTCCGGTTGCATGTACGGCTGCGGTAAAGAAGAAGAAAAACGTGTGCAAGTTTTTTGTGAATAAAGTTTTTTAATCTGAAGGTCTTAGTCTATAATGCGCTTTATTTTCAAAAAACATTACCGCGTCTTACGCTCACCAATGGTAAAAAAACAACTATTTCTTCTTAATTTTGCAAAATAAGAAGCAAAATACGGATGCTCAAGAAACGCACGTGTAACTCGTCGGAGTGCTATCTTAAACACGGACCTGATTGAGAACCTTCATAAGAATGGCTTCTTCAGACTAAAAACAATAGGAACTTGAAATCGGAGACCGATAGCTCTCTTTCATATCAATGAACTTCACCAGGCTAAATGCAACAATCAGGAGAGCTGTAATTGTTCGAAATATACAGATTGCTTCTTTATCCTAAGCTATAAAACCATAACAACAAAAAACATATCAATGGATGCAAATATTTCCGGACAGTTATCTCATAACAAAAAGAATGGAAGCCAAAATACTAATGAATGGGTCATGACTGGTAGAAATATATCGTCCCATATCCGTGTATCGAGACAAAGACAGCTACACTCCCTTTAACTTACGTCGCTTCAATCCCAGTTACTTTCCTTCCTGAGACAAACCATGGGACAGAGTCTCCCACATCTCTAAAATGTCACATCTCTTTTCTATTTTTTCTTCCTATAAACATCGGTTCAAAGTTCATTCACGATAAAACGATGGAATTTCACACAAAGAGATTCGACTGAAACCTAAAATTTCAACCCTAAATATTGTCACACCTAAAAAATTTGTCAATTTTTAAACCTTGTGAACAATTTTTAAACCTTCAATTTTCAAAACTTGTGTTTAAACTTTGTGAACAAACGACCTGTAGACGTGTATGACCTGACCACATTCGTTCTCAGTCTCTGTGCTCATTTACAAACTGCATCAACAAAAAGCAAGCAGAGCCAGAAAACTCTGGTCACATTTTTGAGCTACAAAATACTTGCCTGCGAAGCAAAAAAAACCTCCCCGTTGTACTATAGAAACGTGAGCAATGAACATAACTCGATACCCTACGCAAGATTCATGAGTCGTATCTGTTTTTTTTAATATAACCAAAACCGCCTAGCCCCTGTCTTGGGTCGCGGGCCTCATCCTGGGAAAATTGAAAATTCGTCCCATCAGTTTTAGAGATCTGAATGTACTCTTGCAAACAGTACAGTATACCAGTACAAAAGTCACCAAGTATACCTAAACTACAATTTCTTGCTGCAAAGCAAAATTTAATGATCGATCACCTACTATCAAAGTGTTCTCAAATACTTAAAAGAAGTGATAACCAATCTGCTGTAATGATGTATGCTATAACTGAGAAGAGAAGAAAACCTACTCTTGTCCAGGTTTCACAGAAGAACAATTTTTCTTAAATGTTGCTAATTCTTAAAATTGACTCCTTTAGAATATAAAGCTATAAATATTGTAAACATTGGAGCAAAAACAATATAGCAGATCGGTAATGTGCGTTCGCACATGAAGTTCCGACCCCGCTCATCTACATTTTTCACTTAATTGTCTACCAAACGAGGAAACGATAAAAAATTTGACATATCAATATATCGTTCAACAAAACACTAAATGAGCAAAACAATCTACATTAGAGGGCCGATTAGACCTGTGGCTACCATTATATGACTACCAGAAAAGACGGTAATAGAAATCAGATAATTACAAATAATAATTACGACCAAAACTTGTCCATTTTATGAAAAAAATTAATAACTAAATCAAAATGCCATCAGATAAAACTTATACTAAACAAGATTATCTTGTACCTCATTAGAAGAAAATATGGGACTTTTCTTCAATGCAACTTGGTAACAAGTCCACAAGAAAAGAACAAAAAGGCAAAGTTTAAAAAATGTTCTTTTTTGAATAGAATTATTGTCAAACTGATCAGAAATTTTATGCATCAGCTGAAAACAGTAAAAGATTATTTTATACCCCCATAGGGCGTAATTGAGACCTTTCTTTATCCTGGATATGTCGCAGGACTACCAAAATAACGACAAATACAGGCAAAAATTAAAAAAAAATGCATCAAAGATTTTGCACGAAAAAAAATTGCACAAAAACTATGTCCCGGGCAATTAAAGTTCGAGCAGTTCGCTATAAAGTTTACAAATATTTGTTTGCGTTTTTTCAAATAACCAGAGATGAGCCCTTTTTTGATTCTGTGAAAAAATAAAAACCTACAAAATTGGTCAAATATGCAAAAAAAAAGATGAATAAATTACGAAAACCAGTTGTACCGGAACAAAGACAATTTGAGGAAAATAAGAAAAAAAAACCGCTATAAAGAGCAAAATTAATTTGATTAGATAAAAGATGTGACCTCCTGTCTAAAGAGATGCTAAGCTAAAAATTAACAGAAATAAGATTGGCAAATCTCAGAAATCCATTGACTTTTTTAAAAAAAAAAACAAAAATTTTCAAAAAGCATAGCCAACATAAGCATTCAACTAATTATAGACAAATTATTTTGCAACTGTTTTGAAAACTAATTGCACTTGTTTTTTGTGAGACTGAGTCATTGGACTATAAAATAACATTAAATACAAGCTGAAATAAAAATTCTCACAAACAACTTTATAAACCACAGTGTTGAAGCTACTAAAATTATAAAACTTTAACCGCGAGAAAAGAAATCTTCCTTTGCGGCTCCTTTCAAACTCATAAAGTCTTTTTGCAAATCGACTATTTCAATATGACCGCAAAGAAACCACAAAAACTGAAAAGTATCTAAATTTCGCAAAAATTCTTATGAAACAAATTTTTTAAGCCCTGAAGATATCAGTCAAAACGTTTTGAACAACAGAAAAATCCTTGTTTCCTTCGATAAAACATTGAAGAAAATCTCTCAATAATGAGGCTTCCTAATTACAAAAAGGTTACGACATAGAAAAATACGAAAAAAACCGCAAACCAGAACAAAAAGGGATAAATTGAAGAATAATTTTACTTTTTTTGAAAAACTTTAATTGAAGTCAATTAAAGCTTTCGCTATATATGCTTTCGCTATATATCGACATCAGTTAATGAGTTAGTTAAGGTTTTAGTAATTGGCCATTGAGTACTTTAATTAACCAATATTTAGTAAACGACAACAAAAATTAACTACAAACTCGAGGCAAAAATAAATAAAGCTCTACCAAATTCTGCAAGAGAACGTTGTCACAGCCCTCACAATCATATTTTAAGAAAACATTAAATAAATTTAATCTTAATTTCTGTAAAAAATTTTTTTCATATTGATTGCTAAGTAATGATAACGTGACAATTTGCCAAAGAAACAAAAACAACAGCAAATACGGGCAATAATGCACAAAAATCACAAAATTTTGTATGAAAACTCGTAGTACCAAAGCCAAGACACCGTTCTTTTAAAATAATCCGGCACGATAGTAGTTTGTATTCTATAGGAAAGAAATTTTGACCATTATTTGCTGAAAGTAAGGTAAAAGTTGACATAAACAATATAAAAAAAATTGACAAGTTCAAAAAATCATTGAAATTTCCTTAAAACATATATATGCAGTGGCATAAGAGACATGAGGTAACAACCGAATGCATGGTAAATATTTACCTACACTTTTTGCAGAAGCAATTTGGACTTTTGAATTCTTAGACTTAGTAATCAGAGCGCAAAAGATTAATAATTGAAGAAAAAACATAATAAATCTGTTAAAGTTTACTAAAGCTCTCCTTAGAATTAAAAAATTTCTGATTGTTAAAATCCATGGTATTATCAAACCTATCCCTGATTTTGCTGTGCGCCCAAAGATTTGCCCAAGTGTACCAATGGTTTCGGAATTAGACCAATTGAGTGAAATACTTCAAATTTAAAAAAAATGATGCATTTTGTATAATTATCGAGTTAAATTTGTAGAAAACGGCGAAATTGTAATTCCAGAAGACTTTTACAGGGCACCGAGATTCAAATAGCTCTCTTTTGTTGTTTAGAGAGACTATTTCAGCGGTTTTTAGGTCTCCACTTTCGGCAAACTTAAACAAATTGGACAAAAAATGCATATTTTGCCCAATTTTTTTGAAAGATGTCTGAATTATGAAAATTGTATCAAACTTTTTAGCCAAAGAAACTCAAATCAAACAATTCAGCAAAGCTCTTCTGTCTCTAACAGTAGCAATAAAACTCTACTGTTAAGAATTTCAACGTATTTTAAATAGTATTAACAAAATTGTGCCAAGATTTTGCAAAAAATACAGAAAATGTGAATAAAAACTGTCGAATATTCACATAACTTTAATCCTGGATAAATCCCTGTAATAAACGAAATTCAAAAAAAATCTTTTCATTTCATATTCTAGGGTGTACCAGCTTTTTAATAATACCACTCACAACTCTCTACGATGAATATATCGATCGGCCAAAATTGACTGAACAAAAAAAACACATTTGAGTATATAGTTCCTCCCTCCCCACTAAAGTGGGGGTCGGAACAATTATGTTTGTTAGTTAATAAAAACAAAAGATTGAAATTTTGTCGTTGTAATCTGACGTGTTATTAAATCCTCCATTTCATGGAGAAAAATAGTAGTCTAAAGAGTGAATGGTGTTAATGCAAATAATACTAACTTTGTTTTTGATCGAATGTATTGGCCTTTCCATCTCAAGTGTCGACGATTGATTCAGTCTAAACCAATTCTATAGCAATGCGGTTCATATTTTCAATTTAAAGAAATGGTGCTTCATTATAGCCATAACTCACTTTTCTTTTTAATAAAACAGTGCAGAGTGCTGATTGAGGTGGCGAAGGTTTATATAATTGCTCAAATTCGATAACCATCAAGGATTTGCTAAAAGTTGCTTATCAAGACTGATTAATTTATGTTAAAAAATGTTTCTGCGGACCACCAATTTTCTTAGTGCTGTCAGCAGCAGGTGCCTATTAATCAAGTCAAATTTCGCTTAGTAGTCACTGAAACATCCATAGTATCTCCCATTGCAACTCGCTCAAAAACTTTTTTCAATCGAAAAATTTAGTTTACTGTTGAAATTTTACGTCTGATACCAAATTTATTTCCTATCAACTCATGTTGGAAGCGTTGACAAAAAATACTCGCAAATAACTCATACATGCTGTAAGAGCTGGGGCCCTCTGCTTGATCCTTATGCGTTTGTACAGTGGTTAAAATTAAAACACTCTTCATGTTTTTAATTTCGTCTGTATTTGAAGTCAAAAAACTGATTGTGCTTTGCTAAAATTTGATATATTATTTTTAATTATCTTAGTTGGACAATTGAAACTTGAGTAATCAAGCAAACAATCAGTCGAAATCATTGGGCAGCATATCACTCCTTTGGACATTTCCCGCTCTTCATCAATTGGTATCTATCGTATTTTGCAGAGGTTTGTAACATAAATCTAGTTGGTTTATACCAGTCTTGCCGCTCACATAACCACACAATTGGTTAAAGTGACCTAGCATTTAATGAAAAAAGAAACCCTTATTTCCCCTCCAGTTGGGTGATAAGGATGCATTTAAATTGAAAGAAAAAATATGGATTGCTAAAATTGCATTTGCGATCCATAATGGTTTAAATTGTTCCGATAAATTTTCGTTCGTTCCCACTTGTGGGGGAAGGAACTATAAACTTAAATGGGTATTTTTTGTTTAATCAGTTTTGGCCGATCGAGATATTCAACATAGATTGTTGAGATTGCTTTCATCAGAAAGCCCGTCCAGTGTACGGTATAAAAGCAATGAGATTCTGTAATTGTCCTTTTTTACAGGGAGTTATGGAGGTTTAAAGTTTTGCCAATAGTAGTCGGAATCCCGTGGTTTTTTATTAGCATTTCCATTATGTTTTGACCTTCTTTTTCAATTTTGCTAAAATTTGTTCAAATTGTTGACAAAAATGTTACTGGTTTACCATTAAGGATACTATTAAGGAGGCTTGTCGATTGGTTTTATTCGAGACTTTAGGTTAATTTTTTTGCTAAACTTTTCGAATATCAGAATTTTTTCATCCTCAAAGGCCCTAAATACGTTTTTTTCGTAAAAACATTGTTTAAAAATTACAGAAGTATAGACTTAACATCCGCAGACGTATTCCTTCAAAATGTATGGAATAATTATTTGCCTTTCTTGTTCGCACGGCAGAATTGGGTCTAGGTTTGGACACTTGTTGGATTCTTACAATAATTTATTATTCGGATTATATGGGCCGCTGTTTCTTTCAAAATATTTTTGCGTTTCAATTCAAGGTTTTCAATGCAAGAACCAAATAATGACAAATCTTATTTGCAACAAGATGTGACCAAATAATTAATTGAGTTATGTTTTCAGAGAAAGACACTTATTCTTCATGACTTTGACAAGATGTTTTCGTAATTTTTAATTGATTTCTTTTGTTTTGCGTTCGTTTGTCATTCTTTTTGCAGCCTCATGACTTTGTCTCATTAATCAAAGACTCAATTGATCAAAGAAGAATCAAAGGTTCTTTAAGTTTTATAGGTGGACCTATGCATTGCTTTCAGTTGTTATCTGATGTCGCTTAGGAATTTGAATATATTTAAATTAAGAAAACGTCTTAACCTCAAAGTGTAAATGGGAAAATGTGTTCCGAGTGATGTAAAAAGCAGTCTAAATATTTTTTTCTTTAACAACTAATGGTTTCTTCGCTCTCTTATATAAAACTTTTTATAAAAAAGTTTTGCGATTTTTGCATACTTGTCTTTATTTGAGGTTGCACTTTGTTCCCTTTTCAAGTTTTCTCGTTAAGGATAATTCAAATTGGCGTTGAATGAAAGCGCAAAGAGACATTTTTTAAAATTTCTGGGAATAGGTTACAGTTTTAACGGCTGCGAAGCCGTTATATTGCAAAGTTTATCATAATTTTTTTGTTTTTGCCTCTAATTGTCATTCTTTTGCTGTGATACGGTTCATTGTTGGCAACCGAAAGCCCTAATTGCTTCTAATGATTTTCAATTGCATTTAATTCCTGATAGCAGTTTTTATCTTTTGGTTTAGTGACTTTCATTTCTTTTCTTAAAGGATATTTTTTTGAGCTTCTAAATTTTTGTTCATTTTGTCGCCAACAAGTAACTTAGTCTCGTCATTGACAGAGTTGATCAGACTTCTGTTAATTCAAACATTATTTGCGCTTTCGATTATGTATTTACTGACGTCTTTAGAGCTAAGTAATGTGTTTTTTGTGTTTCCTTTTGTTGTCCCTTTCATAGAGAGCTTTTCCAAAAAAAAATATCAAAACCAAAAGAGACATAAGAGGAAAATTTAAATCTATTCTGTCAATATAAAGTATTTAATGGTTTGCTATTTAATAGTGTGCCATTGATACAAGGGTCTAAACTGGAAACTTTCTTTGGCGGATTTTTAAAAGGCAAAAAATTTGTTTTGCCTGGATTTATTTTTATTTTCAGTTTTTCGCAACATTTGATCAATTTGTCTAGTGAATATTGAAGTTTCTCTTGATTTTTTTAAAGGAGCGCAACCTGTAGTAAAGGGCAAAATCATCAGCAAATTGAGTTTTATTGTGTTTCAAGAATCTCGCTGATATAAACGAGGAAGAGTATTGGTGCAATGACGCTGCCCTGAGGTACTCCAGCTAGTGACAAAAATGTGCGACTTTTTGAGTTAATAATTTTCACGAAGTTGCTTCTCTGAGAGAGAAAAGAGTTTACCCTTTTTTATCAGAGGTTTATGCACACCAATTTTTAGCAGTTTATTTTGAAGTCCTAGTCTCCACACTGCATCAAACGCTTTTTCAATATCTAGGCAGACAACTCCAATTCGGACCATTGAAATGCTTCTGTTACGTGCTGAGTGAGTTTGAGCAAATTATCAGTTGTGCAACGATTCCTTCTATACGCACTTTGCATTTCACCGAAGACATCATTGTTTTCACAATGAGCTAGGACAATATTTTTTACTGCTGTTTTTGCAAATTTTTGCAATGCAATTGGTTAGGCTGATTGGTCGGTAATTTTCTGCAATTTTTCTATTTTTGTTTGGCTTTTGTAACATTTTGAATGGTGACTCTTTCCATGTAGTCGGAACATAAGAATTGTTTAGTGAGCGGGAGATAATGTATGCTTTGTTATCAGGAGATAATGTATGCTTTGAGGCCTTTAGGTAAACTTTTCAGGTTGTTTTAGCTGATTTTATCTGGTCCTGGACTTGATCATCTTGTTTTGTTCACAATTTTAGCATAATCGTCTACTTTAATAAAACAGTAGTTATTTGGTTCAATATTTTGGCATTGAAGAAACGTTTTTGTCTCGTTTTCGACTTTCTCGAAGTGCTCATTTAGATCCGAGTTTTCGTATATATGATCTTTCATTGTATCCTATAGAAAAGTTTTGGATATTTCGAATTTCTTAAAGTCTGCTTTTGCTCTGATTTGCTTAAGTGAGTCTTCAACACTTTGTTCAGTTTCATTTGGTGTTTTTGAGTCACTATATAAGGCTTTAACTGCTCTCCAAAAGCTTTTACTTCCCTTATGTTGAGCACTTGCAATCAATTTTTAATTGTTTGATTTTCTCCGATCGTTTCATGGACCTCTTTATTTCTCTTTGGAGGAAATTTATTTCCTCTCTTAGGAATTTTAACTGTTCTCCGTTTGTTTTTTTCAGCTCTCTTCTCCTTTTCTTATTTTCGCGGATAAGATTAGTAGTTTCATATCCAAATGGAAATATCTCTTGTAGCATAAACAACTTCTATAGCGAGAATTGAATGTTCTGTACAAGTACTTCAATTAAGCGATTTAGTTCTACTGCTTTTGGATAAACTGGTGGATAGAGCACAGAGTGTTCATCTTCTTGTCTGACAATCTGGTTGAATTTTTAGAAGTTGAGTTTTGCCTTCAAATTGAATCTGCTCTGAGTATATTCAAAGTAGTAATGGTTGAGCTGTGGTCACAACCAAAGTCATCGGAAACATAAAATGTGTCAAAAAATTTGAAGATTAGTTGATCGGCGAAATGAAGATCAAGCATATTTCGACATTCTCCTTGATTTGATTGATATATGTGATAGCCGTTATTTAAAAGCTTGAAATTTCCAGTTTCAATGGTTTCAATTATTTTATCACCGTTTTCAGTGTTATATGTGCAATTCAGCTCTTGATGGGGAGCGCTGAAGTCTCCACAAATAAAAACGTTTTTCAATTCAGTTTCAAAAATTTCTTATAGTTTCAAATCGCCACCTGGTGAGTTGTAACGAGCTATAACCCAGAGATGACCTAAAACAGGTACTTCAAAGCATGCTTTTATTATTTCGAAAACTTTTCCTCGGTCGTTTCTTTCAAACTCTTCTGTTTTAACTTCTATTATTGTCGTTCGCTTCTTTGCTAAAATCATTAAACCATGTGACTTGCTTGCTCTCGTTTCTGTAACTACGAAATAATCATCGGTTAGATTTTCATTATGCCAGCTCTTGACTTCATTCAGGCACACAATATCAATATCTTTTTCCTTCAGAAAAACGAGAATTTCTGATATTTTGTTGGATAAGCCTCGGCAGTTCCATTGCAAAATTTTAATTTTTTCAATGTTGGCTGAATTGATGGCTGTTTGTTGAAATTAGTTGCGTTGGAACATTCGTGAAATTATTGTTAGCTTTTTTTGATGCTGTCATGAACTTTCTGACCTTCTATTTTATCAACAAAAATTCTGCTTGCACTAGCACTGACAACATTGATTATGTCACCGTAAGACATTGTATTGATGGTTGAGCGGATTTTGCTGAGTACTTCAGCAACTAGAACACTTATGTTTATTGCTGAGACGGTTGAGTTTGGTTGAAACATTTCGGTTTGTCTTTTTGCCACTAGAGCTGAGATATCACTACATATATAGAGCTGAGATATCTATATAGAGCTAAGATAGCGTTGCGAGGGCCAAAAAATAGGATTAAGAGCAGTGGTAGTAAAATTCTAGAGGTAAATTAATTTTAGAAATTGTAAATCAGAAACCTGAATCTTCTGCAAAATGATTGTCACCGGCATCTTGATGTATTTCAATGAAATGGATTAATTAATTGTTTTAATTATAATTAAAGTAATTAATTAATTCATTTCATTGACATAAGTCAAAGATAATAATCAAAGTATTTGACGCTGATTGTATTTCTATTGGAAAATGTTTGTCTGATCTAATTGTCTTGTTTTGCTTAATCACAAAAGATCTAAACCTGTTTCACGCGTTGTAACAGTGCTAAACAATAGATTGACGTGTCGATATATCAAGACATTTCCGATTTTGTAGGCAGTGACAAGATATTGATTCGGAATCTCTGATAAGTGATATGGTAATATATGAAGAATCTGGAGATTATCGACATTTGATTTGTTCTTGTATTGTGAATTCAAAGAACAGCGCATTTTTGAAATCATTCAAAATGCAAAACAGCCGTTGCCGGCGGGTGACAAATTGAGAATGCATTTTGTACAACAGATAAAACCAGCAAATCACTAGTACAGAGTACAGTACTTTTCTCCATTGTATGGGAACTGAAACAGGTACTTTCCTTTTTGGCAAATATTGACAAATATTTCAACACATAGCGAATATATCGGCACCTCGATTGCAATTTCCGTTGGTCCTATTTTGCATTTTTTGACAGATTTTTCTTCCGACCCATTTGCCTTTTCGTCCTCAAAAATGGGTAACAGATGACACTCGGATGGCAATAAGATCTGCTAGATCCTTATGCCAAACCAGTCTCTAAAGATGCATATAATCAAGTGTTTTTGAGGCGACAATTTCATGATTCGGTTAATAATCTTGAAAGCTTGACGCCCCACTCGGTCACCCCCTACCCCCCCCCCCTCACACACCCCCACCCAACCTCCTTCAAATGAGGGTTTGGATCCATTCTCGTCCAGCCGTTCCAACGCTCCTCCCTCCCCAAAAATCAATTGATCCCCGCTCTCAATGCTTGCATCTCTTATTCCCAGCAGGGTACCATTGGAACCAGCTGCTCGCCTGTCGTTTCAGAGCAATTCCCTGTCGTTTCGCCTGTCGTTTCAGAGAAGTTATTTTTCATAATTCATTGTTTAGTATAGTTTGTTGCGAAAAGCAACAGCACTTATTGTATTGCTGACTACATGAAGTGGCCTTCAATGTTGTTGTGTTCTGAGATCTGCGTTCCATTTGTCAAAAATTCAATAGAGCAAGGGTCTATGGAGAGCCAAGAGGAAAACGAGGTAGCTGAAACCCGAAGCAGCCTCAATAAATCAGCATCTTCTGTGAAGATTTTCATGGACGATTTCTACTGCTTCATGGGTGGACAAAACGCACATGCTCCAAGGAGGAACTAACAAGGAGAAAAAAATGTACCGATGAAGAAAAAAATAACTGATGAACTAGGTGAAGATGAAGAAACAGATGAAGAAATCTTGAACCCGATTGAGTGTGAACAAACGGTTAACGTTCTTGGTTACAGAAAACTGAGACGCAATGACAACGCTATCGGTATATCGAGCACATTCAATATGTGAACCATCACAATCAATAATCTTTCAGTCAAATGCTGCAGCTTGAGCTAAGAATCACTAGAAGTATCCTACATCTCATATCGGTATACACAACTTGCAAATCAAACAAGGAAAAGCATCCCACACTCAACAGCTACATGAAAACGTTTGGAATCTCCAACACCGTCAACATCATTTTTTGCCAATTTGTATCCCCAAATACTGAAAGAAACAATCAAACACCACAGCCAGAAAAAATTTTTGGATGCCGTGAATGTCTATTCTGAGGCAATGGGTCTATGAATCGACTAGAACAAGTGGAAACCAAGGAAGTTCTATGCAGCATCTTCTTTTCACTGATGCTCAATCGAACCAACAAAAATCAAAATAGGAAAGCCACTGGGCAAAAGTGGTTGTGGGCTTATAAAAACTTAGTTCTGAATAAAGCAATATAGGCGAAACATCGAAAACTCTGATTTTGGAATTTTCAACAAGTGCTTAAATCAGGGACTTCTTGATGACAAAGGTCAAAGCCCAAAAAAAACTTGCAATATTGGAAACCAATAGACAGAAGACAACGCAACGTTGCGTACTTTTGTTCGAAAAAATCAGACCTAGTAGAATTTGTTTGGACACCGACACAGTAAATATAGTCAGAAGGAAAACAGGAGCGCCTGAAAACAATACGGTAAAAATAAAACTGAAAACAGTTGCGAAAAGTACGCAAGGCAAAAGCCTACAGTGCGAGAGATGACTAGAAAGCAGTTTCTTTTCAAATTCAAGAACAGTTGGCATTAGAGTCAAAGAGAAAATCCAAATTGTTCTGAGGTTTTTTCAACCAAAAGACCAAGAGTACTAAAAGCGTTCCGTGCGAGGAGAAGGAAAAATTTATTTTAACAGACACATATGAGGAAAAAATGAATTGAAATTTTTACTGGATAGAAAGAAACCAGTTATCACTGATGATCCTTGATCAAAATAGATGAATGTGAGAAGCAGATTTCCGCGAAGTTCAATCCTACGGCCTGTATTCTGTTTTGCTTATCCCCTACATCAATTCAATGGCTCGAGAAAACGTTTTATCGGAAGATGCCAAAAAACTGCAAAATATCTGTAAAAAATCTTATGAGCTATCAGAGTGATCAGAAAAGCGTTTGTTGAAGTTTGACGAAAAAATTGTGTATCATTGACAATCTTGTCAAAACCATCAGAACATCGGATATTCATACTGGTTATGCAGGAACTGAAAAATGTAGGTTTGGCAAATGATCTTCGGGTAAGTTCAGTTGTCTGCACCTTAAAGAGCACATCCTAAGCAAAGCAAGGAAAGCTAATACAGTCCTGGCGCTCATTAAATTGTTTTTTATAGAACTTTCTCGGAAAATGGTTGTTGACCTTTTTACAGATCTCGTACGCCCTAATGCTGAACATGCGTAAGATGCTTGGAACATACGACTGGAAAAGTTTAACAGCTCCAAAGAAAAGTTGCAAATGAGGGTAACAAGACTTGCACGATGGATCGGATAAAAAAGGACTGATCGACCGAAGGAAGGCACTGGAAATAAAAGTCCGGACAATTTAAAGAATAGATTATCTTAACGATGAATTACGGAGAAAATTATGTATTTGATCAGAGTTTAACACTTTATAATGGATTTAAAACTTTGTAATTTTTAAAACAAACTTGACCCAACCAATAAACGGAACAATGAGCTGCCACTATAAAACACCACAGCATCGTATTTAGATTTACTGCAAGAACATAATGTTTGTGAATTTTGCATCAAATTGCTAGGCCCTAGGGGCCGTAAAGGAAAGTTGAAATGATACTGAACTAATGAGTTGTCAACTTTTTCCTCCCGCACAAAATCATTACAGGTATTTTCGAACTCAGTTTACGTTTAGTGCACGAAGCTGTCGCAGCTACTTCCTTGTAATCTGCCGGTTACGTTTTGAATGAATCTAACTTTCTGCACTCTCAACTTAAAATAATAACATTAATAATTCAAATTACCCTTCACTGACTTTACACCGTCGGTCACTGCTGTTAAATATTTTGGAAATGAAAATGCTGCAAAGAATCACCTGGATAGGATACACGAACGCAACAAACAACTGAAGAAGATGTAAGCTCACAAAAAAATTTCTCGTCAAGTCTCGGAGGCAAAACGTCAAGCTGTTGTCTTGGCATCAAAAAAATGAAGCTCACACTGGCTTATAGCCTGCCACAAAATGCTCAAGTCTTTCTTGGACAAAAACGGAAATCCATAACGAATTGCGCTTTTGGTGCAATCCTGAAGGTAAAATTACACCTATCGATTGTCTTTGTAGAGAAAGAATTAGTATACCATTCTCTACATTAAGCAAAATAAAGTAAAATCGACATGCGACACAATGAAATTAGAGACACGAATGCGAAAATATTGCATGACGTCTGCTGTGTCATTGATGTTCAGCCATCACTAGAAGTTGCTAGAAGGCAAAAACTTTTACAACGAATCTACTAGCACTGATGACAACACTTGACTTGAAATCAGAGCAAAGAGGATCCAAATTAACAGAACGTTCTTTGACGTGAAAATGTTTACTATATTGACCAAACCATGCCGAGAAGAAACCAAAGAATCATACAAATATCACATAGCTATTATGAATCTGAAAAATGAAAAACAAAATTTTCATTTCCAAAATATTTAACAGCAGCGACCGACGGTGTAAAGTCAGTGAAGGAAATTTGAATTATTAATGTTATTATTTTAAGTTGAGAGTGCAGAAAGTTAGATTCATTCAAAACGTAACCGGCAGATTACAAGGAAGTAGCTGCGACAGCTTCGTGCACTAAACGTAAACTGAGTTCGAAAATACCTGTAATGATTTTGTGCGGGAGGAAAAACTTGACAACTCATTAGTTCAGTATCATTTCAACTTTCCTTTACGGCCCCTAGGGCCTAGCAATTTGATGCAAAATTCACAAACATTGTGTTCTTGCAGTAAATCTAAATACGATGCTGTGGTGTTTTATAGTGGCAGCTCATTGTTCCGTTTATTGGTTGGGGCAAGTTTGTTTTTAAAAATTATAAAGTATTAAATCCAAGTAACTCTAAAAAAAATCTTCAACGCCATTGTGATCAAAAAAATTAATCTTAAGAAATTGTATCATTCATTTAAAAGCTTGCAGTATACTATCAGTTTCAAGAAAACTTTTGTAATAGCACTTTTTACTTTTGTATATGTAACAAATAAAATCAATTGCTCATGGCACATTGTGTGCAGAATCGGCCAAAAATGCAAAACCAATAGAAAGCTACAAGTTTGACGACTAATGTGGAAAAAATAGATTCTGTTTTAGCACTTTTGTTACTTGTTCCTGAAGTTCTTTCTACATTTTGTTTTTTTTTTCAACGAGTAGACAGCAGCGGAATTGCTTGTTAGATCTATTTTTCACAACTGATCCATCAAGAATTGAAATAGCAGCGCCTTTGGGCAAAATTGAGCATGAGCTTATAAAAGCTCAAATACAATCGAACTTGAATCTAAAACCAAAAATTGACCAAAGTTAAAAAAATGTGATGTTTGAAAAATTCCTCAAGTGCTTGAAACAGGAACCTTTTCTTGACAAACATCAAAGCATCAAAACCAACTGGTAAAATTTCAAATAAATGGATAGAAAGACAATGGAACGTTGCGTATCGTTGGTCAAAATAAACAGAGCCGGAAAAGGCAGAAATGGTTTGAAGACTGATAAATATAATTCAACCAGACAGGAGTGCCTGGAAACCATGCAGAAGAAAATAAAGATGAAAAAGACATCAGGGAGTTTGAATATCAAAGGCATGTAGAGGAAGAAAAAAAATAAGAAAGCAATTTCTTGAGTTTGAAGAACAAGTGTCACTGGAGTCAAGGGAAAACGAAATTTTTTTTCAAGCTATGCCAATCAAAAAACACAGAGAATTGAATGCGTCCATTGGCAGCAAAACGGTAGTGTAACACAGACAGACAAAGTAAAACCAGCTTGTTTTCATTCTTCAGTGTTGTTGTTGTTGTTTGAATTCTCAGCTTTTGTTGAAGAGGTTTTCTCCCGGGTTTGGTCCTAAGAATTGTCACTATATCTGCATGCTAGACAATCACATACCAATAGCCAGGTACAAAGATTGATCTCCAAATATTTTTTTATATATTTCTGCACGATCGACAAAACTCGTCCTTTCAGTCTAGTTTGATTTAGGATATCGACGCTGTTTCTTGTCTTGTTCACTTGTCCACAGAAATTGAAGATGAATTCATCCCGACTTTTTCACTTATAATTTTTGTTAGTTTGAGGATTTCTCTGTTCCGAGTGTTGAGTGGAGTTTCTAGTGGTAAATCGAAGTACTGGTTGTTTTTGCTCTGAAGGATGTCGGAGAGTAGAAGTATATCACTGTTTTTTATGATCAGCGATAGTGGTGAAACACTGAGTAGCTGTAGGCTATTTCCATAGGACTAACAATATGAGCCAGTAATCCATGTCACTGCTGGGAAAATTAGGATTTCTAGAACCCTAATTTCAAAAAGTTTTGATTTTACGTGTGACATTGTGTTTCAGAGAATGCATTTTTTTCGCATTTTTTGAGTCACTGTTTGCAGTGACTTTTCCAAGTTAGATCAAAGGTAACTATTAGTCCAAGTTCTTTGATGTTTTTGACGCTAGATAGGAGTGTAATTTGCGAGTGAGAGGTTCTCAATTTTTGCCGCGAAGTTGTAGTTTAGCGCGTTCGTCGATAGCGAATTACAGTTTGTTTTCTGTAGCCCATTTGTCGAAGGCTGTCACGTCCGTCTGTATCTCATGCTGGGTTCTTTTCACTGCCAGGATTATTAGATCATCGGCAAAAATGGAAGGTTCGAAAAATCTAATGGAAGGTTCGTTAAAATTTAGAGCTTCGGGTAAGTCGTTACGAACATAGAAAACAGGAGCGGGTCAAAAACAGAACACTGCGGAAGACCACTTGTGACTTTCTTTTTGATGGAAGAGCTTGTACAATGCGTACAACTTCAGATCGGTTCTCCAATAATCAGACAGTATCTCTAACATGAAACCTCCGACTCTCATTCCAGCAATCTTCTTGATGAGTTCAAAGTTTGGGACACGGTCGAACGCTTTAGAGAAGTCGTTGTAGAAAGCAACTACATAATCTTGCGAGTTACTAATCATCGCAAAGTTGATGCGCTGCTGAATTGAAAACATGTTTGTCCGCACTGATATGTTGTCCACGAATCCTTGTTTCTCCTTGATCAAATGATCGGTAAAGAATTGGTTGAGGGGCTCGTAGATGCATTCAGCGTTCAAAAACTTTGCTGTCAATATCGAGTAAAGATATAGGACTGCAGTTGCTCACCAGAGCTTTGTCTTCTTTTTTATTTATAGGTACAACCATTGCTTTTTTCCAAGCTTTGGGCAGTTTTCTTGGTTTTTTATTGATCTTAAAAACTGTATCCTTGATGTTCGTCAGTTTCACATTTGTTGCCTGATGGGAGATTATCGGAATGTTGTTTAAAACCATAGACAAGCTCTCGGATTTCGGATTTGGAGATGCGAAAAACCGAGATACCAGGATTTTCACACTTGATGTCCTGCATATTGAAGTTTTGTTTGGGAGAAAATACAGAAGGGAAAGTAGCTGTTTAACTTGTTTGCATTTTCTGCCTCGCTCTCTATGTCTTTATGGCCATTTTTCAATTTCTTCGGTAATGAGACCAATTTTTTGCAAGTGTCTCAAAGGTTTGAAAATCCTTTCAGAATCTCCGGTTGCCAAGATATTTTCTTGGTAGTCAATTCTGTCTCACTCACAGTACTGTAGAACTAAGTCTCACAACTTAGCAACTGCCTTTTGCCGGTAGGACGTCGATTTAGTGATGAGGACACTTTTTTGTGTCCGACCTTTTTTCAACAAATTAGATGTAGATGGTTGAATCCACTGTGGTGGCCGCTGACGTTGTTTTGTCCTCCGCGGGACACATTTCGAGACCATTTCTTCGAAATAATGATCAAGTTCTTGATACATATTGTCAATTTTAGTAAAAAAAAATTATGGGGCAAAGACTAATCGTTTCCTCAGTTTGTTTATTTCCTCGTAGTTTGCTTTGTAAAAGTTTCCTGCAGTGCCCACTACAGAATTCAACTTTTGGGACGATACTTCGAGTGCATTTTTGATATCTCGGTGGTCATTGCAGTCGTTTGCTTCGCAGAATTTTTTTAAACCATCTTCTGCAAAGAGGTCGCATCTTCCTGATATACGAAGTTTAGCATGTTTGAGTGACATGTGGGGAACTCTATGGCTTGTTCCAGTTTTTTTTGTCCAAAATCTCAAGGATTTTTTTCTCTTCCGGGTGTTGTGTATTCCAAATGTTCTAATTGACCGTAGACAGATTAAAGTCTCAAGAAATCCTTATTGGCCAAGTTTTTAGCAGAGCATCGATGAGGTTTTTTATTCTGTTGGCATTGGGAGGACTTTAGATAACAGCTAAAAAGAATTCTTTCCGGTTTATACAGATTTTGTAAGCGACACAGCAGTCTGCGAGAGAACAGTTGATTCTATAGGAATTAAGCTGTTTTTGGCGGCAATAAGAGTCCCTCCAAGGTTCGATATATTCCCGGTGAGGGGTCTGTCCGCTCGGTAGACATCGCAACCATCAAGTACAATTCCGATATTTCTATGTTCTCATTTAACCATATTTCTGAAATGCACAAAATACTGTATTCTCACAACATAAAAGTGTTACAAAATTTACTTTTTTGTTCAAAATTTCTGCAACAAATTGTTTAGATAGAATAGTCATGACTCATTTCGCTCGGTTTTGGTACTGGGGTTAAAATTTGTTAATTGAATGTCATTGAAAAGTTCGTTATTTTGAATTTTGAGCTTCTCCCGAGGAACTCCGTTGTCATTCAACTCTCTTTATTTTTTAGACACTGATTTTCTTTATTTGAGGAGGCCTTGTTCAGAGCGGGTAAGAGATAAAGACTCATGTTTTTTAATTCATCCCGTTTTTGGACACTCTTTGCTATCACTAGACTAGATTCGTGTTCTTTGCCCAGGGTGACTAGTTTTTTTGGTCCACCCATGGAAAACTTTCCGAGACTGTTATGCTCCATAATTTTGCCGTGCACGCCACAAGTTTTGTAGAATTGAGTTAATTTGCTCATTGGTAGGGACAAGTTTTCCTGAAATTGGTTTTTCTGGATTCTAAAAGATTCTTTTGACGTGAGAACTGTTTGTGATGTTGAGATTCGTGCTGTGCTTTTTTAAGTGGTTTCGGACACTTGTACCGGGCATAGCACAATATGCTCTTTTTTGATCTTCACGGCCACTGCCGCATAACTTCTGCAATTTTCTCGCAAGATTCATACACAACTCTTTGATCTTCGTTTCTATCATTTTAGTTCGTTTTATCTCCATTTTTAAATATTTTCTGTCTCAGTGTTTATTGTGGTACTAAACGTAAACTGAGTTCGAAAATACCTGTAATGATTTTGTGCGGGAGGAAAAACTTGACAACTTATTAGTTCAGTATCATTTCAACTTTCCTTTACGGCCCCTAGGGCCTAGCAATTTGATGCAAAATTCACAAACATTGTGTTGTTGTCTTGGCATCAAAAAAATGAAGCTCACACTGGCTTATAGCCTGCCACAAAATGCTCAAGTCTTTCTTGGACAAAAACGGAAATCCATAACGAATTGCGCTTTTGGTGCAATCCTGAAGGTAAAATTACACCTATCGATTGTCTTTGTAGAGAAAGAATTAGTATACCATTCTCTACATTAAGCAAAATAAAGTAAAATCGACATGCGACACAATGAAATTAGAGACACGAATGCGAAAATATTGCATGACGTCTGCTGTGTCATTGATGTTCAGCCATCACTAGAAGTTGCTAGAAGGCAAAAACTTTTACAACGAATCTACTAGCACTGATGACAACACTTGACTTGAAATCAGAGCAAAGAGGATCCAAATTAACAGAACGTTCTTTGACGTGAAAATGTTTACTATATTGACCAAACCATGCCGAGAAGAAACCAAAGAATCATACAAATATCACAAGGCTATTATAAATCTGAAAAATGAAAAACGAAATTGGTAAATTGAGTATAATAGTTCCTATCCGCGCTTGTTTTTCTGCCAGAAAATTTTTTCTGCAGCACGCAATAAAAGAACTGGCAAAAACTCCAAACGACAACACATATTTGGTGGCAAAAACATACATTCAATGCAAGATAAATTTTGCACTTCTACGCAGCCAAATTTTCTGTCTCAGGGTTTATTGTGGTACTAAACGTAAACTGAGTTCAAAAATACCTGTAATGATTTTGTGCGGGAAGAAAAATTTGACAACTCATTAGTTCAGTATCATTTCAACTTTCCTTTACGGCCCCTAGGGCCTAGCAATCTGATGCAAAATTCACAAACATTGTGTTCCTGCAGTAGATCTAAATACGATGCTGTGGTGTTTTATAGTGGCAGCTCATTGTTCCGTTTATTGGTTGGGTCAAGTTTGTTTTTAAAAATTATAAAAAATTAAATCCAAATAACTCTAAAAAAAAATCTTCAACGCTATTGTGATTAAAAAAATTAAGCTTAAGAAAATGTATCATTCATTTAAAAGCTTGCAGTATACTAACAGTTTCAAGAAAACTTTTGTAATAGCACTTTTTACTTTTGTATATGTAACAAATAAAATCAATTGCTCATGGCACATTGTGTGCAGAATCGGCCAAAAATGCAAAACCAATAGAGAGCTACAAGTTTGACGACTAATGTGGAAAAAATAGATTCTGTTTTAGCACTATTGTTACTTGTTCCTGAAGTTCTTTCTACATTTTGTTTTTTTTTCAACAAGTAGACAGCAGCGGAATTGCTTGTTAGATCTATTTTTCACAACTGATCCATCAAGAATTGAAATAGCAGTGCCTTTGGGCAAAATTGAGCATGAGCTTATAAAAGCTCAAATACAATCGAAGTTGAATCTAAAACCAAAAATTGACCAAAGTTAAAAAAATGTGATGTTTGAAAAATCCCTCAAGTGCTTGAAACAGGAACCTTTTCTTGACAAACATCAAAGCATCAAAAGCAACTGGTAAAATTTCAAATAAATGGATAGAAAGACAATGGAACGTTGCGTATCGTTGGTCAAAATAAACAGAGCCGGAAAAGGCAGAAATGGTTTGAAGACTGATAAATATAATTCAACCAGACAGGAGTGCCTGGAAACCATGCAGAAGAAAATAAAGATGAAAAAGACATCAGGGAGTTTGAATATCAAAGGCATGTAGAGGAAGAAAAAAAATAAGAAAGCAATTTCTTGAGTTTGAAGAACAAGTGTCACTGGAGTCAAGGGAAAACGAAATTTTTTTTCAAGCTATGCCAATCAAAAAACACAGAGAATTGAATGCGTCCATTGGCAGCAAAACGGTAGTGTAACACAGACAGACAAAGTAAAACCAGCTTGTTTTCATTCTTCAGTGTTGTTGTTGTTGTTTGAATTCTCAGCTTTTGTTGAAGAGGTTTTCTCCCGGGTTTGGTCCTAAGAATTGTCACTATATCTGCATGCTAGACAATCACATACCAATAGCCAGGTACAAAGATTGATCTCCAAATATTTTTTTTATATATTTCTGCACGATCGACAAAACTCGTCCTTTCAGTCTAGTTTGATTTAGGATATCGACGCTGTTTCTTGTCTTGTTCACTTGTCCACAGAAATTGAAGATGAATTCAACCCGACTTTTTCACTTATAATTTTTGTTAGTTTGAAGATTTCTCTGTTCCGAGTGTTGAATGGAGTTTCTAGTGGTAATTCGAAGTACTGGTTGTTTTTGCTCTGAAGGATGTCGGAGAGTAGAAGTATATCACTGTTTTTTATGATCAGCGATAGTGGTGAAACACTGAGTAGCTGTAGGCTATTTCCATAGGACTAACAATATGAGCCAGTAATCCATGTCACTGCTGGGAAAATTAAGATTTCTAGAACCCTAATTTCAAAAAGTTTTGATTTTACGTGTGACATTTTGTATCAGAGAATGCATTTTTTTCGCATTTTTTGAGTCACTGTTTGCAGTGACTTTTCCAAGTTAGATCAAAGGTAACTATTAGTCCAAGTTCTTTGATGTTTTTGACGCTAGATAGGAGTGTAATTTGAGAGTGAGAGGTTCTCAATTTTTGCCGCGAAGTTGTAGTTTAGCGCGTTCGTCGATAGCGAATTACATTTTGTTTTCTGTAGCCCATTTGTCGAAGGCTGTCACGTCCGTCTGTATCTCATGCTGGGTTCTTTTCACTGCCAGGATTATTAGATCATCGGCAAAAATGGAAGGTTCGAAAAATCTAATGGAAGGTTCGTTAAAATTTAGAGCTTCGGGTAAGTCGTTATGAACATAGAAAACAGGAGCGGGTCAAAAACAGAACACTGCGGAAGACCACTTGTGACTTTCTTTTTGATGGAAGAGCTTGTACAATGCGTACAACTTCAGATCGGTTCTCCAATAATCAGACAGTATCTCTAACATGAAACCTCCGACTCTCATTCCAGCAATCTTCTTGATGAGTTCAAAGTTTGGGACACGGTCGAACGCTTTAGAGAAGTCGTTGTAGAAAGCAACTACATAATCTTGCGAGTTACTAATCATCGCAAAGTTGATGCGCTGCTGAAACGAAAACATGTTTGTCCGCACTGATATGTTTTCCACGAATCCTTGTTTCTCCTTGATCAAATGATCGGTAAAGAATTGGTTGAGGGGCTCGTAGATGCATTCAGCGTTCAAAAACTTTGCTGTCAATATCGAGTAAAGATATAGGACCGCAGTTGCTCACCAGAGCTTTGTCTTCTTTTTTATTTATAGGTACAACCATTGCTTTTTTCCAAGCTTTGGGCAGTTTTCTTGGTTTTTTATTGATCTTAAAAACTGTATCCTTGATGTTCGTCAGTTCCACATTTGTTGCCTGATGGGAGATTATCGGAATGTTGTTTAAAACCATAGACAAGCTCTCGGATTTCGGATTTGGAGATGCGAAAAACCGAGATACCAGGATTTTCACACTTGATGTCCTGCATATTGAAGTTTTGTTTGGGAGAAAATACAGAAGGGAAAGTAGCTGTTTAACTTGTTTGCATATTCTGCCTCGCTCTCTATGTCTTTATGGCCATTTTTCAATTTCTTCGGTAATGAGACCAATTTTTTGCAAGTGTCTCAAAGGTTTGAAAATCCTTTCAGAATCTCCGGTTGCCAAGATATTTTCTTGGTAGTCAATTCTGTCTCACTCACAGTACTGTAGAACTAAGTCTCACAACTTAGCAACTGCCTTTTGCCGGTAGGACGTCGATTTAGTGATGAGGACACTTTTTTGTGTCCGACCTTTTTTCAACAAATTAGATGTAGATGGTTGAATCCACTGTGGTGGCCGCTGACGTTGTTTTGTCCTCCGCGGGACACATTTCGAGACCATTTCTTCGAAATAATGATCAAGTTCTTGATACATATTGTCGATTTTAGTAAAAAAAATTATGGGGCAAAGACTAATCGTTTCCTCAGTTTGTTTATTTCTTCGTAGTTTGCTTTGTAAAAGTTTCCTGCAGTGCCCACTACAAAATTCAACTTTTGGGACGATACTTCGAGTGCATTTTTGATATCTCGGTGGTCATTGCAGTCGTTTGCTTCGCAGAATTTTTTTAAACCATCTTCTGCAAAGAGGTCGCATCTTCCTGATATACGAAGTTTAGCATGTTTGAGTGACATGTGGGGAACTCTATGGCTTGTTCCAGTTTTTTTTGTCCAAAATCTCAAGGATTTTTTTCTCTTCCGGGTGTTGTGTATCCCAAATGTTCTAATTGACCGTAGACAGATTAAAGTCTCAAGAAATCCTTATTGGCCAAATTTTTAGCAGAGCATCGATGAGGTTTTTTATTCCGTTGGCATTGGGAGGACTTTAGATATCAGCTAAAAAGAACTCTTTCCGGTTTATACAGATTTTGTAAGCGACACAGCAGTCTGCGAGAGAACAGTTGATTCTATAGGAATTAGGCTGTTTTTGGCGGCAATAAGAGTCCCTCCAAGGTTCGAGATATTCCCGGTGAGGGGTCTCTCCGCTCGGTAGACATCGCAACCATCAAGTACAATTCCGATATTTCTATGTTCTCATTTAACCATATTTCAGAAATGCACAAAATACTGTATTCTCACAACATAAAAGTGTTACAAAATTTACTTCTTTGTTCAAAATTTCAGCTACAAATTGTTTAGATAGAATAGTCATGACTCATTTCGCTCGGTTTTGGTACTGGGGTTAAAATTTGTTAATTGAATGTCATTGAAAAGTTCGTTATTTTGAATTTTATTTTCTCCCGAGGAACTCCGTTGTCATTCAACTCTCTTTATTTCTTAGACACTGATTTTCCTTATTTGAGGAGGCCTTGTTCAGAGCGGGTAAGAGATAAACACTCATGTTTTTTAACTCATCTCGTTTTTGGGACTCTTTGCTATCACTAGACTAGATTCGTGTTCTTTGCCCAGGGTGACTAGTTTTTTGGTCTACCCATGGAAAACTTTCCGAGACTGTTATGCTCCATAATTTTGCCGTGTACGCCACAAGTTTTGTAGAATTGAGTTAATTTGCTCATTGGTAGGGACAAGTTTTCCTGAAATTGGTTTTTCTGGATTCTAAAAGATTCTTTTGACGTGAGAACTGTTTGTGATGTTGAGATTCGTGCTGTGCTTTTTTAAGTGGTTTCGGACATTTGTACCGGGCATAGCACAATATGCTCTTTTTTGCTCTTCACGGCCACTGCCGCATAACTTCTGCAATTTTCTCGCAAGATTCATACACAACTCTTTGATCTTCGTTTCTATCATTTTAGTTCGTTTTATCTCCATTTTTAAATATTTTCACAAAGTTCAGCTTTTCTATTTGTTCGTCAGCTCTAACTGTAGCTCTACATCTGATAATTTCTTCTCGTTCTGTATTTTCCACGCAATCGTTGCAGAGAAGCATGCAGTTAAGACCTAGATCTTTAATTTCGTTGATGGCGGCTGTAGTCAGCCCAGGACAGACGGATCAAGATAGAGATTTGTGTTGCAGGCTACACAAACAAATGCTTTTTGATTAGCATTGATAATTGATTTGCAAGTTTTGCAAATTTTTTCCCATGACTAAAGAACATAGCTAAGACCGAAGGACTTAATCAGTGAATGTCACTACGAACTACAATTAGGGAAGATCTACAGAAACCACGGAGATTCATTTACTTACTGCTTTAAAGGCTGTTCTTTTTTGGAGGGGTTTTTTTTGTTTGATGATTCGCAAGCAGTATTTTTATCGTCGAACAGTTACTAAAGTCTTTATTTCGAGCGTTGGGGCTAAGATAGACGCAGGTATTTTGGCAAAAATTTTTGTGTTTTTGCTTCCGTTTTGAGAGAAGTTGCTTCATATTGTACAGAATGGGCAAATTGTAAAGTTCAGAGGTCAAAGTTGGGGACATTTTTTAGCTACAGTTCTCTCACAGTATACAATGTCTTTGATGGCTGGGATAGCCTTCGGTTCAGCGACTAGTTCACTTGCTGATAAGGGTTGCCGGAGAAATTTTGACTGATAGGTTAATGAGTTGGTGACCAGATCGTGCCAAATGATAACTTGACCTTGTTTTGGGTAATTTTTTTTCAAAATTTGCTGGACTGTTTTGTTTTTGTCAGATATGGGGTTCAGACTTGCTCCGGGAATGGCTGATTACTCCTGACCACAACGCTTCTTGACGTTGGGCCAAAGAATTGCTTCAACGGGCAAAGAACTTGCTTCAAGAAGTTTCACCTTCAAGGGATCACCACAGCTGTCCCGTATTCCACTGACATCTGAAACCTTTTTATCTGACATCTGAAATACTGAGTGAAGATACATGACGGTAGTTGCTCACCTGGGTTTTGGTCACCAGGGTTTTACTCCAACTTTACTCACAAAGTCGGGGAAATTACCGACAGCCGTTTGAACTTTAAAGAGCATATCCTTATCAAAAAAAAAGAATGCAGTCCTCGCACTTATAGAAACATCATTTATGAGATGATTCCAAAAGTTACTGTTAGGCCCTATACATCTCTGGTAAAATCCAATCTTGAATATGCAGCAGCCGTTTGGAAGCATGGCTGAAAAAGCGTCAGAGCTCCACTGAAAAAGTGCAAAGAAGGCAACAAGAATTGAACTATGGATCGGTTATCTAATATATAAGGAACGATTGATGGACCCAAATGTTTCTACTATGAAATATAGAAGGAAGAGAGCTTGAATGATTGATATTCCAGATCCTGGTGATGAGGATAGATACCGAAGCAAGCGAAGGACTGTAGAAAGAATACTAGAGAGAAAGAGAAGGAGAGAGAGAGAGATAGAGAGAGAGAGAGAAACAGAGCTGAGAGATGCTAAAAAGTGTTAAAAGTCGAAAAAAAAACGATAAACTACTCAAACGTTTTCGCAATAACTTGCATCGTCAAGAGTTTGAAAACTTGTTGAGTAAAAATTGCCAGATATGCATATATAGAGCGACGTCTTTTGATTATCTATTTTCATTTCCAAATTTTTCTACAATTTTTCCAGGTTACAACCTTAAAGTTTTTTTAAAATGTTAAAGGAACTTTTAAAATATGTCTTTTTCTGTCTGAGTTTTGAATAGGAGATTTGTTTCCACAATATAACGTTGTTCGCAGGGCTATTCGAAAACTTTTAGGCCGAACTTGCATTCTACCCAAGATATTTAAGTGTTAGTTCCCTACTTTTTTACTCGTCCCGCTTATTCAGTTGTGGCTTGCGTCTACTAATGTGTAGAGCTTCTACGGTCCTAAGTGTTTCAAAATCCTGGCATTGATCAATTATCTTATTATTAAAGGCCGTTAGAGCCTCACAGCATTCCACTACATTTTGAATCTGTTTTTTGATGCTCAGAAATTCTCGTGGCCAGATGTCGCCACGTTTGTTCGACATAGGTGGAATTGCATCCTCAACAACTGAGTTCGTAGACCACATGAGAAATTACGTTGCTATAAAGACTAGATTTCAAAGACGGTAGGCAAGTACATAGTTTTCGCGTTGTGAATATTGTTGTCAATTTTCACGTTTTTTTCCCAATTTTTGCTTCAATTGCAGGCTGATGTTAATTCGATATTGCGGGAAAAAAATGGTTTAACATCTTTCGATGGCATTTTTTGTCCCCTCGGGTTTACCTTCTCGCCTCCATTTTTCCATTGAGGTTTATTAATTTTTTTCTGTAATGCATCGTTGATTATCTTGGAAGTCGAACTTTCGGGGTATTGATTTTTTAGCCAAATACTTCATTTTCCTTCAGAGTTTTGTCAAAATTTTGCCATGTGCTATTGCTTCTAAACACGGGGTGAACAGTTCCTTCTACAATATTCTTCTTATCTTGGACTGGTGCACAGCTACAGAAATTTAAGACAACTCCCGTATCGGGTGGATTCTTGTACCACTCGCAAATGATTTCTTCACAGCTATTTACATTGATGTTCGTGTCTAAGAAGGCTAAATTTCCATTTTTGTCAATTTTTTCTATTGTGAATTCCAGTTTTCTATGAAAGGTGTTTATTTTTCTGATTAAGGTTATCGGTTCACCATTTACCGTGCAAATTATATCGTCTACATATCTTAAGAATAATTATCTTTCAGTTTCCTGTTCACTAAATAATTTGTTAATCTTCTGTCAATTAGAGCAGTACCACACCAAGTCCTTGGTTTTTTACTGCTCATAAAATACATAGTAAACGCACAATTCGAAATTATCACAGTAAATGGGAGAACAAAAAGATATGGTCACCAAGAGTAAACCGGATTTTAACAATCTAAAGAAAGCATCATAAATAATCATGGGGAATCATCACGGAATGTCATCTTGACGGGAGACGTCAAGAAATGTTTGTTCTTGACGGGATTCGACAGGCAGGTACACCTGTTATCTGTTAGTTTAACTAACAGGAACCCGTGCGGTAGAAGAAAATTTTGAGAAAATCCCGAAGAGATTAAAGAAAATGGGTAAAAATAACCTCAGATTAATCAACCATTGATAGGACCGAAACCAAAGATCAAATTCTAAACTAAACCTTATATAATTGAGCTGACTGTCTCTTTTTAGCTTTACATCTTGTAATCTTTTGAAACTTGTATTTAAATTGTATTTTCGACCAATAAGTCTAACTCTATATTGAACAGCCTTAATATTTACAGCTTCATAATTAATTAAAATCTTAGACTTAGAAGATTTTCATCTGTAACCCCGAGGTTTTAATGTGCTTTAGAAAAATCCCCAACCCAACCCGTAACCGTACACAGTGCACGGGTAATACACTGGCGACAGAGATTTCTAAAAAAGTTAAAATTTTGAAAAAGCTTTAACAAAATTGTCGGTAGGAAGACGCGAATAAAAAGAACTTCAATCACGAGAGCCCGAGAATCGAATTTATCTCGAGAAAACACAAGATTTGGGATAACAAATCACCAGTTCCACCAATTTCCACGAAAGTTTTTGGGAGTCAGTTGCAGAAGTCACAACGGAATCAGTTGCAAGTGAGAATTTACTCGCGTGGGGCTAACTTTTACTCGTTGGTGAATAGAGAAAATTGCTTGTGTGGAAAAACCGCATCATACCAATTGAGTACAAATAAAGAATTTTCTCTAGTGGTTTTTCGTTGGTAACCGAAACTGATCGCCAATGCGTTAGTCTTGTTAGTCTAGGAATATTTTTTCTCATTCGATCTTGGTTGCGAAATTGACTTGTAGATAACGAGGAGCGGCCTAGCAATCGAAAAACAAACTGCAAGATATTTGTGTTGTAAAATCAATTAAAGCAGTTGCGTTGTTTTGCACTCTGAAAGTTACATATTAACTTTTTCTGTAACTACCATTAGTTAAAAAAAACAAAAAAGCAAAAAAAAGTTGGTCAGGTAACATTAAGCAGGAGAAAGTAAAAGAAAATTAAAGCATCTAATACCATCCTTGTCGTAATTATAATATATATATATATATATATATATATATATATATATATATATTATAAACATCAATAAAACAGGAAAAATCGGAATTCAGCTAGTATCATATTAAATAATGAAGAGAATTTAGGTGGGACAGTCATCTATAAGACTGTCAATTAAAATTTTGTTAAAAATTAAGAAAAAAAAACTATAAGTAAAAAAGAAAATACCATATTGAAATAAGCGTTAGGTTTTATAAACAAAATTTTTTAAACATTAAAAAAAGAGAGTGTTATAGAAATTCAAAGATAAAATTAGAAAACACCTACCAGTGACAATCTACATGTTAATTATCTTATAGAAACTATTATTTTGAACAACTAAACAAAATTTTAAAAGGGCACGATACAAGTAGGGGAACAGTAAAACGGCAACGGCCTCGACCTCTAGAATGCTATTACCGGAAGCGTTTACCGGTACAAACGAATTGGAAAGCTACGTGACGCATTTTGAGCTATTAGAGGAACTACAAAAGTGGAAAAGAACTGAAGGAGATCCGGCCCGCGAAGTTGATGAACGGCCTCATTACTTTGCACTTAGGCTAAAAAAATCTGCCATAGAGTTCTATCGAACTCTACCAAAAGCTACAAGAGAAAATTATGACGAATGCACTAAAGTTTTTCGAGAACACTATAGCGAAAAACCGGTCGTTTTCTGGGGACGGCTAGCTCGCCGCGTACAGCAGCCAGGAGAAAAACTGACATATTTTCTGGGAGATTTAAAGCAGTTGGCTTTGAAAGCTTACCCAACGGAGTCGCAAGACATTAGACACCATCTCGTTCTGAGAGGATTTCTAGAAAGAATTAACCGTAGTCAGGTGAGGTTAGATCTCAGAAACCAAATCGGCGACAATGATATGAAAATTGAAAAAGTTTTTGGAACGAGCATTGCATTTAGAAGCTGTAACAAGAATAGAGGAGGAAGAGCAAACACCAAAAATTGCGGTATTTAGACGGGATGAAACGAAAGATTTAGCGGAGGCCGTCACCAGGCTTGTGAACCAATTGTCAGTAGATGACAAACAGCGAGAGAACGGACGAAATCAATCTAGGGAGCGAAGCAGTTCCCAAGGACGGTGGGGTGACGACGGACGTGATAGAAGACAGCAACAAGATCGTGGGTTCAACGATCGGCGGCGATTGCCAACGCCAGGACCTAGTCAACGAGACAGATCTTTCGGAAGAGATGAACCGTCTAGGAGGAACGACAGGCAGGGTTTCAAGTGCAGAGCCTGTGGACAAGAAGGGCTCATTTCGAGGACTTGTCGAAATTGTTTCCTAAGGTGAAGTTCCCAACACTTGAAAAGAAACTGCCTTTTAAAAAAGAAAACCACCGAGAACTGTAATGTCATTAGAGTTTGTTCAACAAACACAATTAAATGTCTAAACGCAGAAATCATACTTCATGGGAACAGATGCGTTGGATTATTAGACAGTGGAAGTAGTAAATCACTTTTGAGCTGGTCAACATACGAAAAACTGGGCAAACCGGGAATTCTGCAAACATACACAAAACGAGTGTTAACAGCCAATAACTCAGCTGTCAAAATAATAGGAATAGTGAAGATGTTGGTACAGTTGCAACCAAGACTACCGGAGGTTGAACAAGAATTTGTGATAACGGCAAACGAAGGTATAGAATGTCTGCTGGGAATTGATTTCCTGAAAACCAACAAATGTGTATTGAACTTACACGAAGAGAAACTATATAGCAGTCACTTTAAAATTTCAATACCACAGAGAAAACGCAAGGTGATCAGTTTTTTGCAGTTGCTGGACAAAACACTTATATACAGAGTAAAAACGAAAGTCTAATGAGAATTAGATTAGCTGATGAAAACGGAGAAGAAATTCAGGGAGTGGAAGGATTAGTTGAAGCTATTGAAGATTTTGAACTAAAGACTGGTTTGCTTTTAGCCGCCTCTATGATATCAATGAAAGGTGGTTCTAGTTTGATAAAAGTCTTAAATCTAACGGACGCACCAGTGACCGTGTATAAAAGCACTAAAGTAGGAACTTATTTTGAAAACAGACAGAACTTAGTTGTGAATGGAATTTTCACAAATCAAAATCAGTCAAAAACATTGGAAAATTTTCAAATGGGAAAAAACGCAAATTTGGAAGGTTCTAATCTAGATAACCAGCAGAAAGAGAAAGTACAGGAATTGTTCATGAGACGTCAACAAGTTTTCTCCCAAAACTCGAATGACTTAGGATATTGTGACAAAATTAAACACCAAATTAAACTCAACAAAGATGCACAGCCGTTCAGAAGAGGTTATTGCAGTATGAGCTTTGATAAAAGAAAAGCAAGGAAAAAAATTGTCAAAGATCTAGAGGATGCAAAATTAATTGAACCAACCCATTCGTATTGGGCAGCACCATCAATATTGGTGAAAAAGAACGATGGCAGCTACAGACTAGTTGTAGATTACAGAGGCTTGAACAAACAAATCCAGAAAACCAGTTGGCTGCTACCAAGAAAAAATGACGTTATTGACTCTCTAGACGGAAATTGTTGCTTTTCCAATATCGATTTGACATCGGGATATCTTCAAATGGCGCTGGATGAAGAGTCCCAGAACGTGACAGCTTTTGTAACTCCAATGGGACTCTACAAGTGGAAGAGATTACCCACGGGTGTGGCGTCAGCGCCAGGAGATTTCCAAAATTTAATAGAATTGATGATGGCGGGACTCTCTTATGAAGTGGCTTTAGTATACCTGGATGACATAATCATCTTCGGTAGATCCTTTGAAGAGCATCTCAACCGTCTAGATCTCGTTCTTGGACGACTTAAATACGCTAGATTGAATATAAATTGCTCAAAATGTAGATTTTTTTAAGGAAAAAATACATTTCTGGACACATTGTATCAAATCAAGGCGTAGAAGTGGATCCGGAGAAAGTAGCGGCAGTAACTAAAATGAAAATTCCGCGAACAATAAAAGAATTGAGAGCAGTATTAGGACCAGTTGGTTTTTACAGAAGATTCATACAAGATTTTGGAAAAATAGCAGAGCCGCTTTATATGCTATAAAACAAAAAAGAACATTTTTCTTGGAGCAAAGAGTGTGAATCAACAGTTGAACAACTAAAACAAGCGTTACAGAAAGCACCAATATTGGGTTATCCGAATGACACGGATCCTTAAACGTTAACCACCGACGCCTCTCTGTTTGGCATTGGCGCAATTATTTCCCAAAGACAACAATGAGGTGAAAGAGTTTTTGCATACGCAAGCAAAACGCTCAGCAAAAGTCAACGAAACTATTTTGCGACAAAACGAGAATTTTTTTGCTATATTTTATCTCACCCCAACACTTCAGAAACTTTCCTCTGGGACAAAAATTTTTAATTGTCACCAATCATAGGGCCCTCACAAAGTTATATAGTTTTATGGAACCAGACGGATTTTTGGCCAGATGGATAGAAAAGCTCGGACAGTTTGATTTTGAAATCAACCACGAAGCGGGAAAAAAGATCCCTCACGCAGACTGTCTGTCACACAGACCGAAGACCAAGTCAAAATCTTCGATCAAGTGAACCAAGTAAATACGGAAGACAAAAACATCTGGTCCATTGGACTAGGGAAATCTGTTGAACAACTAATTGAACATCAAAAAATGCAGCCGACCTCATTTTACTAAGAAACTGGATTAGGAACGGGAGACGCCCTCAAAGAAAAAATATGGCAGGAGCCTCCAGAGCCCTGTGGAAATTTTGGACTGATTTCAGAAACTTACAAATTGAAAATGATCTAATCAAGAGACACAAACGTATTGACGAATTTAACAACTTAACACAAATAACCTTTCAGAGATCACTTATAAAAGAAATTCTACCTTTCTTTCATGAACATTGCGGACATTTTGCTATTGCCAAGACATTTGATTGGGTTCGAGAACGATTCTACTGGCCCGGGATGAAAAAAGATGTTCACGAGTGGGTAAGTTCTTGCGAAGTATGCTGTCAAAAGAAGTCTCCACACCAGAAACACATGCACAGCCTGACAACGTGGAAACCAAGTCATCCGTTTTGGCAAGTCGCCTTGAACATTATGGGACCTTTACTCGAGTCAAGTGGAAATAAATACATTCTTTTAATTGGAGATCAGTTTACAAAATCGTATGAAGCAATTCCCATGAGCAACCAAGAAGATTCAACGGTAGCTAAGGCTTTTGTAAACGTATGGGTTTCAAGGTTTGGTTGTCCGGCAAATCTCCATAGCAGCAAGGGCAGTAACTTTCAGTCGAATCTTTTCAAGAACATGTGTAAAAGCTGGGAATGAACAGGACATCAACAACAGCTTATCATCCTCAAGATAATGCAATGATAGAGCGCACCAATCGAACAATCGAAGAGAGCCTCGCAAAATATGTGGGTGAACATCACAACACCTGGAGTGACTAACTTCAGCTAGTAATGATGGCGCACACATCATCAATTCACTCTGTTACCGAGTACATCTCCTTTTACCTCCTTTTTGGACGATCATGCGCGCTACCGATTGATTGCATGTATCAAACAATACAAACCAAAATCTACCCGACATTGAGTGATTACGTTGGTTGCTTGAAAGATGAACTACAAACATGCCGTAAATTGGTACGGGAAAGCATGGATCTGGAGCAAGAAAGACAAAAACCGACAATGACCGTAGCACATTTGGACCACAATATGAAGTAGGTGATTTAGTAATGGTGTTCAACCCCACAATGAAAAATGGCCAGACAAAGAAAATTAAAACCTTTTACACTGGACCTCAAGTAATACGTGAAACAATCAACAATCTAAACTTTGTTATTGAGAATTTGAAACCAAAAAAAAACAACAAAAGGTCCATTACGATTGACTCAAACGTTTTAACAGTAGAATTGCTACCACTGATAGAAAAGAATCTAAGAAGGCAAAAAGTGAACCGAGAATATCCCAAAATGACCTTACGGAGGACAATGATTTTGTGGAAATTGAGGTAGTCACTCCAAAATTGAATGACACAGGAGGAAGAGAAGTGAATCCTGAAGAAAATAGTAGTCAAATTAACCATAGTACTGAAGCTCACAATGAGGCAGTCAAGGAGGAACTGTTTGAAAGACCAATGGGTGGGAGTACAAGAGAATCAATAAATACCAACACAAACGAGAAAAGCAGAAGCACAAAGATACCTGCGCCTAAAGTAGCCATACAGCAGAAGCGGGATAGCCTGGTGGCAACATCCGAATTGAGTGAAGGCGAAGAATTTCCAAATAGAAGCACGGCTTCTACGTCGCAGGGTGTTACCGAAAAACGATATCAAACGAGAAGTACGTCGGGAATAACAAGACCACGGAAACTCAAAGACTATTTTTTATTCAATGATAACAATTCAGAAGGAAAATCTGATAATGATGTGTTTTTTTAAAAAGGTGATACGACAAAATGCAGAGGGCATGGAACCCACATTGGAACGTGCAGCTGAACTGGAAACTTCTCCAATTGGTTAGCTTAGTAGGTTTTTCACAATCCTTGGAGATTGTGGGGTATGATTTTGAGAACATTCTGCAGACGAAAAAATTTGCCATGACGGAACGGACAAAATGCGTAACATCATACATAAATTAGGAGCAGGTAAATAAAGGAGGACTCATCTACGCCGAGAGCAGCAGGAATAAACTAAAAAACTGCATGTACAGGGCTGCATATACGCTAGCTGTGCTGAAAAAATGTGGTTGGTATGACGACGCAACTTACTTAAACGAAAAATCACAAATAATTCCAGCGTTTTTTATAATAAGAGAATCAGTCTGCCAAAACCTATGGCATGGACACAAAGCGCGGTTACCGGGTTTTGATGACTTTGAATTCAATGCTCTTGAAGAAGTCCTTAATGAGATGAATGTTGACAGAACCGACGCAGAGTTTGTTCAGAAGGTATCAAAAACATTCATGAAAGGCGGAGATGAAAAAAGAGTGAATTATGTCTACCACGTGGAGTAGATCAATCCAAAAGGTGAAACACAGAAAGGTAATATCATGATAAATGCTGAAATTTTTATAGGGATTTTGTTCATTGAAACTAGAGAAGCGAATGAATGAACATGGTTATATTTTAAAGAACCTCTGAAACACGAGCAGACCTTGTTATATCAAGGAGACACATTTGAAATAGATTCAGTACAATATTTTTTTGACCAAGACAAAAAACGAAATGTCTTAACGATAGTTAAGTTTTCAGACTCGATAACAGCGAAAATAATCCGCGCTGGGCACAAAAAGTACTTGACCAGCACATTGGACAGAAAAAGAAATTTTGTTGTTCAATTGAAAAACAGGACAAAACAGATAGACAATTTTCAGCTTTTTGAAACAAACCACAAAAATTGGTTTTACACAAAGGAAACGTTGACGGCCACGAAACAAAATTTTTCACCAGCAGATATATCTGAGACAGATCTCATGGACATAAAACTCGACCAATTTTTCGTGTGCGATTTTAGAGGCATGTTTGAAAATCTGAAACAAATAGAGTTATTAAATTGTCACATGGAAACACTGTAGAGAGCTATGATTTTAACAACACCAATTAACGGAAACTCACATCAGATTTTCTTAAATCAACAAAACGCTCTGGCTACACACGAAGAAAGAGCGGGAGGAATACTTTATGTCCATAGGTGCGCTAAATCTATCGTATATGTTGTAAAAAACCAGTTTTGTACCGAGGAAGTACCAATTAGGGTGTCTTCTGACAACAGCTCAGAAAGAATTAGAGCCAAGGACCCTATTTCTAGAGTATTCTATAGAAATTTCAAACTAATTAATTGCAACCCCATGTACCCGAACGCTCTTGAACGGCAGAATGGGTCATGGATAACATATGGCAGACGATTACAACTGATTTATAAACCCAATGATATGCCTAACTACAGAGTTAACGTCAATTGGTCAACCTCCGCGCCAATGGAAGGGTTTTTCAATGACAAAGACCTTGAACTCAGCAAGGGGGCTCAAAGATTAGGGCATACGAGAAAAACGATTACAGGAAGAGAATTTTTCCTGGGAAAAGGAGGTTTATATGAGCATGAGACTCTCCAGTATTTCAACACGGACTGGAAGTACAATCACCAGTGGCATGAATTGCTGATTTTTGAATACCAGGGTAGTGAAGTGAAACAAGTCTGGCATGTGGCCAGGGAAAAAACCATCAGTTTGATTACTATTTTTAATGGATTAAAAATCAAATTTTGTTTGTTACGTGTGTTTTTTTCAATCGATATGCTACGCAGTGGCACAAATCCTGTGATTGCTCTGCAACCCATTAACCCCATGGGGGAACTAGATCATTTTCATCATCTGAAACAACGAACTAAGGACTAAAAATTGGAAAGATAAAGAACAGTTGAACTGTGTGATGGTAATACAGACATTGTAGTTTTAAAAGCAAAAAAGGCTAAATCTGTACCAGATATGACGGAAAATGAGATCGACACATTAGATTAATTTAAATGTATGTTATGTAGGAATGGCAGAACCAAAAATTGGCGATTATTGCTACTATCTACTCGAGTTGTTCGAGATCTGGTCGATAGTCAGGCACCAAGTGTATCGGATTGTTGGAGTAACCTCAAATAAAAGATAAGTGGTGCCATTGACGCAGCTGCAACCACCCAATATAGTGGATAGAGCCGTAATTATTGATATGGAGTTAAATGGAATGCATCAGAGAATCGAGGAACAGCAGAAGAAGATTGACAACAGCGAACTGCTGGGAACTGCCGGAGCTCGGCTCGAAGAGGAGCTCCGGCAGATAAAACTTGAAAGTCAAAGGTTAAGCGATCAATTGCTTGAGACCAAACGACTGCTTGAATATGCTGGGAATCAGCGGGAGTCTTGAAGGAGGCAGGTGGAAATATTGAAGAAAGAGTTGGCGGAAGTTACGGATGTAGCCGAAACAAAAACAAGAGAATGTATCGCTCTGGTGGATGAGCGGGAGTGTTTAGCTCGGGAATTGGAGAATGCCGAGTTAGATATCAGAAAACTAAGGACCAGGATAAGAACAGAACAGACCTCAAAGAAGGTCATCCAGAGGAGACTGAAGGCGATCAACGCGCAGAACCCTTTCAGTCGACCTCCGAACTTTTATGAGCTTCTATTCCTGCCACAGGGGGCCACAACCAGTACTATCCAGAAACATTTCAAAACGTTGGCAATGCTCTGTCATCCGGACAAGGGTGGTCAGTAAGACCTGTTCAAAATTATTCTTCAGGCAAACAAAATTATGGAAGATGAGTAGGCCCGTAATATGTATGACAAGCACGGGATTGAAAAAGCAGAGGAATATATGAACTAGAAAATGGACCTTTGAAACTCTTGATTGTGAGTGAGTTGAACACTCACATTTTCTAAGAGGGAGGCAGTGTAGTAAACCATAGAACTTAATGTATGACTTGCTCATATATTACATAGTGAACGCACAACTCGAAATTTTCACAATAAATGGGAGAACAAAAAGAGATGGTTACTTAGAGTAAACCGGATTTTAACAATACAAAAAAAAGCATCATAACTAATCATGGCAATCATCACGGAATGTCATCTTGACGGGAGACGTCAAGGATTGTTTGTTCTTGACGGGATTCGTCAGGCAGGTAAACCTGTTATCTGTTAGTTTACCTAACAGGGACCCGTGCGGTAGAAAATAACTTTGAATAAATCCCAAAGAGATTAAGGAAAATGGGTAAAATAACCTAAGGTTAATCAAACATTGATAGGAACGAAACCATATTCAAAACTAAACCTCATATAATTGAGCTGCCTTTCTCTTATTAGCTTTACACCTTGTAATCTTTTGAAACTTATTGTATTATCGACCAACAAGTCTAACTATATTGAACGGCTTTAATATTTACAGCTTCATAATTAATTAAAATCTTAGACTTAGAAGATTTTCATCAGTATCCCCTAGGTTTTAAAGTGCTTTAGAAAAATTTGATAAATATTGAATATACGTGAATCGTTTTGACCAGGAATCAACTAAGAGTGCAAAAGCCCGGACTGGAAATGAGCAAAAAAAATTGCCGTCAAAGCCCGAAAGAATGGAAAGATCGACCGGAAGAGGTCATCGGAAGCAATAGTGTGGACATTTTCAAGAATAGATTAGATTCACTGGATTACGGAAAAATTTAAATTGTCACTTTCTTGGGGAAATGACACCCCGACGAAAAAGCTGATCGACAGAGGAGGATGCCTAAGGAGCAGAATATCTGAACTGAAGTGATAGAAAATTAAAATGTCTCATTTTACATTAAAAAAGTGAAACAAAAGGTTGGCCGCATCAGAAAACAAACAACTAATGGCGAAAGTAGTTGAGTCAAACTAACAGGCTCCCTTCTTCATCCACAGCTCCCATTGAAGCATTCTACATCGTCTTGCTATTTTCTTGTAATCTGACAGTTATATTAGTAGTAGTCGTAGTGCTGGATTTAGAGTAGGACTCTTGGGTTTCCGCCCAACTTACAGTTCAGATCAGTTTTATCTTGTTTAACATGTTGCAGTTTCGGCAACTACAAATCACTCTCCATGTGCATTTATTCTCTTCCACATAATGATTTGTGAAAAAATCCCAGTAGATTATCTGCAGGGTAATTTTGTTTAGGGTCTTTTCATAATCATTCGCAGCTCTAGAAACGTAGTTGAAGAGCAATTTCGTTCTTCTAAAAAGTTGTGTTTAATGAATGCTTTTTCTGCACTTTCATTTTTAAATGTTAATGTTCAACATTCAAATTGAATTCTAATGTTGAATCCGGTTGAGTTCTCTCTCATGCTGATGTAATCGTAAAATAAATTTTCAGGTGACGGTATGTTAGGTCTCGGTGGAACGCCAATTATAATCCTAAGTGAGTATCTGCAGAATGAAGGCGTAAAATAACTATTGAGATATTTTGACAACATCTAGAGTATTTAATTTTTTTGTCTTTGTTTGTAGAAAGTTAGGATCTTTTCCGTATAGTACGTTATGCCCCCCTAGTACGTTATGCAACCGCCAGTTACGGAGCACGTGCCATTGCATAGTAAATGTTTATGTAAAAATATGGCACGTGCGGGGGGGGGGGGGTGCAAATAATATGCACACACTAAGCCAGCTTAGTGTGTGCGTATTATTTGCACCCCCAGACGCACGTGCCATATTTTTACATAAACATTTACTATGTAATGGCACGTTCTCCGTAGCTGGGGCGCATAACGTACTGGGGGAAAGCACAAACGTAAAAGATCTATGTCGCTATGGTCAATTATTGTTAAAAGAACGTTTTCGCAATGCAATTACTTTCGTCAGTTAAAATTAAATTATTGATAAAACTATGGACAGAAGAAAATACTTTGCCGTCGTGTCAAAAAGTTTTATCGTAAGTTTAGGAATCATAAACTGTTTCAACCCCGCTGCGCTGTTTCAACCCCCTGAATTATCTCAATAGATTTAATGTTCTTTTGTTTCAGACCAAAATACCAAACGCGAGTCTGGGAAGAACGTACAAATTGGGAATATCACCTCGGCAAAGGTAAGGATCAGCCAAAGGCACTTGCTTTGATTTTCATAATATCCCCAATGGGAGAAATATAGGAATAACGGAAACAAGAATTATGAAATGATGAATTAACATTCGGTGTAACAAAGAGATGCAAGTCAACTAATTAATTACTCTCGAACGACGTTTGAGGCAATTATTGAAAACCTGATGGTCTTTTTATGCAAAGTTTTTGCTTGACCATTTTTGCGCTTTTTTTCTAGAACATTTTGTGACCTCCCAAATGACTTTTTCTAGCTTCATTTTGAATGATTGCAATTGCTCTCTGAAGTTTTGCTAATATAAAAGTGATTATTTGCGGTTGTAGCATAGAGGTTAAGATGTCTGACTGATATCCTGGAGGTCGCCGGTGCGAACCCTGTCACATCCGAGTTTTTCCACCCAAAAAAGTCCCTTAACTACTCCCCGAAATTAAATTTCCCTGCCTGTTGTTCGAGAGAAATTACTCTAGTAATAGTCGGTTTATGTTTTATTTTGTCAAACATTGGAGTCTATGTTTTACATATGTAAAACATGTTTCAAAGCGAACATTATGCTTTGTTATCTTTCTTAATTGCTCTCCAACGAAGTTTGTAGCAATTATATTAGACCTATTAGTCTTTTTTATGCGATTATTCGCTTGACCAATTTTTTTTGGTCTGACCCATTTGACTTGGTCCTTAAAAATGGGAAAAGCAGCTAGCGCCTAGGGGGCATTAAGTTCTCTTCCCTAAGACCCTCCCCCCTCACAACACCCCCTCACTTCAAATCCAAATCCCCCACAACACCCCCCCCCCCCTAACTTCACCCCGCCAATCTCTACCCGTGCACATCGTTCAGGCCGTACAGGCCCCCGTGCAGTCAAAAGCCCTCCCCCACTGTTGCCCCCCCGCTGCGCTCACCTCACGCCACTTCAATTAAGCTAAAGCTAACCTCAGTAAACCATGGCAAGCTACTGACCAAGTCAACCGGTCTTTTTGGCAGTTGGCCCGACGTTAGTCGGTTATGCTCCTATTTCTGATCCGATTTGAGAACTGATTTTCAAGAGTTTATGATATTTTTTCCTCGGGTCGTAAAATTTTTGTAAAGCCAAACAACACAGTTTTCCTTGGCTTTCTCCCATTTTGTCCACCTGTTAATTGCTGGTAAAGACATTTAAGAAGTGACCAATAATAGTCCAACAGGGTCTGGGACTACCTGGAGTCTTTAATTTAAAACCGGGTGTTGTCGTTTGACAAGGTTTGAGACACAAAGGCCGGCTTCAAAATAATTCAGTGAAATACGGAAATAATTCGGTGTATGCTTGTCGATCAAATTGCTCCGAACATGCGTAAAAAGGCGCGAACATGCGTAAAATTCAGGATTCCATCTGCCTCCGCTACAACAGTATGGAAATCTGAAGAAGTTAGCCGGCGGTTCCGAGGACAAGTAGGCTGCGTGCGTTTAGCTGACTGGATGGGTTGTTCCATAATTCTTCTTAAGTGCGATGCTAGAGTTGGGCTAAATGTCTACTCTACCATCTCATGCGACAGCTGAAGACATGTAGTCAGCGTGTTGTAGTTTCTCTGAAAATTGAGTTTCATTGCCTGGCTGGCTACAACAAAATTTTTTCCTTTGTCTTAAACACTGACATCAGGGTGTCCTCGTCTGGATACAAATAGTCAAATGGCCGATAACAGACAGTCAGTAGCGATGTTGTCGCAAACTTCCTGATATACTTCTCTCGTCATCAAGCGCTTAAACATGCACTGATAATTGAGTGCTGACTGCTCTTTCTATCAATGTGAAAGTGCCTGAACATATCAATTTCGATGTTTATAAATGGCTAGTTTGAAGTAGTCCGGAAAACGATAAGTTAGAAAAGTCATCGTCGGTCTGACATTGTCTGCTCTTCAACGTCTGCAGATGAAACAATGCTTTGCCAGACTTCGGACTCCGAGTTCTACTGACTCCGGTATGTTTGCTCGCAAAATGCAATCCAGACTTCTGCATTCGTCCCTCAACTTTAAACAGTCTGTTGCTATCCAGAAAGTATGTAATTGGCAACAGTTTGTGTTTATTGACAAGAGGTAGTCCGCCTTGGAGTCAAGAAATGATGTCATTGATATGTATGGACTGTTATCCTCAGGAGAAGCTTTGAGCTCTGTTTGTTTCTGCCTCGAACAGGCCATGTAACGTTTGGTCGACCCCTTCCGTTGGAGTTTTGCTCCAAATTAGTCCTGGTTTTGCCAAGGAGTTTAGGCCAAGTTGAAAATCTGTTTGGATCCACCAATGTATTTTACTGCTCTTGTATTGAACTTGTGTAAAGTATGTTTGAGCTGTTTTTTCGTCTGAGAACGTCCATTTGCGCTGTTTTGGTCAAGAAAGAAACGGCTGTTATCGAAAACTAATGAAGATCGCATGGCGCCAGACCTCTGGTGCAGCAGTGTACAGTTTTCCTGGTGTATATCCACTCGTTATTGCTTAGTTGTCAGGAGTTTTTTTGAACCTGTTTGCGATTTACATCTGTCGATCTTTGATCCAGAAGGTACTGCTGCGCTGTCAGTTGAAAATTTGTTGCTGTTTACATAAATTATCTCAGTCTCACAGAAGCCTATGAGATCATTACACGATATAGCTGCTTCGAGCTCCTATTGGGATTGCTCATCTGTTCGATTGATACCACCTTGGATTTGCTGATGTATCGGGTAGCTTGTACCGTTTACTTATGTTATCCCCAGGTAACCCACTGCAGCTACGGCTGAAAGCGAGGCGTCAGTGAAAGTTTTTAGCGCATCGTTTCATTGATGCTTGGAACTTTAATTGTAGGCATTTTCTCGAAGTTTTCCAGCCACTTCTGATTTTCGTGATACTGTTCCTGTGACACCAGTTGGTCCCAATAGTGACCTTGTTTAATGACTCTTTGCAATATGCATCTGAGTCGAGTTGCGAAAAGCGAGATGATTCGAATTACGTCAAACAAAAGCAGCCATCGGGGAAGCCTTTTCTGCGCGATGTTCTGGTTCTCGTAACTCTTGTGGTTTTCGTCACAAGCATTTTGGATTCCATACTTGACCAAGTATCTATTGCGTCTACTACAGAACTCTTACTGTAGTAGTTTTCTGATTCTTGAGTTTCAGTATTATTTGAAAAATTTAACTTAGTTTCTTTACTTAAGTTATTATTACCTGCCGTTTGCTTTCGCGATCTTTTCGAGATTAGAATGATGAATTTTTTTAACGGCAATTGATAGCCCTGTCAGCTTTTTCAGTCTATCAGTGTTTTGACCATCCTAATTATGTTTCACTTTTTCTAACGTTACCAAACGTTTTCAATAATATATATTTTTGCTGCATTTTGTTTCTTTTGGTGACAGTAGTTTAAATTTCTCCAATTTTTGGATCAGACCGGGGGAATGAGTTTATGGTTTGATACAATAGGTAATGACTTCAGCTGCAATTTCGGTTTTTAAAGTTTTTAAGCTTGGAGTCGCTTCCGGAATTCGCACGGCTATGTTTTTTTTTATTTCGTCGTCGATTTTTACGACTATATGACGTCACAATCACTTCAAATCTGCTTTTCGTTCATTCGTTCATGCAATTTCATTTGAAGTGCGTGTGTGACGCCATTTTTCGCTCTTAGTTGAGCGAGTTTTATTGTTCATTCGCGTGATTAAAGTTTTGGTCACACTTGACTTACCTCACTCGCAAAAATGACTTCCTCACTTTGATGTTGACTTTTATTTACTTTAATTCAAAGAGATAAGGTCAAATTGGTGTGTCTCACCCTAAATGAATGTTATTTGAGAGCAGCTAGTAGAGGCAGCAAAAACTTATACAGATTTTTAATCAAAATATAACATATCGGCCTTCAATGAAAATACGAATTTTTTATGGTCTATCTTTTTTAATGTTTTTTTTTGAGACTGCAGATCTACAAAGCTATTGCGGCTATTTTCTGGCAATCTGCCTGCTATGTTTTTAAGATCTGTTCACATTTTCACGATTTTTGAAGTCAAATTGGAGTAATGATTTTGGTCACGCCGAAACAGGAAGTGGAGCGAAAAAGCGAGTGGTTTTGTGGCGTGAACTTTTTTCGCTCTAATTTTAAAGTATAGTGAGAAAACGGTGTTTGAATTCGGTTTCTGGCTGGTGGTTTTTTGTTCACATGCAGCATTTTCGCTTTGATTGTTACTTTTTTCAATTTTTTGCTAGGATTTGTTTTCTAAACGGTTTTCCCAATCAAGTAATAGTACATTCTATGCCTAGTTTTTTGTTCAGTTCATGAAAATTGTTTTAATTGTAGGCCAGAACTTGTCCTGCTATGTTTTTTTCAGTTCGCTTTACATTTTGATTTCGTTTTTGGTTTTACATAAGTAACGATTTCCACGCTTGACTTACTTCACTGTTTCAACTGAATGGTTTTTAAATCCATTCACTCAATGAATTACGCAAGATAGTGAATATGGTCAGAGCCAAAAGAACCCAATCAAAAGAAAGGGGATAAGCATATAAAGCCTGGTCATTATGTCATAGTGCATTAGGTTATCAAAGTTCATTAAAGAGATTGCTAGCTAACATTGGTATTATGCTTAATAGCCTTCACTTTAAAAGCTGAATTAAGTGCATTTTTTTTAGAATCTAAGTGAATATTCAGAATTTGCCCACCAAATAAAAAAATTGACGATTAGAAAAATTCTGTCAATTTCTATATCTTAATTTTTTTCTGTGTCAATCCCAATGTGCGTCAAGCGGTTCAACGGTGGCTATTTTCCGGCATTTTACCAGCTATGTTTATACTGCTGTTGGTCGTTTTAGATTTTTTTTACTATTGCGGTTGAGTCCGCTGCGGCTTCATTGCGTGTGCTGTGATGTATCTCAAGCATATCAATCTAAATATGCCTGAGTTGTAGCCATTTTCCTCCATTGTTCAACAACGTTAGAGTTATTTAGACGGTGGCAGATGTGATCCGAACATGCTTGGGTCCGCGTGCCATGTTGAAGATGCTGATGGATCCTATGGGTGGCATTGTGATGACGAATGATGGCAATGCTATTCTGAGAGAGATCCAGGTACAGCACCCTGCAGCTAAAAGTCTCATTGAAATTGCGAGGACTCAAGATGAAGAGTGCGGCGATGGCACAACTTCAGTTGTCATTCTCGGTTAGTCTTTAATTATTCCCGTCCTAAACCTATTCCTTCGTAGAAAGAGGAAAACATGTCTTTTTAGTATAGAAACTTAAAATAATTGTGTTCCTCAAGCGGTCCTGAATCAAGCCATGGAGAATATAATTGGTTCAATAATTGCATACATTTTGGTACATAAGAGGGGCTGCAAATGAATTGGAGATGAACTTGTGATGACAGTAATTTAAGAAATTACTAATCATCCCAAAGTTGATCAGATGACTTTGGTTGTTGTCAAAACTGGCAGGAAAGTGAACCCATAAACCTGAATCAGGATCAGTAACAATCTCGTATTATCATGATTTAATGGAACGATTCAGCATTTAAATTGAGAATAAATTGGCATCGTTTCTAGCTGGAGAATTCTGCAGTGTTGCTGAGCAATTTCTTCACCAACAGATGCATCCTACCGTTATCATTGGCGCTTATAGGAGAGCATTGGAGGATGCTGTTGCAATCATGGAGAAGCACAGGTGACTACATGAGTACTAATCAACGCTAATTTTAACTATGAAAACTTATGCGGCTAATGTAAGATGTATGGTATTTAATTGATCTTGGTTTTAGTCCAGAATCTTTTTTAATGAAAATTTTGTGCTCAACTGAATTGACTGTTTTTGGCTTCTTGATTTATGCGTGATCTAATTTGCTGGCATTGTCAATTTGAAGCAGCTGAATTGGCAACAGTTGACTACATAAAGTCAAATGAAAAGTGCTTCAAGCTTGTTCCATTTTTCGCATTTCATCTTAGTTGTCTATAATGAGCTCTAGTGACATCATTTGAGGCCCGCTATCCCCTCCCTGGACAAGACCACTGAAACAGGCTGCAACAAAATCGAGCCCACGTTGGTTGTTTGACAGCAATTCGTCCGACTTTTAATTCATTTTTTCTCGTTTGTGATCAAAGCAACTAGATGAAAAAGGAATTGATATTTTAGTGTGTCTGTTGATGTGAATGATGACCAGGCCATGTTGGAGTTCATTCGCAATGCCCTTGCCACTAAAGTGACAGCCAACTGGAGTGACCTGATCACCAACATAGCCCTGAAGGCAGTTAAGACTGTCATCCTGGAGGAGAAGGGAGGCAAGCGGGAGATCGACATAAAGAGATACGCCAAAGTCGAAAAGGTATATTAATTGTAATGTAATGCTATCATTAACTTGCTCTTATTTCTTTGAAGCTAAAAGCTGGTACTAGTAAGGTAAGTGTTGTTCAAAACCGAGTTAAGCAATAACAGTTTTTTTCTAGTGGCGCAGTTACGTAATGTTCAATGACCAAAGAAATTGATATATTCAAGTGTTTCGCCCAACTGTTTTTTGAGATGACTGTTTGTGTCAATCGCATGAAAAGCCCTTAGAAAGAATTAAGGCCAAATGGATCTACCGGCATTATGTAATTAAGAAATTATCATGTCATTTAACGCCCAAAAATCGTAACAGGCAGGGAGGCTCGTTTGTTCGCCCATGTTTTATCCCGTCTCAACTGCAAACTTTGCTTGATTCTTCAACTTGCAGAAATTTTGCGATTTTGAATACCATCATTAGACAGTCCGAGAACTTCTATTGACAATTTTTAAAGTTTTTTCCAGCCAGGACTTTTAAACTTTTATGCGCACAGTTGAACAGCTCAGAAAGATAACTGAAATTTATTTCTCATTTGAAATGAAAAATTGTTCGTATGATAAGAGAATTTTAGTAATCTTCATTGTTTCGTTGAACTTCTCAGTAAAATTTTTGGAAAACCTTTTTTGAAACCTCATATCTTTCAGCAGAACCGAAGCTCGATGAACCCTTGAGTAATTTTACTGAGCTGTAAGGAAGGGCTTTCGCAAATCTTAATTTTTTTGAAATTGATGCTTTGAGTTTTAGGCTTTCGCTTAACGTTTCCCCAAATTTTGAAGGACAAACTAATTCTTTCAATAAATCTTTTGTTTCAATCAAAAACAAAATCTTTGTTCGAAAACCCTTTTGTGTAAAATTTTACAAGGGCTTTACTATGATACCACTCGTGTCGTCGTCCGAACTCTATTTAAGGGAGGGGGGCAAAAAAGACAACGAAAGTCCTGTCTAGTATAGAGTTCCTTCCCTTACATGAGATCGGAACAATCATAGTAGCCGGGTCGCCTCTTCTTAGTAGTCATACAAGGATCATATATGATGTCATACAAATCATAACGTATTTCCTTGTGCGATCCTTTTATGACTACTAAGAAATCATATATGATCCTCGTATGATTACCAAGAGTAATAAAATATGATTTCATAAAATCTGACAATAGCCGCGCAGCATTCATTCATGTTTAATAGCCGCACAGCGATAGCTGGGGCTATTATTGGCCTTCTCTTGGCTTTTTTACAATTCAAAGAATTTGAATCCTATTCGGGCGACGTCTTTTTACAATTCAAAGAATTTGAATTGTATTTGGGCGCTCGCGCCGAAACAGGAAGTGGAGCGAAAAAGCGAGTGGTTTTGCGGCGTGAAGTTTTTCGCTCTAATTTTAAAGTAGAGTGATAAAACGATGTTTGAACAAAAATTCGATTTCTCCCTAGTGGTTTTTTGTTCACATGCGGCAATTTCACTCTGTTTTTTTTATTTCGTGGTAAGATTTTTGTTATATGATGTATGACGTCACATTGTCATATGACGTCACAACCACTTCAAATCTGATTTTTGTTTATTTGTTCATGCAATTTCAACTGAATTGCGTGCGTGACGTCGTTTTTCACTCTTAGTGGAGCGAGTTTTTTTGTTCATTCGCGTGATGAAGTTTTTGGTCACACGTGACTTACCTCACTTTCAAAATTGACTTCTTGACTCTAAAATTGTCTCTTCTTTACTTTAATTCAAAGAGATGAGGTCAAGTGAGTGTGTGTTACTCTAATTGAAGGTTATTTAAGAGCAGCTATTAGAAGCAGCAATAAGTTTAAGAGACTCAAAATGTAACACCTGAGATTTTAATAAAATTTTTCTTGCTCTGTTTCTTATACTATTTTTTGAGAGTGCAGATCTACGAGTCTATTGCGGCTATTTTCTGGCAATCTGTCAGCTATGTTTTTATTAAATTTTATTCGAGAAGGCATCAGCTATGTGATTACCCGTCATCACTTTGTAATCCGCCAAAATACCCTAACGTACAATATGATTTGGAAATTTGAGCACTAGATAAAAGAGTAAGTCCATATAGATAACTAGAGTTTTGATACTATCTGAAGCCAATTAATACCTATATACGCTCATTTATAAGAAACAAAGAAAAATTTTTTGTTTATAACCTCAAATTAGTTTTGTGAATGTTCAAATTGCAAAGTTTATTCTTTTAGCGCACACAAAGAATCAAATGTGGATAGCAAATGCGATACATTAATTTAATATATCCTCTGACTACATAATACGAGAATTTATGGCACCAGTCAATGTTTCATATGTGTCATATATGACCTTGTATGATATCCAAGAAATTTTTTCAACTTCGATAGAAAATCAAAATTAAACAGTTTTTAGGCTTTGATTTTTTTTGTATAATCCTTGTATGATTTTTAGGAAATCATATGATCCTTGTATGACTACCAAGAGTTCATACAAATCATATATGACCTAGTATGACTGCTAAGAATTTTGTATGATGAGCAACCCGGGAAATAAAAATACCAAATGATGCAAAATTTTTTCATATTCTACTTCTATAAATTATATTCCATTCTTAGCATATGGGTGACCTTGCGGGTGGTTTAATTTATTTTTTACGCAGAAAATTAATGTTATTAGTTTTAAATTGAGTTGTGTTGGTGGTGGCAGTTTGTTGATGCTTTAAATAAGCAATAATTGTGTTGATAGATCCCAGGTGGGGCAATTGAGGACTCTGAAGTACTGGACGGTGTGATGTTCAACAAAGACATTCTTCACCCCAAGATGAGGAGGAGGATCGAGAATCCCAGAATACTGCTGCTGGACAGTGGACTAGAATACAGCAAGGGCGAGTCACAGACCAACATTGAGATGCAGTCCAGTGTTGATTTCGAGTGAGTATTTGATGTTGGTGAGCAATTCTGATGTTCGTGAAAAGTCTGCTGCGTGTTCCTGGACCTCCAGTTGAACTGTTATTTAAATCAGTTTTTGGTTAATTACAAATAAACGGATAGAATTACCTCGTTGTGTAGTTTGAGATGGAAAGAGTGCATGAGTTCAGCAATCATTTGTTTAGTGTTACATTTATGTGTTTTGTCAGGAGCTACCTAAAGAAAGAGGAGGAGCACGTGAAAGATCTGTGTGACAAGATCATAGCTATGAAGCCTGACTTGGTAGTTTCTGAGAAGGGCATCAGTGACTTAGCCATCCACTTTCTACAGAAGGCAAACATCTCCGCCATTAGAAGGTACAGTACCATTAGTCCTCTTACAAATAGTTCTGAAGGTACATTTTAGGTTTCATGAAAACCATGTTTTATTAAGTTTGCATGAACTTTGACCTCTCCAGCCTCGATATGTCTTCTATTTTCAAATTGAAATTAACCTCTGCGGAAAGTCAGCTATCAGAAACTAAAGCTTAAATTGTAAGAAAAAAAAAGAATTTATTTCTCTAATGCGAGGACAAATAACGAGGTTCTGAGACCTTCTATGACAAAATGCCCCTATAATTCCACACTAGTCAAATTCACTAAGCAAAAATATACTTCTTTAAATCAGTCTTACACACAAAATACAAGCTTTTCATTTTGTGACAGAAATCTGATGATTTTTGTTGAGCTTTTTTCTTCAAAAGGTGAAATGATTTAACTCTTTCAGCTTGATAAACAGAATTGCAGATCTATACTTTACAGAGAATCCATGTATTTTCTTTTTGCCACAGCTAAGACTGAGAAACCCTTTCCTTTTCCGTCTAGTTGCCACTTTTGATTCTTCATACCTCAACATATCTTTGCGGCAATTTTTCACTATGAAAATTATTCACTGATTTTAGAGAAAATTTGAGAAGCTCATTGAGGTGAGGTTCAAGGTCAGTGAGGATGCCAATAAATAAGTCATCAGAAGAATCACGCCTTTTGAGAAAATAAATAAATTTAAAGATCTACATCGTCAAAATTGGAAGCAGTGAGGTATATTTACAACAGCCGTATACAAGTATACCATATTGAATGATTGGCTCAATGTTTGATTTGCAGTATAGAATCAGTTGTTTCCTGGGCGCGTAGTCTCAGCTTTGATATTATTCAACATTGCAGTGGGCTTTACACTTGGACTTTACATGATGATCATGTTCCTTATGATACTTAAATGACAACTTATCTAAGTTAAGTTGTTAACTAAGATCCCTAGGTATATACATATATACACACTAGTTTTTTAAATTATTTCTTAACTTAATTGAAAACAATTTGATACTGCTATCCGTGGGTTGATATCCAGCTGATAGGTTTTATTAATAGCCGCCCTCATCTTCTCAGCCGGCTATTATAGCGTTCCTATTTTTTACAATTCAAAGAATTTGAATTGTATTGGGGCGCTGTCTTTTTTTTAAAGATCTGTTTACACATTTTCATGATTTTTGAAGTCTAATTGGAGTAGTGATTTTGGTCACGCCGAAACAGGAAGTGGAGCGAAAAAGCGAGTGGTTTTGCGGCGTGAAATTTTTTCGCTCTAAATTTAAAGTAGAGTGAGAAAACGGTGTTTGAACAAAAATTCGCTTTCTCGCTAGTGGTTTTTTGTTCACATGCGGCAATTTCGCTTTGATTTTTTCTGTTTTTTCGATTTTTTTGACCGGATTTTTTTCTAAATGGTTTTCCCAAACCATTCATAATCCTTTCTAGGTCTACTTTTTTGTTTAGTCAATGAAAATTCTTTGAATTGTACGTCAGGACTTGTCCTGCTATGTTTTTTTACTTCGTCGAATAAAAAAATGTTTCGCTTTACCTCATTTTGCCGCCTTTTCAACATTTTGCGTGAAATCTTTTTGACTTCTCTAGGCTAGTTTCTCCCTTCTCTCATTCTGCTAAAAGTGATTTTGAGCATCAGTTGATCAGCAAAGCAATTCAAAATGAACAGAGTCAGTATATAAAATTGAAGTCAGAAATAGAAACGTGATAAACCCATAAAGCCCAATTTTAGATGCCCGCTATTTGAACGTCGTTCCTATAAGTATTAGTTACCTCTCTCTAATGCTTATTGTTATTGATAGTAGCCCCTGTAGCCTCTCTCTAAGAAACATAAGTTGTTGAACTACGAAATGCCATCAAAATAAATCGGACTTAAAAAATGTTTTTGTACAAAAATCTTTTTTTTTTCAATATCTTCTGTTATTTCAATCCCAATCATGCTTATTGGAATCAACGGCGGCTGTTTTCCGGCAATTTGCCGGGTATGTTTGTGATTTAAGACTAATTTATTTGCATTTAGCATTCACTCAAAGCTGTTAGATGTTTCTCGAATGTGAAATATCTCAACTGCGCATCCAATAATACAAATATTTGTATCATCTGCAAACAGTAAAACATGAACAGTTTCGCAGCTTAAAGGAAGACCATTTATATAGATTATGCAGTGCAGGGGTCCTAAAAGAATGCCTGTCGGACTCCTTAATTGATGCGTTTCCAGCTTGAAGAAATCCCATTTACAAGAGTTCCCTCTAATGACGTATCTTTCAAGTTTTTCTATTTACAAAGAAGGGTTAATTGTATCGAAAGCTTTTGAGATCCAGGAAAAAAATTGAAGCTGCTTTTGAGAAGTGGGGCAGGCGTGGTATTTCACACTGCAGTATGTTTTCAAATTAATATCGTCATATCGTCAAGGCCTCAAATGTATTCTGACGCAACGACAATATCTTTTGACACTAAATTGAATCTTTGTCGAGGTAACCTTGTCCATCATTGAGTGCAATGGCGGACGCCTCTTTATTTCTAGTTGGGCGTGAAATTGCGCAGATTGGTGTGATTTCAGGCTGCGTAAGACAGACAACATGCGTATTGCGAGGGCAGCTGGAGCTACTGTAGTAAACAGACTTGATGAATTACAGGAGACGGATGTGGGAACCGGGGCTGGTCTATTTGAGGTCAAACTAATTGGAGATGAGTGAGTATATAATTGTGATATACTGTCGTTTTTCATAGCTGCGTTAGCTGTGCCGTAGAAAGAAATGTTCTGTAGTCCACTTGATGCTTGCTTGAGCTGCTGAGCAGTCAATTTTACAATTTCGCGTGCTATGTTGACAAGTCGAAGCCTGCATAAACTGAGAGATATTTGGGGCCTGAAGTGGAGGATGACTGCAACCTAATAAGTGTTATCTGACTGTCATTTGGGGCGTGAATGCAATGAGTTCACATTTTAGCGTAGTCGTACCTTAACGGCATCCTATGCTCGGGATTTCGTACCGTGTGGAAAGAATACTGGTTGCAAAGTGATGAAAAGCAAAATTTCCGTGCCCCTTTTCAGATACTTCACCTACATAACCAAGTGCAAAGATCCCAAAGCTTGTACTATTCTGCTGAGAGGAGCTAGCAAGGATGTGTTGAATGAGGTTGAGAGGAATCTACAGGACACGATGCAGGTCACAAGGAACATTCTAGTAGATCCCAGGATGGTGCCCGGAGGAGGTGCCATCGAAGTTGCAGTAGCTCATGTAAGCAATCTCAAATTGGCAACCTGTTTGCGTTCTCTTGAGACTATAGTTGCGAGGCTGTAAGCTGAGTGAAGCTATATTGTGGTACTCCTGATCTGTCTTTTTGTTCCGTCGTCTTTACATTTTTCACGAGGCAAACTGAAAACAGCAATTTGCTCATTTTTTCATGCCACTCTTTTTATAGCTGCGAAGCTGTAAGCTGAGCGAAGCTATATTGCGGTGCTCTTGGTTTTTTTTACGACTCGGAGAGGAGTATTGGTTTTCTTAAGGTTTTTTTTTTACCGGAAGTACTATTCGTTCAGACGCTGTTTTGACCTAAAAGCGAAAGTGAGTAAAATTGCGGTGTGAACTAATTTTTTCTGAGCGAGAGAAGTGTTTTGATCATGTGCTGCGTTTAGTGAATGACTTTTTGACTTTGAAAAGTACATTTTGACTGAATGGCACATATAGATATCCGTTTTTAGCAGTTTTTTCGTCTAAGTGGCCTAGTTTTTTTTTCTTGTAATTTGGTTTTTTGTAGAAAGTGATTTTATTCGATGCTATATTGAAATGTGATCTGCGGCAATTGATACCACAGTGTTTTGCGAAGCCTGAAAATGCGTTTCAAGTTCAAAATTGGCACATATTCTTGATTTTTTAATTAATTTTTGGCTTTTTTTATATTAATTTCTTCATTTTTGGATATTTTAACCGTCTTTTTGTCAAAAATCAATTAATATGGCAACTTCTCTTTGATAATTCCTATACTCAACACCTCTTTCTACCTCGGTGTAATTTTGTTTTATAAAATTGTACATATGCTAATCCGATTTTGGTAGTTTTTTTCCGATTTTTGTCATTTTTTGTTCGTGTTTTGGTTTTAATTACTAGAAAGCCTTTTTGTGAAACATGAGGGACTTTAATTTAGTTTCAATAAAAATTCGATCATTTTTTGGCGTTAAGTTTTTGAAAAACAGTCAAAACTTTTTCATAAATTCAGTCTTAAAAGTTTTTTTGACCATTTTTTTGCAAAATGTTTCAATGTTTCGTATTTATGAATTCTGCTTTTTCCTATTTTTGTTTTCTCTTCAAGAGGATAGATCTTTGTATCGGATGATTAGTTATCTTTTCTATGTCTTGCATGCTGAACAATGAAATGTATTCGTTTTTCTTGAATTTTTTAAATTGATATTTAACTTTCAAAAGTCAAGAATGTCTTTTTGTTACGGTGTTCCTTACATTGTGTCCAGATTCTTAATATTCTAGTTAATATCGTTCTAGCTTTGTCCTGGCACCTATTTATTACGACTCGAAGAGGAGTATTGGTTTTCTTAAGGTTTTTTTTTACCGGAAGTACTATTCGTTCAGACGCTGTTTTGACCTAAAAGCGAAAGTGAGTAAAATTGCGGTGTGAACTAATTTTTTCTGAGCGAGAAAAGTTTTTTGATCATGTGCTGCGTTTAGTGAATGACTTTTTGACTTTGAAAAGTACATTTTGACTGAATGTGACATATAGATAACCGTTTTTAGCAGTTTTTTCGTCTAAGTGGCCTAGTTTTTTTTTGCTTGTAATTTGGTTTTTTGTAGAAAGTGATTTTGTTCGATGCTATATTGAAATGTGATCTGCGGCAATTGATACCACAGTGTTTTGCGAAGCCTGAAAATGCGTTTCAAGTTCAAAATTGGCACATATTCTTGATTTTTTTATTAATTTTTGGCTTTTTTTATATTAATTTCTTCATTTTTGGATATTTTAACCGTCTTTTTGTCAAAAATCAATTAATATGGCAACTTCTCTTTGATAATTCCTATACTCAACACCTCTTTCTACCTCGGTGTAATTTTGTTTTATAAAATTGTACATATGCTAATCCGATTTTGGTAGTTTTTTTTTCCGATTTTTGTCATTTTTTGTTCGTGTTTTGGTTTTAATTACTAGAAAGCCTTTTTGTAAAACATGAGGGACTTTAATTTAGTTTCAATAAAAATTCGATCATTTTTTGGCGTTAAGTTTTTGAAAAACAGTCAAAACTTTTTCATAAATTCAGTCTTAAAAGTTTTTTTGACCATTTTTTTGCAAAATGTTTCAATGTTTCGTATTTATGAATTCTGCTTTTTCCTATTTTTGTTTTCTCTTCAAGAGGATAGATCTTTGTATCGGATGATTAGTTATCTTTTCTATGTCTTGCATGCTGAACAATGAAATGTATTCGTTTTTCTTGAATTTTTTAAATTTATATTTAACTTTCAAAAGTCAAGAATGTCTTTTTGTTACGGTGTTCCTTACATTGTGTCCAGATTCTTCATATTCTAGTTAATATCGTTCTAGCTATGTCCTGGCACCTATTTATGGCAGTTTTGTTTTTGGTTGATTGGTTTTTTCAGTTGTTAAAAAATTGAATGATTTTAGCTTTTTCTTAGATTTTCGTCATTTCTTTGGTTTGCAATTGATTTCATTCATCATAAGGCAGTACTGAGAGTTTGCTAGCGAGCATTTTCCAAAATGTCCACTTAATACTATCTACTGCAACTTTTTTCCGGCCTTGGTGTTAATAAACAATTTTTTGCCTTTGACTGCTGCTTATGTCTTTTCTATTATCAATTTAATTTTTGATTTAGTTTGAAATCATGTTGTCTAGCATATGTAGAATTTGGGAGAAATGTGTGGTGTTTTGTGTGTTAATTGCAGTGATTAGAATTGTAATTAGAGTGGTTTTCTGATTCTTAAATTTGAGCATTCTTTTAAAAAATTTAACTTAGTTTCTAAGATTTATCTGCCGTTTGCTTTCCCGATCTTATTGAGATTAGAATCATGAATTATTTGAGGGCTATTGATAGCCCTGTCAGCTGTTTCAGCCCATCAGTATTTTTGAACTTCTTATCCATTTCGAATTTTTTTAACGTTACCAAACAATTTCAATAAAATAAAATTTTGTTTCTCTTGGTGACAGTGGTTTAAGTTTTTACAATTTTTAAATCAGACATGGGGAGGTAATGAGTTAATGGTTTAATAAAAAAGGTAATGAATGCCTTCCGCTGCAATTTCGGTTTTGTTTTTGAAGTTTTGACGCTTCGAGTTGCTTCCGGAATTCTTCCGGCTATGTTTTTTGTTTCGTCGTCTGACGCTCTTTTTTCGTTTTACATTTGTTCACACAGCAAAGCTGAAAAAGTCAAATTTTCTGAATGACTTCTTCCTCTCACTAACGGCATTTGCGCGCGTGACGTCATTTCTCACTCGCTTTAGCAAAAGTTTTTAGGTTCTTTGCGTGATTAGATTTTGATCATACGTGACTTACCTCACTCAATAAAATGACTTTTGCACTTTAAAACTCAAGTTTAAATTGAATTCGTTTAAGGTCAAAGGAACTCATTTGTGCAGTAAAGGTCCCTAATAAGAGGCTTCTGCGGAATGAATTTTGACAAGCTTTATTAATTTATCGCTGAATGTTTTTCACCTAGTTTTTTGAGCGGTGTCAATTTTTTTTCAATTTAGATCTTTATCTGTTTCTATCTCTATTATATGGCAGCTATCTCTATTCTTTCGCAGCTATTCCGGCAATGTGCCGGCTATGTTACTGCTTTTATATGCGTGACGTCGTTTGTTACACTCCTTGGCAGTGAGTTTCTAACAGCATTAAGTGATTAGTTTTTGGTAATAACTGACTTGCCTCATTCATCATTTTAACTCAAACGTTAACGTCATGTAAGGTTGTTCTAAACATTTTAAGGCCAGTAAAAGATTTTGACATTACAAGAACTGTCAAAAACAAAGCAGGATTGATAATCCGTATGAGATCTGAATTTAAATCTCTATTCTACGGCGGGCCATTCTATTTCACCGCTCTATTCGGCAGTCTTCCCGAATGTAAGATCATGGCTGCTGGAATTGTACGGTTGGTGATAGCATATAGCAAGCATTATGAGTGCTCATTTCCCATTTCTTGTCAAAGCAAGAATGGTCTGATTTTTGTCGATATGACTAGCAAGAGATATCAGACTCAAGCCGAATTGGAATGATGTGGCATTTGAGCTTGAATCAAGGAATTAAATTAAGTTCTCGTAACTCATAATTTTTTAGTGATTTTCTAAGTCAAGTTGGACATATTGTAGGGTTTGAACGAGAAGGCAAAATCAATCCAAGATGTGTCTCAGTGGCCTTACAGAGCAGTTGCCAAGGCTCTCGAGGTCATCCCTCGCACACTCATCCAGAACTGCGGAGGCAATACCATCCGATCACTCACTCAGATCAGAGCCAAACATGCTGAAGGTAAGTGATGGAAAGCTGCATCATTTCATACGACATTTTTGCTGGTGCAAGCATGTATATAGAAGTCCCCAAAAAGCTCAAATTCGTTTGCTCAATTTTCAAAATAGCAGTTAGGAATGTTTCATGGTCTCCAACTTAAAAACGGCACCTTTATTAATTCGTCAAATTTTCTTCCAAGAAATGTATATCAAGAGCTCTTTATTGCTTTGTCATTGAATACAGATATGATAACTTCTGCCATTGATATTTTCATTGACAGAATGACCTTAGCGTGATGGTAGATATTATTTTCTGTGTTGATATAGCTGCGTGTCTTTAGGAAACATGAACTTTGGAGTAAATGGAGAGACAGGAGAGATTGCAGACATGAGGGGTCTGAAGGTGTGGGAACCATTGAGTGTCAAGAGCCAAGTCATCAAGACCGCTGTAGAGGTCAGTCTTTTAGTTGCATAGCCAAGACACGAGAATCAATTTAACATAATGCCACTGGTGACACAAAGGGTAATAAAATTTGAAGTACTGAACTTGTTTCAGACTGCCATTCTGCTGCTGAGAATAGACGACATTGTCTCTGGTAGTAAGAAGTCAGCCGAGGAGCAGCCCATGTCAGGACCAACTGACGCTAGCATGGCCGAATAGCACGCCCAGCAGAATGAATTGAATTATTGTGCAAATCGAGAAAAATCAATTTTCCGTGAAACGCAGCAATTTTGAATAAAGGCTTATTATATGAAAAATCATGCGCGAAATCAAATTACAGCCAGCTAGTCTTTCTAACAAATCAGACCTTTGAAAAATGCGAATCCCGAAGACTTGTTTCGCATAATTGAAGGCTGAGTTCCGAATGAACTTATCCGAATGCTGCATCCACCTTGGGAAATTGCTCTTGAAAGCTTGTTTTGGAGATGCATTTGAATATAAAATGTATAAATATTTGTTGTAATAAATTTTGCTGAAATTGTCTGCCATTGATACAAGTGCAAAATTAAGAAATTGATGGATGATTCTGTTCCTGCAGATTATGGAAATAGAGTTTCATCACTTCAATTTTTTTATGGATGGAGAAGTAATAGCTGAGGTCAGCTAATAGGATGCCTTTAAGTGATTAATAGCCGCCCTCATCTTCTCAGCCGGCTTTTATAGCACTCCGATTGAAAGAATTTGGATTGTGTTAGTGCTGTCTTTTTACTACAATTCAAAGAATATGAATTGCATTGGGGCGCTGTCTTTACGGATCGAAGAGAAAGAAGTATTGGTTTTCTACCGGTCTTTTAATAGCTCCGAAGCTGTAAGCTGAGTGGAGCTATATTGCGGTGCTCTTGATTTTTACGACTCGAAGAGGAGTATTGGTTTTTTAAGGTTTTTTTTACCGGAAGTACTATTCATTCAGACACTGTTTTGACCTAAAAGTGAAAGTGAGAGAAATTGCCATGTGAATTATTTTTTTCTGAGCGGGAAAAGATTTTTGATCATGCACTGCGTTTAGCGAATGACTTTTTGACTTTGAAAAGTAGTTTTTGACTGATTGGCACATAGATAACCGTTTTTAGCCGTTTTCGTCGTCTAAGTGGCCAACTTTTTTTGGTTGTAATTTGGTTTTTTCTGGAAATGAGTTTTAGTCGATGCTATATTCAAGAGCCTGAAAATGCGTTTCAAGTTAAAAATTGGCAGATATTTCTTGAGTTTTTAGTTAATTTCTGTCTTTTTCTATTAATTTGTTCATTTTTGGATCTTTCAGCCGTCTTTTTGTCAAATATCAGTCAATAAGGCAACTTCCTTTTGATAACTCATATTTTCAACGCCTCTTTCTACCCCGATGTAATTTTGTTTTTTTTTTTAATAAAACTGTACATATGCTAATCCGATGTTAGTTAGTTTCAATGTTTCGTATGTTTGAGTTCTGCGTTTTCTTTTTTTTGTTGTGTTCAGGAGGTGGGATCTTTGTCTCTGATAACGCGTCTTTGCTTTGTCTCGAATGCTGAACAATGAAATGTATTCGTTTTTCTTGATTTTTTAATTTGATTTTTAACTTTCAAAAATGAAGAATTTGTCTTTTTGTTACGGTGTTTCTTACTTCGTGTCCATATTCTTCACCTTCTAGTTGGTATCATTCTTGCGTTGTCCTGGCAGCTAAATTTATATTGATATTGATTTTTTCAGCTGTTAGAACATTGAATGATTTCAGCGTTTTATTAGATTTTCGTCATTTCTTTAGTTTTTCAGTTGGTTTCATTCAACATAAGACAGTACTGAAAGTTTGGTAGAAATCCTGCTCCAAAATTTCCGCTTATTAGTATTTATTGCAATTTTCTTCCGCCCTTGGTATTGTTTTTAAGCAACTTTTTGCCTATCAATGTTATTTTGTTGCTTATGTCTTTTTTATGATTAATTTAGTTTTTGAATAAGTATGAAATAATTTTGTCGAGCACATATACAACAAGGAAGAAGTATTTATTGATTATGTCTTAATTGTAGTGATTAGAAATCTTTTTTAGTGGTTTTCTGATTCCTAAAATTGAGCATTCTGTTTAAAAATTTAACTTAGTTTCTAGGATCATTATCTGCCGTTTGCTTTCGCGATCTTTTTGAGATTAGAATCATGAATTATTTGAGGGCAATTGATAGCCCTGTGAGATTTTTCTGTCTATCAGTCTTTTGACCATCCTAATTATTTCGGACTTCCTCTAACGTTACCAAACGTTTTCAATAAAACGTTTTGCTGCATTTTGTTTCTCTTCGTGACAGTGGCTAAAATTTCACCAATTTTTACATCAGATCTGGGGAGGTAATGAGTTAATGGTTTAATACAAAAGCTAAAGGCTTCTGCTGAAAATACGGTTTTTTGTGAAGTTTTGACGCTTCGGGTCGCTTCCGGACTTCTTCCGGCTGTTTTTTTGTTTCGTGGTCCGACGCTCTTTTTCGTATTACATTTGTTTACACAGCAAAGCTGAAAAAATCAAATTTTCTGAATGACTTCTTCCTCTCACTAACAGCGTTTGCGCGCGTGACGACATTTTTCAGTCTCTCTCTAACAACATTTTTAAGTTCATTTGCATGATTAGATTTTGATCATGTGACTTACCTCACTCAATAAAATGACTTTTGCACTTTAAAACTTGAGTTTAATTTGAATTAGTTTCAGGTCAAAGGAACTCATATGTGGAACTCATATGAGGTCAAAGGAACTCATAAAGGTCCCTAATAAAAAGTTTCTGCGGAATGAATTTTAACGAGCATTATTAATTTAACGCTGAATGTTTTTTACATACCTTTTTGAGCGGCGTCAATTTTCTCAATTTATATCTATCTGTTTCTATTTCTATTGTACGGCACGCAAGTCTTCTCTTTCGCAGCTATTCAGGCAATCTCGGTTTTATGGGAAGAAGTTTTGTTCCTAAAAGCGAATGTGAGAAAAGCTGACACGGTGAACAGAGTTTTTTTAGCAAAAGAAGTTTTTTGATCATGCACTGCGTTCACTGAATAACTTTACCACTTTGAAGATATTTGATAGCTTTTGGACTCAATGGAGCAATTTATTTCCTTTTCTACCTTTTTGTCCAAGTTTGCCCAATTCACCCATTTTTCTGTAATTTGTTTTTGTGACAATGATTTTTAGTTGATGCTATTTTAATATGTTGCCAACTGAAATTGATACCAATGTTTTTGAGAGCCTAATAAAGCTTTTCAAATGTAAAATGGGTTTCTCAAGAGTTTATTTTTTTTGGCCTTTTATCCATGCTTTTTTCAAAACCAGTGCATATGATGACTTCGTTTTTATGTTTCGTGCATTAGGACCCCTTTCTAAGGTGTAGAAATTTTTTGTTTTTTAATAGCAGCATGGCGATAGCTGAGGTTGTTATTGGCAATCTCTTGATTTTTAAAAATTCAAAGAATTTGAATTTTATTGGCCGCTGTCTTTTTTTAAGATCTGTTCACACATTTTCTTGATTTTTGAAGTCAAAATTGAGTAGTGATTTTGGTCACGCCGAAACACGAAATGGACCCAAAAAGCGAGTGGTATCGCGGCGTGAATTTTTTTCGCTCTAATTTTGAAGTAGAGTGAGAAAACGGTGTTTGAACAAAAATTCGCTCTCTTGCTAGTAGTTTTTTGTTCATGTACGGCAATTTCACTTTGATTTTTACTGTTTTTTTTTCAATTTTTTGAATTGGATTGTTTCTGAATGGTTTTTCCCAATCCATTCATAGTCCGTTCTAGGTATAATTTTTTTAGTCATTAAAAATTCTTTGAATTGTACTTTAGGACTTGTCCTGCTATGTTTTTTATTTCGTTGTCAAGACTTTTTACGAGCGTATGACGTCATAATCACTTTAAATCTCCTTTTTGCTCATTCTTTCCTGCAAATTCAACTCAATTGCGTGTGCGACGTCATTTTTCTCTCTTATTGGAGATAGTTTTTCTGTTAATTCACGTAATTAATTTTTTGCTCACACGTGACTTTCCGCTCTCAAAAATGACTTCCTCATTCTCAAATGGACTTATCTTTACTTTAATTTCAAAAGGGATAAAGTCAAGTGAGTGTGGATCACTCTAATTGAATGGTATTTGAGGGCAGCTAAAAGAAGCAACAATAAGTTAAATAGATTTTCAATTAGAAAATAAATCTCAGTATTTAATAAAAAGATTCTTTTTTTTTCGTCTGTTTCTTTAATTATATTTTTGAGACTGCAGATCTACAAAGTTCTTGCGTCTATTTTTGACATTTTAAAAGTTCTTATCCAATTTTGACTATTTTTATGTTTGTTTGTTTTTCGGTTTTATTTATTAAAATGTTTTTAATTGCTCTCAAACTAAGTTTGTAGCAATTATATTAGTCCTGTCTATGCAATTTTTCGCTTGACTTTTTGTCCTCAAAAACAAGATAAGCCTGTGGCGCCGAGCATAATTAGAGCTTTTCAGCTCACTAGTCTCCAAGTAAGCGATTTCACAGAAACTGTTTTGGAGACTTATATTTATGGTGTGGACGGTGGTTCTTAGAGGTTGAAACCCCCACAAACACACACTCGTTCACCCCCCCCCCCAGTGTTGCCCCCCTGCTTTTGTTCCCCCACCCTACTGTACTCTTGCCCCCAACAGCAAGCCCCCCGTGGCTAGATACTGACGAAGCCAACCGCTAGCCGGTCGTTTGAGAGGAATTCGCCGGATGTTAGTCGGTGATGTGTTGAAGTTTTTCCGCACCTTTAGGGTTTTGAATTTAATTTTTAATGATCGAAAAAAATATTGATATCGAGTATTTGAAATATAAATAAAATGTTATATTTTGAAACTACTTTTCAGATTTTTCAAAAAAATGTTTTGTTGCAATATTTTGAATTGTTCTCTTGTTTCTTTCTTTTCTATACAGGATGATGACAATGTTTTTTCAGCATGTAATGCTAAAATGGAACGCATGTTTCGTCGTCTGATGCTCTTCATTTGTTTTACATTTCTTTACATAGCAAAGATGAAAAGACAAATTTTCTTAGTGACATCTCACTATCTGTTTCTATTTTATACGGCACGCAAGTCTTGCGCAGCTATTCAGGCAATCTGCCTGCTATCTTTTAATGACAATTGAAAACGTCTATGTCTTTTTACTATTCGAAGAGTATTGGTATTCTAAAGATTTTTTTGCTGAAAAAAGTTTTCTTGACTTGAACTGGCTCATTTCGCAATTTTTGTGCAACTGGAAAAGCTATTTTCTGAATAAAAATGATAGCTCATTGTCTCGCCATTCGTTGCTTCATCGACTGCTGACCGACAAAATTTGTAGCAATGATATAGTCGTGTTGCTGTTTTTGAATGGGATTCTTGGTAACACTCTTTTTTGGTCTTTTCTGGTCTTTATTGGTAGTTTTCAATTACTCGAAGTTGTAAAAGTGGGTCTTCTTTGATCGAAGTTTTTTACGCTTTCTTCTAGAACGTTGTGTCGATTTCGCGGGGTCGAATTTCTCGCTAGTCCGAAGCATTTGCTTCATAATTTTTTCTCTAGCCCACATCCCCCCCCCCCTAAATTGATTGCCTCGCCAGTTGTTCGAGAACAATTCATTCGAAGTTAGTCGGTTGATGTTTTTATCTCATCAGTTGACTTTTCGTCCCGAAGATTGGAATAAACATTATGCCCAGCGGTCAATAAGTTTTCATGAGCTTTTCAGCTCATTAGTCACCAATTATGCGATTTAGAGAAACTGTTTTGGAGACTTAGTATATGTTAAGAGTATAGTTCTGGGAAGCCTACGGCAATTGGAGCTCAAAGCCAAGGGCGCTTGCGCCCGAGGCTGAAATCGAATTGCCGAAGGCGTCCCTGAACTATACTCCAACTTGTTTAGACCCCAATTTGGCTGTTCAGAACTCAGAGTGAATTGAATTTAAATTTATAGTAACATTACAAGAAATCCAAAGTGCAGCGAATCAATCCAACAATTGAATAATTGTTCAACCCAAATATTTTTTTTCTGAACTCCTTGATATTATTGTTGGAACGATTGGATCGCAGAGGTCGTCAGCCGGCTCTGTTGTGTCACTCTCATTGTCACTTTTTATGGTTTTTTGAAAAATGAGCAATTTATAAAAAAATATTTTTTTATTTTGACTCAATTATAGGCCTTAAAAAATCCTGTTTGCCGACGTTATTAAATTTTGTGACTGTTTCCTGTTTTCATTTATCCCCTTTATCTTTGAAAAGTGTATGCTTTGTCTCTTGAGAAAAAATTGGGCTTCCAATAAAGTTTTCCAAGAAACATGCACCTGCTTTAAAGCTTCCAAGAATTTTTTCCAAGAAGTTTGCTCAGTTGATTGCTCATTTTATACCATTTTCGAAGGTCAAACTCTTCGAGACAAGTGTGGAAAGTGGGCGAAAAACTGATTAAGTTTATATTCTAGTGTGATATGTAACGTGAAATCTTGAAAAAAGTGGGACGCTTGAGAAAGAATGAATTAATGACTTCTTGCTTTATCAGCTTTCAAAATTAGTGATCGAGCCAAACTTTTTTGTTGATTTTCTTTAATGGCGAAATTGAGGTCTAATACTTATGGTGTAAAGGGCAGTTCTCAGATGTCGAACCCCCTACGCACCAATCTCCCCACATCATCCCCCTTCACTTCACCCCCCGCTCAATCCTCACCCCTGCACATCGTTCAGGCCGTATGGGCCCCATGCAACGAGGTGCACACACCCCTCCCACTGTTGCCCCCGCACACGCTCACCTCACGCCCCTTCAATTAAGCTAAAGCTAGCGTCACTAAACCGTGGCTTGCTACTGACAGCCAGCCGCTCGCCGGTCGTTTGAGAGCAGATCGCCCTGCGTTAATCGGTTATGTTCTAAAGGTCTTTCTAAGCTGAATCATTTTGGTGCGTGACATGAACTTTGATTTCTTACTTTTCGAACAATGAATTTTGTTTAATAGCCGCCATAATTTTTTCGACTCGAAAGAGAGCGTCTTTTTACAATCCAACAATTTGGATTGTATTAATGCGCTGTCTTTTTTTACGCATGAAGAGTAGTATTGGTGGAGCGTCTTTTCTGATTGGTGTTTTTGTTCGACTGTATTTAAAACAGGAAGTGCGTGAAAACAAAGTGTTCAGTTGAAAATATTCACGTCCGGTATTTTCAAAGCAGTTTTTTAGTTTCAATTCCAATTGTTCTTTTGAAGGTTTTTATCGCTGTTTTGTAGTTTTCAAATTTTATCGCATTTGTTCGCCTATTTTTGTCTTTTTTATGTTTTTAAATGGTCTCGAACAAAGTTTGAAGCAATTCTTGTAAACGTGTATTTTCATGCAAAATTTTTTTGC
>NC_134476.1:47299200-47341085 GCF_964194025.1 Convolutriloba macropyga
CAATTGAAATATTTTGTCTTGCTTAGAACCCTGTGACATGAAGTGTACACTCAGCCATATTTGAACTTTTGTAGCCCGCACCTGCCTGCAGTCCCAATAAGGCACCACACATGGAGATTCTCTAGTCAAGGCAAAGTATGTTCTCGTTCATTGAGCTCATGCACAAATCGAAACTAACGCAAAACCGGTACGCGGACAAAAGCAGTGCCCTAGAAATTTTCAAGAACATTCTGATTTTCTTCAAAGGTTTATCTGATCATGGTAAGCTTTTTCTATGAATAAGGCGTTAGCCAAAATGATAATTGAGTCTACTGGACTAAAAGAAGTGCAGAGCTTGTGAAACTTTTAGAGAACTGTTGTCAAATTTGTAGATATCTGCCTTGTATTGGAGTTGGTCCTTTACCTCAAGTGTGTCATTTGTTGAAAAATTGTTGAAAAATACTGCACAGTACATTTCAAACATAAAAAAGTGCAAAAATGTCTTCAAAACACTTAATTTTGTTTTAGAGAGGTGTTTTGCAAAAACGTTTCCCCCTCTGACAACTTCCAACGCTCAAAACGTTTTTTTTATTTTTTGACGCCGAACCCACAAGTTTTTGTTGCCACCGTTTTGTGACTCACCGACGATTCGCGACAGTTGTATCCGATATCAATTGCAATTGGGGAGGGTAGACTTATCATCAGGGATACAGTGTAATACGAAGTGGGCTACACTGTTTCATCTATCAATTCCGTTTCTCTTGGTAATAAAAATTGAAGAAATGATCATCTCATTAAGTATAGGATTACAGATGTCAAACTTAACGCTCAATTTTAGAGGGTACCAAAAAAATAGATTCAGCAACGTTACATGAAGACAAAAGTCAGGCTGTAGGACTCGATTCGGAAGAAGGAGACTCTAATTGGCTAACTGCGCTCTCATAGAAGTGCTACTTTTTCATGCAAGATAAGACGTCTGCAATGGTTTGTTCTTTCAATAAAGGTTTGAACAAAACCAATTCTCTCTTTTATGCTCTTATGGGTTTAATAAACATTACTCTATGCTCTCACTCTGCAAACGGGAGTTATGTCAAATGTATTACAACAAAATAGGGCCACGTTTGCAATGTTAATGCTTGACGTATGCTATGGCGTCAAAGTTGAATGAGCTCTTCAGATACTAGAATGCTGGAATTTTTATCCTAAGAATAATCCTGAACAAATCAGCTTGGGTTGATTGAACGTAGCATTAATTTTTGCTCGTCATATTTTTGAACTTCATTGCTTGGTTTGACCACGAGCTGATTTGCTCATTAGTGAAGCGCAGCCTCAACATCGCCCGCACCATTTTGCTTAGCAAAAATATCACATCTGTTCGGTTATGTTAGAGTGAGCTCCACTACTGCTCTTCCGTTGGTGCGATTCCGTTGCTTTTGAACTTTCGCTGCTCTAATCTCACTTTCAGACCTATCGATGGTCTCTGTAACTCGACCCAGATCATAAAAGTCTCGCTTACTGTTTTCTTTGGTCAACCAAACGAGCTCTTCTTCTTGGAAATTTTGTTCGCCGTAGGTTGTTCGCCGCATACTTTTTACGAAATGTGTCCATTATGAGATTTGCATACTTTAGAGTTTTTTGGAAGAAATCTATGCGCATGGTAGGTAAAGTATGCAAAAACTTTTGTTGCCAAGCTTCAATTGATTGGTAATCAATGCGTCTAGGTAATTAATGTCTGAACTGACTGCAGTCAACAGTCTGCCATTCAATGATTTCTCAACGATACAAACCATTGTTGAAAGAACGTCCCTATGACTGATCTGTTGCCCAACATTACATACAATAATGTTTGCAGCTTCCTAACAATCTTTACCTCACATCCTCAAAGTGAGGTGCGGCCTGTGGGTTGAGCTTCGATCTGAATCTTAGTTGAATTATTTGTTTTTTTGGTCCCTGAATTCTACCATGTCGCAACGTACTCTGCAATTTTTTGTTCATTTCCAACCCATTTTGTCCTGTTATTGCTGTTTATTGTAGTTGGTTTGCCTCCTTGACTGCATTTAGAGAGCTATTTGTGTCTATTTTGGGTGCCACTTCCATAAGCAGCTCTATCACAGTTCGACAGGTGAACAAACAACACCATCGCTTTCCGTTCCTTCGTCTTTTATTCAAATTCAAAGGGCCAAATTAGACCACTCCAGCTTTTTCAAAGGTTGTTGAAGTATCTAACCGCTCATGGAGTGTGTCTGCCATTGCTAGTGTAATCATTTGCGCTATGCCCTTTCTGCAGGTAACGCACTTGTTTTCGATTGATCGAAATGGATTTCGTATACCTAGGATCTGCATCTGCCGCTGAACAGTATTTCTTGCATGATCAGTGTCTTCGAGTTGGTTGATTTTGAGCTCATTTTGCATGAACAATTCAACTGCTTGATGTCTCCAAAGCTTTTCATTAAAATCTAGTTTATGTTTGCTGTTCTCCCTTTGGCAAGAAAAATCCCTTCTTTGTCTCGTAATAGTTGTAACGTCGTTACGATTTAGCTTTTTTGGGAGTTTTTTTTCTGTGATGAATTTCATGTCCTTACCATCTTGTTCTCGTTGTAGTAGTTTTAAGATGATTGCTTTGGTTTATTTCTTTATTCAATGCTGACTGCAAGTGCTGCTGGATTATGATTGTTCAATGCCCGTTGTACGTGTGCCTCTTTATTCATTAGTCTGTTAAATTACTGAATGATTACCAATTATTACTAGGTTTTTTAGGTTTTTGTCGTGAAGACTGATGCCGGCAAATTATCTTCATCTGAGGCGCAGACTAAGTTCACTTGCTCTGGCCAGTCGTTTTCAGTTTGACGCAAATAGGCCATCCCAGTAGGGCACTTTTTCCTTGAGTTACCCCATGTTGGTTTATATGTGCGAAGTCCACTGGATGCTGGCATCTCTTCCATTTGTTTCCGTTTGAAACATCAGCTGTATTCAACAACTCAGCAACTCAATTGGCCAGAAACAGTTGGTTTTTACAATGGGAGCTGTCCATGCGTTGCAGTACTTCAGTCAAGTCTCGCAAAAATTGCACCAAGGTATCTTCAATTGATTTTCCTCGGCTACCTTTTCTTTCAACCTTGCTGCCATGACTGCTGCATAGAGTTCGAATTGTGGTTTTGAAGGATGTCTCATCGGAGCTTTTCGGCAATTTCCAATGAAAAATACTAAGTCAGCGGAATATTCTTTTGGTTGGAATCGTAGATAGGCCAATGCCCATGTCGTATCTTCCGTTAAGCAGCAATTTCATGAAGTTGGGTTTGTCCCTCCCTGCATTGAATTATCTTCTGTCATTGTTTCAGAAACAACTGTTTCAGATACAACTGGAATTTGTTATTTTTGCTTCAAGAGCTCTGTTGCTTCACGAGGCTTCATTTCATTGTCCCAAAGTTGTCCATTCTTAGCCCACATGACTTTCAGGTGCCGTCCTATGTGAAGATTTCACGGAGCAAAAAATCTGATTGGGCCGTATACTGGATACACCATTTACGGAATTTTCGTCTGAGTTTTAACTGTTTCAGAGATGTTTGTTAATACCTTGGAACACATAAAATCTGTCGTCAGTGAAAGCCAATCGTAATCTAAGCAATGAAAAACGCTCCATGTACGGTTTTTAACTTCAACTTGCGTCGTATTGTTGAATAAATTCAAGAATTCTGGGATTGCTGTGGAAACTTCAACGCTGTTGCTCATCGATTTCTTCAGTTCAAAACCACATGTTTAAAAAACTCTGTTGTCGCTGATTGAAAACTTGAATTGCTTCCACGGGGTTTTGTAGCGATTTCATGAAATCGGCCATGTCGAAAGTGTTTGTTATTGTTTTTGCTGCTTTGAATTATTTCTTCACAAACGAGTTCCACTCGCTTGAGAGTATAATTTTCAAAGATTTGAGAGCTTTTTTCACTAAATAGTTGACGCAAACTGGTCATGTTTGAACATGATTGCTAGTTTTGTGATGCCACAGAAGATTCAAGCAACTTCTATCCTGCTCAGAGATTTGCATTTGTCAAAAATTGGTTCGATGTCATCTGTCGGAATTTTGGTCCTCCCCCAAAACTGAATATGGTTGCAATCAGCACTGCAGTAGATCAAGTCCTGCTAATAGTATGTCATTGAGGCATATTTTCTTGTCTTTTGATGCAGGATTGCAACCACGTCTCACTTCGACAAGCTTGTTTTGTTTGGGCATTGGCAGGTGTGGCGAATAACTTTTTTTTAGCAAACTTGCATTTTTATCAGATTCGTCCGAAACATTTAAGAACCACTGATCTAACTCTTTATCTCTTGTCTGTTGACACAAACATTTTTGATTGGGGTTCCTTCGAATTGTTCGCATCTTTGGATTAAGCTGACCCACGTCTGAGCTGTAGTTGTTTGGTAGGTGTGGCTCTGGTTCATTCAACAGCAATCCCGCTTCGTACCACTCTTCGGTAAACATATTTGCTCTCTCTAGCAATTTCTGTGCCTACATTTCCTGTTTTGACTCTCTGATGACGTTAAAATTGGCGGCAAAAGTTTTAGTATCTCAACAAATTTGTCATTTCTCCGCCACTTTCTTTTCTTCTGTGAGGGTGAAATGACAAATTTTTTCCCTTTTTTTGCCCGCCATGTGTTCACTGAATACCCATCTTAGCTCTGTCAGAACGTCAAAAAGTTCCTGTTTTGTATTTCATTTCCCGACGAAGAGTGATGTTGTCTTCACTCGAGATGATTTTTTATTGAGCAGAAATTCCAAGCTGTATCCATAAGTTGTGTTGAGATTGAGATTGATTGGGCGTGCACACGCTTCGATATATTATAGCTTTGATTGTAGTCCTTTTAATTTGAGAGGAACTTTTTATGCGGAAAAAAACCGCTGATCAAAAGTCGAGGAAAAGTTATGTGTTCAACCTATTACCAACTCTCTGTATTGGGATAATAACTATCTGAAGAAAGCTCGCAACTCCATTACGCTTCTAATTGTGCTCCCATTTATACCGCACTCATTGACATAAACAAATTTTGATTGCATGTCCTTTGCCTAAACCTTCGTACAATAAGCGTTGCGTCCTCACTGCTGCCTACCGATCGCTTACACTCAAGTTCTCAAATAATAGACAGTTCCAAAAATTGCTGAGTGCTATCAGCTGGCGGGCAGCGATTATTTTGCATTTGCTTCGTTTCCTTTGTTTTCGAACTCACGTTGAAAATTGATGTTTTGGAGTACCGTTTGTCTCTATTGGCGCTCCTATGGATTTTTTCTTTTCGCTCTCCCTTGGAATTTGAAAACACTTCATGCACGAAAGCCAGTCTAGATAGCTATTTTCAAACATAATCCGTTCAGCGCTGTCTGCATTTTCATCATCAACATAAAACCACCAATTTTTTTGAGAAGTTGAGGTAATTTATCTCCTTCAATATACAGTGTTGAGTTAGACTGAAAAAAAACCAACATTTTATGTACTATTTGAAAACGTTCACAAAACTAAATACAATAACCAGGAAACCAATCAGGCCTCAAGATTGACTTTAGCGTCCCTGCGAAGACTCTCCAGTTGTTGATCAATGCAATGATCACATATAGCTCTCCAGATTTCCTTTCCAGAATGCCCCTATAGCATCGTAGAACTGTACAGAAAATCCCATTCGAGAATTTGTTGACTTTTCCTTGCTTACCAGTAGAGTTCTCAAATTGCTAATTTTCTCTGAGTCTGGTATTGTTCGTTGATCCACTGTAGCAATGAACATACTAGACCACTCGTGAATTTTGAGTGCATTCCCAACTAAGTTATTCAACTTCGGCTTCGTTAAGTTACTTCTAATTGTATAACGAATGTTTATTCGTAAACCAGCTCTGTGAGAATTCTCCCGTTCTTCAATGTTGGATGAGGGGTTGAATGAACTGTGATATCGTGAGAGGTGACTATGTCTATTCACTTCTGGGGCTTCTTCGAAACTAGTTGTTGGTCGATTGGGTGTTAGGAGGTTTTTGAGTCTACAGATCCAAATCGAATGCATCTCTCTTCTTTAGGGTCCAGTTGGTATTTAATTCCGCCTGAGAACTGGGAGAACTGGTTGGCTGAAATTGAATATCATCGTTGTCTAATGCTGTTTTCTTTACCTTGTGCTGTAGCTCAATGCAAGCCAATGATGGTCCAAGTGACTTGGCTATGTTTTGCTTGCTTCAGGTGTTCTTCACCACAGATTCCTGTTTAGGGTACAAGCTTGATTCGACGCTGCAGTTTTTCGGAGATTTCCAGTTTAAGCCGTTGAACAGTCTGTTTGTAAAACGTTTAATCAGTTAGATCAATCTAAATTTTTGACTATTTTGGGGGCCAGTTCTTTGCTAGTGTTAACTTCTCCCACTGAACTTTGAGGATCCTTGTTGAGTTGAATTTGTGCTGGCTAATGTACGGGTTTTGTACAAAAAATGCTCATTAATCTGGAATTGCCCCGTTTGTTTCGCCTGTGTTTTGCGTTTTAGTTTTAAACAGGATTCGAACTTGGATTTCTTTATAGAAATGCACTATTTGAGTTGCCTTCTTGTCGCTGTTGTTTGGTTTCATTTTGGTTAAAAGGTTCCGTTCTTAATTTTTTAATCACATTAGACAAAAATTCTCTCCTATGATGTCCGAGTCTTCAGACCATTTGTAACGGCTGCTTCCCTATCAAAGACAAAGAAAACTTTACACCGCCAGGTTCGGTTCAGTGTTTTCAGTTCTTTCCGGGCATTAGTTTTTTTGGAAAACTTTCAGAATTTTTTATTCTGCTACTCTGCTGGTTAGTGTTGCCTTACTTGATCATCAATTAGTCCAACTAAATAATGCTTCATTTTTGGTCTGCGAAAATTGTTTGGCTCAGAATACCAAGTTAATTCAAATTTTAGCAGTCATAATTTGTTTAATTTTTGGTTACTAACTCAAGTTATAGATGGAGTTTTAAGATTCCCGTTAATTTCAATTGGCTTTAGTTAGAAAACATTGCATCCTACTAAAATTAGCAGTTGTTGAACAAGCCCTCTTAAAAGATGCAACTTAACAGAAATAATAAAACTTTCTAACTTCAAAAGTAGCAAATCACTCTGTTGGTTTCAAAAACTCCAATAAAAAACAAGGCTGGGCTCAAATACAGCCAGTATAAGAATTTGACTTAACATTGTGCCTAAACTTACTCTTTGTCACTCAGAAATAAAGTTCGAGAATATCAAAGTCAATTCCTATTTCACAAGTCAGAACTAATTAAAATGTACAATCGCTAAGATGATCTATAAAAACAAGCGACGGTAAAAGATAGTTCAATGCGCAATGTATGCCAGTTTAATAAGACAAAATTAACAAGTTTTGACAGATCTTTGGTAGTCTTTTACGCTCTTTTTATGCGTTAGCCAAAAATGATTTTCTTAATTGATTGTGTATAAGGATGTTGACAGAATTTGAACCATTTCCATAACATCAGTTGTGCTGTGTAAGTTTGATTTATCAGACGTTTTTTAACCACGCAGAATTTGTTTTTAGATTATTTTATTTCGACAACAGATTGACTTGCAAACCAATTGTAAAAAATCTGATGCAACTTCAAGTCTTTTGTACATTGCAAAACTGTTGTGCTGATAATGAATTAGTTGGAGTTTCAGTTTCAATTCGATAGTTATAATTAGTATTATTAAAAGCTACCATATATGAACTTTAAACATGGTCAACAAAACAATTTGGCTGCGATGGAAGGTAGCATTGGATATTGCTTGTCGTGCTATTCTGCCATCACAGCTTAAATTGCAGCTGCCAAAATTGGCATGTTATGCTGTCAGTTTTTCATTAGTATTTGTTTTATCCGACGTCCTATTCGCAGTACTGGAAAACCACTCAGTTAGATACTTGTTTTGGAGCGTAAATTTGGGATATAAAACGAAACACTAAGTGCAGAAAAACAAATTTAGAATGCACTGAATTGATAAACTAAGAGCAGAAAGAATGTTTGCCTAAAAAATTTTCAACTTAGCATATGCGCAAAACTAGATCACTCATGAAATAGATCTGCAATTGAAAATTGATACAGAGGAAGACTAATTTTTACAGCTGCATTTTTTCCTCAATTTAAGAAACTTTGATGTGGATACCTATTGCCGTTTTCGAAAAATTTGAAAATGAAACAAGATAATCAACACAAGTTAACGTATGAATGCAGATTTGTAAACCTTTAACTTAACAAGTTTTTAACGTTTTAGTAAATGATTTATTTTATATTGAACGTTGACCCCCTTTAACTATACATAGAGGTCAACAGTGAAAGTGTCACCCATTAAGACGTGTTCTGAGCTTACCTTTATTAGGCTACTTCTGGAACTGTCTTATGGTTGTCTCAAGAATAAGGTGTACTCTTAAGGCTTACCTGACTAACTAAAGTTCTATATCTCTAGTCTGTTACTCTTCTATCTGAGCTTCAGTAGACAGTGCACGGGCCCCAATGCTAAAGTCTAACGTATATCTCAATACAAAACAAGAGCGGAGTAGACATAGAGAAATATACTTTATTATTATATCAGGTGGTGAACTGGTACTGACTAAATAACTTTCTCTTCTGAGAAGAGGGGTAAATGGGTAAACATCTAAAGGAAAGAAAGGAAAAGATATTATTCCCTTTTTATCCAATCAGGGAAGAGTATTTTCAGTCTTTATTTATTTAAATAATAAAGTCTTTCAAATAGTTCTTTCTGGAAGTCATATTTGACTCCATCTTTCCGGGGTTTTGAGTTTTTTGAAAGTCTCTTGTACATTATAATAAGTCAATTTCTCTTTTTTCTCTCTGGAGGATTTTCTTTCTTTTTGGAGTGTGTTGCTTGAGATCGGTTCGTCTGTAAGTCGATTCCTAGACATAGGTTGCCCAAAGAGCAAAGAGTGAACATCAACAACCACAAAAGTATCTATTCCATAACCACGTCCAGTGGGTGAAGATATTTTCGGGTAGGTCCGGTGTTGATGCTTGGAGGCAATCCCGACGTCCAGTGACTTGACTTACCTGACTTACCTGAATTGGTTTGTTGTTAGGTGTTAGAGGTTCAGAAAAGTTTTTCTCGTATTATAAACTGTGTTGGGGGTTCAATGTTCTGTTATACGTAGTATCCCTTCCGGTTGGAAAGAAAATAAAGATTTATATGATCTGTGTTAAGTATATTTTGTTATATGTTTATGGAATTCGACGGATCAATTGAGGGTAGTACTGGCTAGGCCGACACAAGGAGTGTGACATGGTTTAGAAATGTCTAAGTGACATGTGATTATTTAGCCATGTTGGATTAATACAGATTTTGTTACTGAATATGAACATGTATTAATAATCTGTTTCCTGCGCGAAATCCGAAGTTATTCTGATGGAATCAATTCTTACGAATTGTATTGTTATACTTCTACAATTTGTGTTGTGTCATGTATTTTGTAAAGGGTTTATAGATCTCGCTTATGGTTTTGTAATGGATATGTCCAAAAATGTCCAAATGTCTTATTCAATCAACTTCTATTTCTTTAACTTCAGAAATTAAGTTAAAGTCTCTGTCTGCGCGCTTATACAATATTCCAAATAATCCAAAGACTCTTTCAGTATTTGGAGTACTACAATGTTAGTTGTTACTAGGTAAGTGTGAAGCTGTTAATTGTTACTATAGCGTAAAGAATTAGTGTAATGTATCCATACATGTGTTTTGTTCTTTGATAAATGAAAGTATGCTTTTTATGCATATGATACTCTGTTTATGCATATGTTTTGACATGTGAAAATTTCGAAATTCAAATATTTTTTGTTTTAATCTATGTTATAAGTTGATATATTGTTACAATATGTTTGGAAAAGTATATAACACTTTGTTATGTTATTATGATTTCAAACTGATATTATAGTTTTGTATGTTGTGTAAACAAATCGTTCTATGAGAATCTAGGATGAGTTTTGTTGAAATGTCATGTCAATGACTCAAAGTCTGAAAGTCATTATTACATGTTATACATAGATTTAATATGTCTGTTATATGACTCACTGTTTATTTTGTTTACATTGCAAGTGTTCTAATTCCCGTCAGTCCTGTGCCTTATTTCAAGTTGTTCTTTATTTACAAAATTGCATATAACTAACTATGGAAAAATCTTTGCATATATAGATATACATTTTAGAAATTAGGTTAGGGTTTATAGAAAAATTAAAAAATTATTTTTGTATTTTTAAAGTTTATTGAACAGAAAAGATATATAACAATTGGTACAATTATTTTTGTAATTTATGGTTGTGTAAATATAAAGTACAACTATAGATTACTCGTTGTGAGCACATTTATCCAGATAACTCAAATATAAGTGTTTACAAAGTATTTGAATATAAAGTATTGGACTGATATAAATACATTTATCAGGAAAGGGTGAATTTCGGGTTTCAGAAAACATAAATAACCATATATGCACTGATGAATTTCATAGTTATTTATTGTTGATTTCGAAATTATCAAGAGTTGTTACTAATAAGAGTTGTTACTTGTTACTATGACAACATTGTTATAATTTCTCCGTCTGTTTCGGATAGTTTGTTCGTTCTTTATAATGGCGGTCTTCCTTTACGAAATTGGCGTCTTTCGAAAGGAAATAAGCAAGTAAGTTCGTTAGATCTTTTAATGGAATATCTGTAATCGCTGCTTTCACTGTGTTGCATAGTTCGTGCTCAAGTTCAGTTTTAGTCCGTTCATTATTGAAGTTTATCCTATTTGTGAAAGCGCGGTTTGTCACGCTTCCTTCGAGGTGATAAACGTGATATTCCTCGCAAGGTTCCAAAGCCTCGAGCGGTACCATGAGAGGCCGCTCCGGTGAATCTTTCGGTTGGAATATATAGTAGTTCTTGATTGGGTCAAAGTTTCTAAGTGTGCCCAATGTATATTCCCATTTTAAACGATATCCGTAATTAAGGAAATAAGGTGACGTAAGTTGGTCGTTTTTGTGTATGTAACTTCTTGATGTGTTATGGCTTTTGTCTCGTAGAAATGTATAGTATATAAGGTTATGGATTAATTTAGTTTCATGCACTCTGTAGTTGTTATTCTGTACATCTTTCGGTGTAGGATGCAGAAAATTGAAACTCAGTTGAAATATCTGATGATCGTAAATACTGTACGCAGATAAGTCTTGGGATGCTTTAGCTATAAGTTGGTCGAAATGACATGTTATTGGAATTTTAAACTCGTAGTCATAATCATATAAAAATCTCTCAGTCAGGCTGTAAAACTGTTTGAGTATTGGGTACATATTTTGGTGGAGTTTGTCTCTCCCCATGTTTTTCGTACTACGCTTGACCGTATTAGTGTTTTCTGATGGCAGAGGTGGGAAATACTCTGACACACGATCTTTAAGGTTATAAAGAGGTGCCATGAAAAAGTTATATTCGCGTGAATTGAATGGCATGTTTGCCCAATTTCTGTATGATAACAGTAGGTTGTAATTACTATTGTGTGGGTTGTTTAATGTTCTAGGATCTTTATCCTGAAACCAAATTGTTTCCATAACTGTTTTTGTGGGTGTCTGCTCGTTTGTTGATTGGTGGAAGAATGATTTACTATTAGCTGATCTTGGTGTTACCGCGTAGGGAAATCTTAAATTATTCGGTCTACGATTAGTTTTAAACAATTGGTGTTGATTATAACTTTGTGTTCTCGGTTGTTCTGTAATATAATCAGAGGGTGGTGGTGGTCGCACTGGTGGGGGGTAGTTTGGAAGTGGGGGTGATGTATATGACTCCGTCGTCGAACGGTTTTGAGTATTAACTAATCTGCTATGTTCATAGCTATGAATACTGGTACTTGTTCCTTGCTCATTAGTGTTTTTGTTAGTGTTAAAGGATTGCAAGTTCCGTCGGTTATCAAATTTGTTCTTTATTTTACGTGCAATTTCTTGTGGAGTTTGAGTAATCTGTGGAGTATTGTCCAAATGTACTCTCATTGTAGTGACTGTTTCAGAAATATTCTCCATTTGATCGTCTGTTTGCGTTCCACAGTCCGATGCGTTGTCTCTTACTGTGCCAGGGCTCGATCTTCTTGATCCGGAACTCAGTTCTCCTTCTTCAACTTCGTAGCTGAATGGGGAATCGGATTTGTATGGCGATTCGTATTCCATGCCTGTTGCCATTGTGCTAAAACTCATAGATTATTACTATTGGAATAATACATAGTTTCAAATGTTGTGTTTACTGTTATAGAAACTGTTTTTAGTTTGTTATGTTAAAAACACACTCGTTAGTGGTTACATTGTTATATGTGAAAAATATATTGTCATTTTTACTGTAGGTTTTTTGTGTTTTGTTATGAATATACAATTTTATGAATATGCAATTTTGATAAGTTAATAGTAGTGGGGGGGTATACTGTTAGATGTTCTTTAATGTACTTTTGTTTTAAATTTCGTATGTATCAGCCGAATGAGTGTCAAAGTTTGTGACTTCATTTGTGTGTGGCTGATCATTTTGGGGTACGTCTAGGCTGTGACTGCGATTATGCATTTTGTTAGCCGTTAATTTTTGTTGTTCAAAATCAATTGGTGGGGGATTTTGCATATCTAGTAGTTTCGATGTAGGTATTAAGTGCCTTTGTTCGTTAGTTGTTGATGAATGATTTGGGATTTCATATGGTTTTGGTTGATGAATTGGTATAGGTGTTTCATATGGATGATTGTGGAATAAACTATTATGCTGTTCAACTTTTGGTGCACTAGGGATAGGTGCTGATAAATTGTTTCCGATGCATTGATATACCGGGGGTGGTGTGATTAGTTGTGGTAAAATTGATGGTAGTTTATTCTCTTTTATCGTTTCTAATGGTTGTAATTTAAATGGTTCTGGTTTATATTTCCTTTCCGGTAATGGTGGTTTCTGTGTCTTTTTCGTTGGTTCTAAAGTTCGTAATTGTAGTCCGTTTTCTGTTCTACGGATTGTTGTGTTGTAATGTTTATAATTTGTATCAACGTAAAGTTCTGTTGGTATTTCATTGTTGTTATGGTTTGACGTTGTTACTTCTGCTGAATGTCTACGAAAGGTAGGTCTACTTTTTCTCGTTTTGCTGTTTAAGTTTCCATAATGGGAATTGTTATAGTCACTGTCGTCATGTAGATTTTCTTCTTGTATTTGTGCTACTAATTGTGTAAGTGTTTGTGAAAGTATTCCAAATATTCCGGTTAGTAGTATTTTTGTTATACTTGCTTGCTTTCCGATTGCTTTGTGAATAGCAAAAGCGTTATAGAATTTATTAATGAGGTTTGTTATGAATAGTATCATGCTAATCATAGCATAAATAATAGCCATTTTCTCTAATATGTAACATGGCCAACCAAAGACGGTTAGAATTTGGTCTTTTAGCCATGCGCCGTCAAAAATTTTTTTCCAGTTTACGCTTGGTTGATCAACCTGAAAGTTATATCTATTGATATTCAAATCTCGTAGCCATTTTAGTGATTGTTCGTAATTTTTATATGTTTGTAATAAACCTAATTGTTCGAGCTCTAAGAGTTTTAGTGCGTTAGCTGACTGTGCGTCTTGTAATGGTTTTTCACGGTCTCTCATGTATTCATGTAAAAGATCTCTTTTTCTTTCTTGTACTAATTGTTCTTTACTGTAGATTCCACTTTCTATTAGACTTGCTTTACTAAACATATTGTCTAATACTATTTTTTCAGGTGATATAGTATTTAGCATTGTTTCAACTTTGACTGGATACGGTGTTAATCTGTAGCGAGATGCTCCTTCCGTATCGATAGATATGAGTTGATCAAAATTACTGTGTGAACATGGTACCTTTTTTGCCCAAAGGTATGTTTGGTGTGTTAGTTGGTGTACATACTGTACTCTGTTTTTGTATAGAATTGGTAGTTTGTCATAGAATTCGCGTGCTTGTGATACATAGAGTGGTGATGATTTCTTTGCACAATTGTACATTTTCATAACGTTTACTCCTTATTGTTTTACAAAGATCGATCTGTCTCCTGTAAGGATGTATCCTAGAAGTGGTGTGTTCTTCTGTACTTGTGTTAGTGTTAATTGTCGTAGATTTCTGGTTTGTTCGCAAATTTGTGAATAAAGTTCTATTGCTTGTAAACTGATTCTAGAGTATATGTTACTCATATATAAGTCCATTTTCATATTTAAGTGTGTGTTTTCATTGATAAAACCGTAATAAAATTGGTTGTTATCTTCATCTTCATAGCGTGTGTGCGTTGAGATGATTTGTTTTGGTGTTATTTTTATGAATTTTTCATCATCGAATTTATCTTTCTTTCTTGTTGTTTTCTGTCCTGTATGCATATCAAAGCCATATTCATATATTATGTAAATATCATCATATTCTGTTTTATGTAGGGGTTGTAGTGATCCGCATTCGTGTTCAACTATTGGATATATTTCAAATCGTGTTGCTATTGAGGCTGTTTGATTTAATTTTATTTTATCTTGTATATCTGGTTTTTGTACTGTTGTCCATTCTGCGTTTGTTTCTATCCAATATCGGTCTTGGTATTTTACCATGAATGCATCAAATCTAATCAGTTCAAATAATTGACAATGTGTTTGGGGTTCCCAAACTATTGTCGCTTTTGTAAAAGGTGTCGGTTGACACACTCCTTTGTGGAGATGGCATGGTAGCTTTGTTCCCATGTATGAGATTTCTTCCGTATCAAGATTGAGTATGAGTGATACTTCTCTGATTTCTAATGTCCAATCTAATATGTCTATTCTGTTTTGTTTTCTTACTCCGGTTAAACAGTTTGATTGTGCGTTTTTTATTGCGGAGGGTATTCATGTTGGGTTTGTGTAATCATACACTATCCTGCCATATGGTGGTACCATAGGAGTATATAAGTGAAATTGTATTCTGCCTTGGAGGTCTTCAATTCTCTTTTGTAATGGTGGATTAGCTATGTAAATGAATGATATGTTGTACCTTGTGGGTTTATATTCTGTGTTTTTCAGTAAGTTAAGTCTAGCGAGTTCGTCTTGAACTTCGTCCGGGTCTAATATTTTTGTTCTTTGTGCGTCTGATACATAATAGCTAGGTCGGTTTGCTCTAATGTAGTTGGTGTGTTGTGAACACCATTCGACTCGTTCTTTAATCGTTCCTGCAACTGTGTATGCCTTAATCTCTACTGCTTGTGCTTTTGATAGCAATTGAACTTCTGTTTTTGTCATATCTAAATCTAGTGGTTTAAATTTCTATGTACTAATTTTGTTTAGTTCGTAGTATTTTACGTTAGTGATTTCTTCTGCGTCGCAATCGTTATGTTCAATAAAAATCTCTTGAGGTCCGATTGCTGAGCCATTCATGTTTTTGTCCTGTTAATTCTATGTAGTCTTCCTTTGTTTGACGTTTTTGTCTTTTATTGTTTAATTGGAATTTTTCTAGAATACTGTTTGTGAGATGTTCTCTATAAAAATTCCAGTTTCTTGTCCATTTATCAATAGCTATGTTCCACATTTCTTCATAGTCTGAACTGTTTTTAAAATTCTCTAATACTGTGTTGTTATAAATGTCTTTGATTGAATTTGGGTTTGCTGTTAGTTCTGTTTGATTGTCAGATACTTTTTTCATGAGTTTGTTGAAGTTTTCGCGTTCTATTGTATTTGATGTATGTGTTTTTATTTTGTTTTTATTTTTGATGTTTTTGATATGTTTCTCCATCCTTTCGTTAATGCGGTCTTTAATATGTTCTCTTAGTTTGTTTTGTGTCTTATATTGTGATTGTATTTGTGTATCTGTTTTCATATAAGTAAATATTATTATTATTATTAATATTAGTATTATGGAATTTAATTGAAACGGCATGTATACGATAATCCTGCATGAGGATTGTAAAATGTTGCAAAACCTAAAGTTTGTTTAGTGTATCTATCAAACTTATAAACAAAGTCAATACAAATAAACGGTGCTGGTGTCGTTGTTGTTACTATAGAGGGTGTCGTTGCATGAAATGGATGATTGAATATCGTATCGTATTTAATTGTTGTATTAAATTTTAGTTCTAGAGATGGTGTTGCTAGAGTTCAAGTGCTGAATTTCGTTGTCGATGTGTTAGATTTAAGGTATTTGTAAGTCTATTTCTTGACCAATTTGTGAGGGTATCTCCAAGATCGGTTGGTCCGTATAATGGTGGAGGTGGGTTCCAGGTCTTATGATCTAATGGAAAGAGATATGTGTGATCATTAGTTCTACTTAAAGTAGGGGGGTTTGGATTTAGTACTGGTGTTGCTCGAGTTCTATCGGGGTGACTTGATGCTAGTCTTAATTCTGGTATAAATGATGCTGGTGAGAGTATTGTATTTCGTGGTGGTTGTAAAGAGTTTGTTATTTCTACTCGTGGTACGCTGATAGAGGTGTTTGAGGATGAAGATTGTTGTGATCTATTTGGTGTAGTGTTCGTACTTATTGTATTTTGGGGTGAAGTTGCTGACCAAATTGAACTATGTGGTGAGGGTATTGGTTGTACACGAAAATTGTCTTGTACGAAATTGAAGTCTTGTCTTTGTTGAAATGTGGGTGGTAGAAATGGATTTGCTCTTAATTCAGATGATGTAGGTGTTGGGATAGTATTAACACTTGAATGATCGCTAGGTGAACTGATATTAAAATTATGTAATGTTGGTGTTCGGGTTGGTGTTCCGGTTGGTGTTCCGGTTCGACTTGGTGGTTCTGATTGTCCGACTTCTATAGGTCTTATTATATTTGATTCTATATCAGTAGAGTCGTATGAGACTAATGTAGAATCTTGTGTGGGAAATGAGAGTGATGCTCTACCTCTGCCTCTTAATAGGTGTCTAGTTTCTGTTCTCTCACGCCGTACTGTATACGGGTTTTCGTTTCTAGGGTCTGTATCGTCTATCTCAGGCGATGTTGGTATATTTGTCAAGTCTGTTACTTCGTTATGATGTGGTTGTTCTTGAGTATTGTTACGGTTACTATTATTATTTGATGACGCAATTTTTGCTGATTTGTAATTATTTAAGCTCCGGAACCAGGTCCGTGTGGTGGGACTTGCATATATGGTGGCGTTAATATCAGTACTGGTATTAGTTCTTGTTGTGGTTGGTGTGTTTGTGATCCGTTATGTTGTATTCTTAAGTTTAACTGGTACATTACAACGTTTCCGTAAAATGGTGATTCTGCAGGAAATCTAATTTGTAGATAGAATTTTTGTGAGTGTAATGTGTGATATATAGATTCTTCTATATCTGGGTTTGTATCAATTTTTATGGATTTACAAAGGTTTCTAATAAACTTAAGCACATGCGTACTATATATAACTATTGCAATTTTAATAAATTTAAATATTTCCAGTTCTACAATATCTATGTTTGTTTTACATATATGGTATATATCAGGATGTATTTCGTGCATTGAATTATTGTACTGGTGGGCTTGCATATACTACTCTACGATTTCTGATTACTTCATGTATTGTTACAGTCGCTAGATACGTGGATATTACGAATATGCAAGGTACTAAGAATATAGTAAGAAACAGTATTATTTTATTTAATATCAAATAGAGTGTTACTAATGTTTCTGAGAAATCAATTGTTGAAACTTATAAACGAGTGTTGATATTTGGAAAAGATTTTTTAATGCTGCACTGGAAAATGACAGTTATTTTCTTGTGTAACTGACACTTAACGGTGTCGCACTAATTGTATGAAATTTTAAATTCACTGGTACACTACAATAACAATAATTGGTATCATATTATTTGTTAGGCTTTCAGTTTATCGTCTACAAGTTCAATAGCGTCTTTTTTACAAACTACTATGAAAACTGTGTTTAGTTTGTTGATATCAACACATGTATCCGTGTGTATTTGTTGTTCTAATGTTTGGAATTCTGTAATAGTTTCGTTACAGGGCGTTATGTCTTTTAACAATTCGAAACGTTTTTCTCCCCAAAAGAGTTTTACTTCTTGCCCGGTTTCTGTTTTTCCTTCAATTATGAATAAATTATCTTTAGTTGAAATTTTACAATCAGTTGTTGTGATACTGTTGTTATCAAAATGTATATGACTATTTAAAGGAAATTTAAGTTGAGTAAAATTGTCTCTTTGTACTTTTATTTTTATACAAAGCTGGTTTCTGTTTAAAGAGTGCATAAACTCTGATGCTGTTAGCATTGGTGGTTTTTCATCACAGTGATATGTATAGTGGTGAATTAACCTTTCTGAAATTAAATTAAAGTACTTCAGTTTACCTGTTAAGTTGTGTTGTTGTACAATTGAGTGTTGTAGATAAACTTGTATTCTGAAAGATGAATATTGAAAAATGGTTTATCTTCTTTTTCAAGTGTGATATTATAGAGACAAGAAAAGAATTCTGTTGAGATAGAAAATTTTTGAATGATTGAAAATGTGAGATAGAAAGTTTTTGAAAATTGAGAAAATTTTTGAATTTTGAGTATACAATTTCGGTTTTTCAGCTTAGCTGAAATTTTTCACAATTTTTTTTTTCAAATTTTTCAAGTCAGTTTTGCAGTTGTGGATTGTACGAGGCAAAATCAGAATTGTGATTTTTACTTTCTCGTTTCTGGTTCTCTACAATGTTTCTGACATTTACATATCTTCCGTTTCTTATATTTGGGTTGTTAAGTTGTCAATTTTAATAATTACTAGGTCTAATTAGAATGTTAGTTTCCGATTTCTTGAATTGGATTCACTTCTGAAATTCTCCAGATCTTTTTGTTCTCAAGATGTTGTTTATTCTTTGTAATTGGTGTATTGGTATGAAGTTTATTATATTTGATGGTAGTTGGCGTGTTTCCATCATGGTATGTTATGGTAATTAGTCTGATGTTGGTGCCGACTTTGTCGTTGCTTTTTGTTTTGAAGTGGTTTCTTTGATCATTGGTATGGTTCGTGGCGTCGGTTTATACCAAGGGATTTGATGCAAAAATGTCTAATTACTGAAAAGGTATTATTGGTAATTGGATACGTTGTTGCAATTTTCTGCAATTTTGCAACTTTGCATTATAAATTGGTAGTTGGTACCAATGGTACAAAATTCTTTGTTTAAGAAGCATTAACGTAAATGAAATGTTCTTTCAACTACTAATGGTCTTGGTAAGACCAATCTTGTTAATCACCATCTGTTTATGGTGTTGGTAAATGTTAATTGGTCTGACATTTTACTTTTTGTTGCTAATTGCGTTTGCAAAGAGACAGTGTTCCTCAGTGAATTGTTTAACATTCTTGTCATCTTCTTATGGATGTTGTCAATTTGTAAGTTTTCTCCCGTTAATGATGTCTTTTGTTTATGATGTTTTTGTTGGGTTTTAGTGATTATCACTAATGAGTTACAGTTTCAGTTATCTCTAATTAGGTGGACTAATGATGTGTTTGACGTTAGTTGTATGACGTTAGTTGTATGACGTTAGATGACAACGTCCGCCTTTCAATAACGTCCGTAATTTCACTAATGAGATGTATGACGTCCGTAATTGATATGACGTATATTGTTCTGTGCAAAAATGTGCACTGCGGATTGACTGTGCATAGTGACTGTGCATTAGCCAAATGTTTATATTTTAGTTCAAGTTCTATTTGGCCGAAATTCTGATAGCCGAATGTATAATTATGGGTGTAGGACGTATATGTTAAGATTGTGAATGGGTGTATTATCCATTTATGTGGATATATGTATTCAAAGATAACGTGTATGACGGTTAATGTGTATTTTAGATCCTGGTGTTGGAGATTATTGGATGGGCTGTTACTGCGTGTTATTACGGGGATTGTTATTACGGAGATTGTTATTACCTTACATTCTGTTATTCTCATCATATTACATTGGATTACATTTTGAACAGAAGTTATTCTTTTGTTCAGGTGAACATATTCGTCTATTCGATACGTTACTCTATTTTTAGATGTGTTTCTTTTTATTAGTTCATACTCATTATTTTTAGCTTCCGTTTTTATTACTAGTATTTACCATTTATCCTGTTGTTAATTATTTGTTGTCATTTTTTAATCTTTCCTATCGTTGTTCTTTGTTGTTTTCTAAACTTTCCTTTTTTTATATTTATTAATGTTCGTGAATGTCGACTTCTTCAAAATATCTATTCCATTCCGTGAGGTGGATAGATCCTCGATCCTGTGGATAGCCTATCCAGAAAAAGATTTGACTATTTGTTCTTTGATTACTTGTTTGTTTTTTGATTATTGTTTACCGTTAATATCAATTATCTCGAAACTTCTATTCCAGTTTTAAGCTTTTGAACATCAAATAAAATATACCTTTTGTGTTTTGAACTTTGTGTTTATGAATTTTTGTTTACATGAGAAATTACCCTTTGTGACAATCATAGTTGAGGTTTCAAGGGCTACTATCAAAACCTATTTGTGTTAGAATATCCTGTATGGATATGTTTTATATGTTGTTTGTTGTTTGAATCTTTGTTATTTGTTTTTTATCGATGATAATGGTCGATGACAATGGTGATCAATGACAATGGTTACCTATGGCAATGGTGGCTGTGTGTCTGGATGGGCGTTTGCTAACTGATGGTTTGTCAGAGGATGTATGTATAACTTATGTTTAAACTTTCAGTGTTACAAGACAGTTAGATCTCCTTTGTGTTTTTATATTTTGTTGATTTAGATGAAGTATCCACTAAAAGGTGTTATTTGGTAATGGTTGTTCCCAAAGATATTTATGAAATTTTAATATCGGGATTTATAACTTGTCCGAAAATTATGATGAATATTGTGATGATATATCTCGGGGTATGATCTAATGTGTTATAGTTGGTTAGTGGTTAGTTGAATAATAGCACCTTTTAGTACTATTTATTTTTAGTTCCATTCATGTGTATTTATGTTTGTAGAATGCTCTGTATTAATTTAGATATATTTATTGTTTCTTTTCTAATATATGTATTTGGCTATGCACACAAGGTTCGGGTTAGGTCTGTGTGCCCGTAAAAATAGTGAATGTACATAGGAATGTACAAAGAAGTGTACATAGAGATAGATTTATTGTTGTAATGTGACAGATTTTTCGCGGTTCATAGAGGATGTTTCAAATACTCTATGAGGATGATTTTTGAAACTTGATTATATTAGGTAGTATTAGAGCATTAAACGGTTACGGAATCTGTTTAGTAGTTTTATTGATGGTAGCTTTATGCACGGATTATCACGAAATGACTTTTGTTATAGTCGGTCAAATGAAATGAATATGTTATAATGTTAGAGATTTTCGAGTATGCGTGTAATATGATAAATGTTAGTGATAGTATTAGAGTGAGATTATAAAAGTTTAGTCTCCAATCCATAGTAGGTTATTTTACGGTACGTATGTGTGAATTCGTTAATGTTGGCTGTTACAAATACACTGAATAGAGTTGTATTAATATTGGTTATTTATTTAGCACAGGTTATTAGTTTTTAGTGTTAAATTGATTATTACTATTATTATTATAGTATTTATGTATAGTATAGTATTCTAGTATCGTATTTATGCTAATAGTATTTTCTTCTTGCGAAGATTGTAACTATGAGTTTGTTGAATGTTATCTTTTGCTATTTCTTTTTTGTGTGATGTTTGTATAGTAGGTTGTTTCAATATTGGAATTTCGTTCGTTAGTAAATAGTTTTGTAATTCTAGTTTAATATGTTTTTCTTTTGGATAATACGGTGCTATATGATTTCTTTGTATTGTTATATATTCTTTATTGTTATTTTTCAATATGTATGTTGTTTCTGTAGGTTTATCTATGATAAGATATGGTCCTGTTTTTAGTGGTAGTAGTTTATTAGATACGCCGTCAATTTGTTGATGATTTGTTACTAATACAAAAGTATTTTTCTCAAGTGGTTTTGCTGTGCGAAATCGTAGATTCATTTCATCTGTTAACTTTTTGCGGTTTTGATGTATTTTTGTAATTGTACGATATGTATCATTGTAGTGTTTTTCTTTATCAAGGAACCATTTAGCAAATGTTCCTTTTTGCAACTTTGCTATCTTTGGATGGCTGAATTGTTTTTCCATATGAGTATGTGCTGGTTGTGTGTTACATGCACTTTTTTCTGTTGGGTTGCAATTTCCCATTTCGTCTGTTCTTGTTCCAAGTTTTATTTTTGTTGGTTTTCTTGGCTTTTGCTTGAAAACTACTTCGTATGGTGACATACCTACTCGTGTTTGGTATTGAGTATTGTATGCATATGGAAAGAACTTTGCTTTCCTTGACCAATTGTGATATTTCTCGTCTAATAATGTTCTGATAAATTGTCCGATTATTCTTTTTGTCCCTTCTACTAATCCGTTTGTCCAAGGTGCATATGTTGTACTTGGTTTAAACTTGATTTCAAAGTAGTTACATAAATGTGTTAATTCTGTGTTAATGTATTCTGATCCGTTATCGGAACGAATTTCTTCTGGTAGTCCAAACTTCATAAACCAATTTTCAAATAATGCCGTAAATGCATAATGTGCATTATTTTTGGGTGCACACATAATTGTTACATAGTGTGAAAATGCATCTACTAATACAAAGATAAAATTATTCCCTTCGGATGATGGTGGATGGGTCCTTTTGTATCTATCATTATCATTTCATTGAAATTTGATTTTGTCGGTGCTAATTGTTCTTTTTTACTTTTTGTTTTTGTGTTTGCAAATATTTTGTTTGTTTGGCATTGTATGCAATCTGCTATTAGGATTTTTATCCAGGTTGTTAAATTTGGAAAATAATATTTCTCCATTATGTTTCTTTTTGTTTTTTCAAGTCCTGTATGGCCAACTGTGTCTGTGCAATGGTTTTCGTAGAAAACACATAGTAGTAATGTTAATGGTAAGCATATTCTTTGGATTGTGCTTTTGTGAATTCTAATAATAATTTTAATTATTCCAGTTTTTTCGTCAATTACTATTGATTTAAACTTTCTATAATATGCAAAGAGTCCTTTGTTTCCACATATGTCCATTGTTACTGAATGTGGTTTATTGTTGTGTTTTTTCCACATTTTTACTTTGTGAAGTACTGGGTCTATGATTTGTGTTTCTCTAATGAGATCTTCTGTGATTTTCGTTTTTTCATCGTAGAAAACGTCTGTTATTTTTGCGTTATCGTAGTTATTTTCTTGTTTAACATTGTTAATTAGTCTAAGGTAGTCATCGTCATGGTGAACAGTGTATGGTCCTTTTTGGTTTTTCTCAATAATCAAATCGTCTTTTTCCACAATTGGTGATTGCCAATTTTTTGTTTTTGGTTTGTATTTCGGTATTAAATTTGTTTTTGTTTCGGTGTTATACTTCTCGTATGAAATTGGGTGATAATCGTTCTTATCAATGTTAATTTCGAAATAGTTAATATGTATGTTAGCTAAAACTGGATAGTGTGTTTTTTCTTTATTGTCTTCATCTGTGTTGTTACATATGCTGTATTTGCATTCTAGGTTATTTGCAAATGGTGTTTTTGCAAAAAAGAATTTTATGTTTTCCGGTATTTCTACTGTAATGTCTCGTGTTTTAGTAAAATGTTCTTCATCTATTGTTCTACTAAGAAGATCGGGTAGGGCTAGGTTTTTTCCTTCTGTCCAAATAATGTGTAAATTTGGAAATTTCATTAGTATAAGTTGAAATCTGTAAACTCTGTGATTCGGTTTATTCTTTTGCGTAAATAGATAGATTATTGGATTGTGGTCTGTAAATAGAATAATTGGATGATTTGAACCTGTTAGCAGGAATTCATATTCCGTTAGGGCAAATATGATCGCTGAGCATTCTCTAATTAATGTAGATAGTTGCATTTCAATTGGTGTAAAAAGTCTAGAGTTTGCTGATATTAATCTCATCTTCTTTTCAGTTGGATGCTGTTGTAATAATGCTGCTCCAATGCCCGTGTTGGATGCATCTGTTATGATGTAAAATGGTTTTTTAGTGTCTGCCATTGTTAATTCAAGTTTATGTGTTATTGTTCTTTTCATTTATTCAAAAATTGTTTGATGTTCTTTGGTCCATTTATAGTCGTTCTCTTTGTGTAAGAGATTATATAATGGTTGTAGTATTGGTTGCATACCATATACGTATTTCGCTAGGAAATTTACTGTTCCCAAGTATCGCTGTAAAGCTTTCATACTCGTTGGTGGTTCCAGTTTTTGGAATCCATCAATCCGCGAAGTAAGTGGTTTCACTTTTTTATCTTCAATTACATGTCCCAAGAATTTTACTTTCTTAACATAAAATATGTTTTGTCGGGTGCTGCTTTGAGGTTTTCTTTAAGTAGTATTTTGTGATATTCTATCAATGTTTCGAACATTTGTTCATATGAATTTGTTTGGATAAATATGTCATCTACGTATGTAATGACTGTTCCTTTTCTAATTAAAGGATATAGAAAATGTGTTAGTATTGATGCAAATGCTGCTGGTTCAATTGATATTCCGTAGAATAAGCGTTTAAAACAATATTGTTCATTTCCGATTGTAAAATGTGTATATCGCATTAATTCTTCGTCTAGTGGTATTTGGTTATATGCGCTATTTAGATCTGCTGTTGTGAATATTGTTCCATTAATCCTTGTTAGGGCTACATCAACTGGTTCGATTGGCCAGATACATTTGGATTCATCTATCATGCTGGTCAAGTATCTTGCATCTAGCACGATTTTTAGAGAATCGTCTTTTCGTAGTATTATTACTGGATTTGTGAATGTGTTCCCTGTTGATAGTTGTTCTTTGTTAACGGGTGCAATGATGTCGTATTTTTTTTAATATATCTAATAATTTTTGTATTCTTTCTCGAAGGTGTATCGGTACTTTACTTATTCGTTGTTTTTTGAAAATTGCATCTTTTTTCATCGGTAGGTTCAATTTTACTTTTGTTTTTCCGACGTCAAATTTTGTTGTTGCTGTGGTGAGACACCTACTCACACTGCAACCAAGTACTAAAAGTATTAATATGAACTCGTACAAAAGACTAACTATGTTACTATATTATTATTGTTCGTAGTTGTAAATACGTTGCACGCTTTGTTACTTCATTTACTGGTTGTACCAGTCTTCATTCGAACGCTCCAAACGGAGCACAAGTGAGAAGCGCACTTGGTGTCAAGAGAAAACCTGAACAAGAAGAGAAAGTTAATTCTTATCGCGCTAGCCTTTTACAGCCTTAAGCCTAGCAATTCAACAATCTGCACAACGAGACTTTGTGCACACAACATGGCGCAGTCAGCAGCTGCTGTAACAATAGCACGATCCCCAGTGGGTATCCCATTCTTCTGGGAAACAGAAATCGAACCCCCAGTGGAATGGCCCGTATGGGCAGCTACACTAAAACTGGCAATAATGGCCAAAAACTCCATAAACGTGGACTCACTACTGAAACACAAACCAGACACAAAAGACTTGACTTACCCCATAGAACCAACTTACGAGCCCCCAACTGAAAATGAAACACAGGCACAACACAGAGAAAGAGACCTCCGAAATAACAAGCGGAAGGTAGATTGGGACAACGATTGCAAACAGATCGCATTCAGAGGCCCTACAGTCGATGGAATACCGTGGGACGAAGCCGACCTGAAAGTGCGCAGCTTAATATACCTAAGCCTAGGAACAGAAGCCCAACGGATATATCAACAACGATTCCCCCACTCAAACATTGAACGAATAACAGTCTTCGAACTGGCACACGAACTCTCCCTCTCTTTCACACAAGCACGCAACATAACATACGACCGTTTCCTCCTTTTTACTTGCAAACAGAAACCCAACGAGAAGCTCGAAAGCTTTCATTGTCGACTAAAATCCCTAGGCGCAAAATGCCGCCTAGGATCTGCCGAAGAGGACCTTATAAAGGACATATTTATAGCTTTTATGACCAACCCCGACATTCAGAGAGAACTCCTGATGGAAACCCGAACAGCGCAGCAAGTCCTCCAATTCCCACTCAACCGCGAAAGAGGCCAAGAGAATCAAAAAGCAATAAACTCCCAACTCAGCCGATACCCCCCACACGCATCGGAACAAATATCCAACATTACATTCCTCCCAAGGAACAATGCAGTTACCCCAAGACCACGACCACCCACACGGAACCCACAGACCCAAAGACCCACTACCAATTCAAATCCCTGCCGACGCTGCGGATACAATTCTCAATCGAGCATTTGCAAGTGTGCCCCGCAAAAAGAGTCCAGTGTAACCTATGTAAAAAAATAGGACACTACAGTAGAGTATGCAAATCAGCAAAAATGATGTGGCAAACACAACAAATAAAGCCGCAAACAACCCCACCCCAGCAAACATTCCCACAAACTAGACGAGTCAGGAACATTAGACCCACACGGGAACAACAACAAGAAGAACAACAACTCCAGGATACCCGAACGGAAACGACAGACGAAACATTAGATCTCGAGAACACATTTTACATCCAGGAAGTATTCGACAGCTGGAATACAGTAAACCTTATACACCCAAAGAACTTCGTCAACGTACACCCACAAAAACTATCCCCAAACATCTCAGATGAAATCTGGATCAAAACATCCACAGACACTTTCGAGACAAACTGGCTCGCGGACACAGGTAGCCCCCGAAGCTTCATCTGTAAAACGGAAGCAGACAGGATAATTCAAAGGTGCAGAACAGCCAAATGGAAGGAACCAACCAACAGCCAGACCCAATATAGATGCTTCAACAACATACAGATCCCTATAACGGGAATCATACAGATGAATCTCCGATCGGGACTTCGAGAAGCAACAAACAACGAAATCCTGGTGGTCAACGCAAACACCGTGAACTTGATGGGAAGAGACATATTGGGGAAACTTGGATTCGCCCTCTCACAAAATAAAGGTATAAACATTAACAACATCAATTTGGACGATAGACTAGAAATAAAAATCATAAAGAAATTCCCTCACATATGCTCCGGGTTGGGAAAATCCAAAAACCACATTGCCAAATCAACGCTAAAACAAGACATTTCACCGTACCAACACAAAGGCCGAAGGGTCCCACTCCACTTAACGGAAAAAGTAGATAAGGAAATACAACACCTACTTAACACAAACCAAATAATAAAACTAGAAAAGTGCTCCGACCAGGTCTTTATAAGTCCCGTAGTAATAACAGTGAAACATGACCAATCCATCAAACTAGCACTCGACTAAAACTACTGAACGATGCAATCGACAAAAATAAATATCAAATGCAATCCATCGACAATCTTATGGACTCAGTCGCCAAATATATCTCAGACAACAAGAATAAACAAGGCAATTTCCTATTTTCGAAAGTTGATTTAAAATACGCATACAGCCAAATCCCACTACTTCCCGAAATTAGAAAACATTGTAACTTCAATATCCTTGGGGGCAAATCAACTGGCACATATCAATTCGTAAATGGATTCTACGGTCTAAGTGATATGCCCGCCACATTCCAAAAAACATTGGACAAAACACTCGAAAACATCGACAACAAATTCAACTTTTTAGACGACATACTAATCATAACAAAAGGCTCCACCCTTGACCATGAACAAGACATATATAAGGTCTTATCCAGACTTGACAAAGAAAATCTAGCCATCAAATTAGAAAAATGCGAATTATCCAAATCTTCAATAACATGGCTAGGCTATAAAATTACCCAATCGGGAATCTCCCCTACAGTAAAAAAGACAGACTCCATAATGAACCTGAAACCGCCTAAAACACTAAAACAACTTCGTTCCCTTATGGGCTCAATACACCAACTCATTAAATTTATTCCCAACTTAGCCAATCTACTCAACCCCATAAGACCACTCCTAAAAAAAGAAAACATAACAAACAAGAAAATACGTTGGGAAGAAACACATACAACAGCTTTAGACAAAATAAAGGCAGAAATCTCAAAAATTACAGAAAAAAAACATTTCGACAAACATCGTAAAACACGTCTGAGATGTGACGCAAGCCACACGGGACTTGGAGCAGTATTAGAACAACAATACCCAGAGGGATGGTTCCCAATAGCCTACGCCAGCCGCTTCTTAAACGAAGCAGAAATGAAATATAGTACAAACGAATTAGAACTACTATCAGTAGTATGGGCAACAAACCATTTCAAATATTACTTACTAGGTTCAAAATTTGAATTAATCACAGACCACACAGCCCTACTTTCCGCACTCAAACCCAACCGGGCGAACAAATCACGACAAAGTCGACTGATACGCTGGGTAGACAAATTACTCCCGTACACATTTTCAATCCAACATATACCGGGGAAAGACATGGGCTTCACGGAGTACCTAAGCAGAAACCCACACCAACCCCCCCCCCCCCCCCCAATAAGCCCAGAGGATGAACTCTTCGTAATAAACAGAATCAGAGAATTTACTTTCACACTGCTGAACGAAGAACGTAAACACAACATTTCAACCAATCAGATCGCTCCATTCGGATTAACACACAAATCACATGACGCAAACAACATCGCTCAGCGCAAGCAAAATACAGCGAACGCTTTTTGCCATTCCTCTTGCCATAAACAGTCACGCTCTTTCTCGCTTGTTAATTCTAAATCAAATCTCAATTCAAAACTTCATAATTCTAGAAAAAAAACATTCAAGATCCAAAAAACATCACAATTTATTCCAACACAAATTCTCCTAAGATCCCAAACGTACAGAAAACCCCTTTACCCTCCACTCTCAACAATTACCACTTACAATACTGTCCAAAAATTAACGTAGTTACTAGAAACAGACCGAATTTAAATACATTCGACAGACAAATTACAAAACGAGCCAGAAGAAAAATTATAACAACAATGTCGCACAACCTACTTGAAACCTCCCCAGCTCAAAATACCCCAATCTCAGTGGCAACCCAAACGGATAACACACCCCCAACTTCAAACTTAGGACAAGGCCGAGAACCAATAGATGAAAATAAACATGCACCCCTATTCGAGTTTGAGAACAAAACGGCCCCAAATTATCGACTAAACCTCTCCCGTGTATTCGGCGAGGAATTCCTAGCCGAGGCTACCCTCAAAGATAAGAACCTACAAAACATTATTCGGTTGGTAAAGAACCACAATTGGGACCAACTAAAACAAGTCTCCAGATATTATTACAACCTAAGAAACGACTTAGCCGTAGCCAGATCGGGATGCCTGTTGTACGACGGCAAGCTAGTTATTCCACACCAACTACAAAACCTGGTCATAAACGCTGTACACAGAACCCACCCGGGCCAAGTGGGAATGATTAGATTAGCGAATCTGATCTGGTTTCCCCAGATACACAGGACAATAGCCCTCAGGGCAGAAAATTGCAAGCAATGTTTAGACCAAGGTAAGAACCTAAAACCCATAATCAGTAAATCAAAATTAGGAACACTACCTAAGTTAAGCGAACCCAACGAAGAGCTACAATTAGACTTTGCCGGGCCCATCATAGACAAAAAAAACAATAATAATGAACATTATATACTGGCCGCGGTAGACCGATTTTCACGCTACCCATCCGCACTAGTTCACACAAGTTGTGACACACAAACGGCAATAGAATTTCTAAACCAATACTGTAAGTTCCATGGAATCCCACGAAGCATCCGTTGCGACCAAGCGCAAGCATTCAAATCGAGAGCATTCGAAATTTACTGCAACGATAAAAACATAAAACTAATATTTTCCCCTACGCACGACCACTGCGCTTCAGGAATGGTAGAACGTTTGATACAAACATTAAAGCGAAGACTAGCAACAATGAACATTGACCCCATATGGGATAATACAAACATAGCAGAAAAAATAACAGAAATAATTGAATCCATTAGGCTTATACCAAACAGAATCACTAAAATTGCCCCTTTCCAGGCACACTTTGGCAGACCGAAAAATACGGAATTATCTAACATCCTTACAAAACCCAACACAAAAAACCTATCATACAACAACATAAAATCATTTTACTTAGACAAACGACTACTCCAGAACCCAAGCCTGACGCCGGCCGCGATCTGGGACAGGGACACCAACTCGGAAATTAATCTGGACATACAGTATCGACAGGACGAGCCGAATTCCCAGGAAGCCCAATCGGAAGCATCCCAATCGTCGGACACCTCGGAATCAGACAACGCACCACTGTTGCCGCCCCAAAAGGGTACAATAATTCCGTCTAAATTTAAATTCCAAATAGGAGATAAGACCACAATTATTGACCAAACACGTCGAAACCTAGCACGAAAAACTATAAGAAGAAAAAACCCAGAACCACGAGGCATGCTAAAACCCCTCTGGTCCATAATAACAGACGGCACAATAGTCGATTACACCCCTCACACCATTACTATAGACACTCACAATCGCAAAAATACCGTGATACGTAACAATGACATAGCAATATCTTCAGAAACGCGCCCCGCCCCACAAGAACCAAAACTACGCCTCATAAATTTCGTAGCTTGCAAAACAATTGGGGAATATAACCGAAACAAACGTAAAATAGAAAAATTCTGTTTGGCGGAAAAAGCACAGCGGTTGAAGACATCCCAGATGGGTGAAAACCCAAAGAACACAAGGCAATCCGCACCTCCCAACATTTTAAAACCCCACAAGCGAAAGGTCAACAATGAAGAAACAAGTTCAACAACAAAGACACAACAACTTGAAACGTCCACACCCATCGACGATACTCATCCACAGCACTCTATGCCAGGCTCCTCATTTAATGTATCCCCGATACTCACAAGAACAACAGGAGGAAAGAAAAAGTTCATCAAGAAATCCCCAGGGAAAGCACAAAAGGGTAAACAACCATGCATACGGAAAAAAGCAACTGTTTCAGCAGCCAGGAGAACGGCCAACACAAAATTGACAAAAGCTAAAATCGCAGCACTGAAGCAAAGCTACGCCTTCCAACTAAGCCAAAACCAGGTCAACTTCAGCGAACTCAGCAAAAAACCCACGACCCGCGTGTTCAAGGAACGATCCCCAGGGCACACAAAACCATTCATAATAGCCACGTCGTCATCGGCAGCAGACTTCATGCTCACCCCCAAACGGAGCACCGTGTCAACAATCGCCAAATCACCCCCTTTGCGAAACATTCGAAAGTCTAAAGCGAAACCCACAGTCAAGAAGCTAAATGTAGAAAAAGCCATAGCAAATATCTCATTATCCCCACTATCCACAACGGAAGACTCCACACAAGATCCAAAAGACAAGAACACCACAGTGATCGACCTAATCGATACCTCCGAGGACAGTCCCCCACAAGTTGCCCTAAACATCAACCCGAACTACACCACTTTTGGACAAGACATAGTCATACTATCTTCAGACTCACAAGACTCATTCCACACCGCATCCGTCAACTCTGCCTCCACTCGAAACACACAGCACTCAGACTCCATGGACTGGACCCCCAACGTACCAAACCCCGATTGGAACATAAACACCCAGAACATCACAACCAAGGACACTAACAAGAACACCAATCATTAACTACACATCTGGATCCTCCAAGAGGGGGGAATGTGGTGAGACACCTACTCACACTGCAACCAAGTACTAAAAGTATTAATATGAACTCGTACAAAAGACTAACTATGTTACTATATTATTATTGTTCGTAGTTGTAAATACGTTGCACGCTTTGTTACTTCATTTACTGGTTGTACCAGTCTTCATTCGAACGCTCCAAACGGAGCACAAGTGAGAAGCGCACTTGGTGTCAAGAGAAAACCTGAACAAGAAGAGAAAGTTAATTCTTATCGCGCTAGCCTTTTACAGCCTTAAGCCTAGCAATTCAACAATCTGCACAACGAGACTTTGTGCAAACAACAGTTGCATAAACTTGTTTGTATTGTAATATGGTTGTTACTGCTTTTTCGAATTCATCTTGTGTTAAGTGTGAATGTTGAAAATCAAACATTTGTATAAATTCTTTTTCTTGTTCTGAATATTTGTTAATATTAAATTTGCATTTAAAGTTTGGTTTTCTTTCAAATGTTGCTACTTGTTCGATTGTTTCGTTTTCTTGTATGTTTAGTATTTCATTAATATCGTATTCACTTTCGTATGTTATGTGATACAATGCTGTGAATAAGTCAATTGAATTTGTTTGATATATTTCGTTATCTTGTTTTTAAATGTAATATTTCTTTTCATGAAACCAATTAATTATGTCTATTTTTGTTAACTAGTAGGATGTCTATGAAGTACTCTTCATCTGCTGTGAAGTCTTTTATATCTGTAAAAGAGATATTGTGATGTTTGTTTATCGGTTCAAAATAGAAATGTGATTTATGAATTGTTTTTTCGTTTGATTGTTTCATTTGTTTAAATATAGTTATTGGAAATGTTATGCTTTTATTTTGGTTCTGTTCGACATAAATTGTTTCTCTGTTAAATATTGGGTGTAATCGAGAGTAATACGGGTAACCTTTTGTACTATTCATATAGAATATAATATCGTTATCTAGGATTGTATTTGTATTTAAGGTTAGTCTATTTGTGTTTACATTTATCGTTTCGATATAATCTTTAAAGAAAGGGGTGCCTAGGATGTTATGATTGCATTGAGTCACATAAAAATGAATGTAAAAATTGTTTCGAGGTCTATTTCTGTTATTCGAGATTCTATCTGGTGTGAGAGGTAATTTGACTGTTCCGTATGTTTCTATTGTAGTGTTGTTCGCTGCAGTTAATGTTTTGTTTGCTTTTTCCAATTGTATTTCTGGGTTATTATATTTTATCTCATTCCAAGTATCTTCATTGAGTAAATTTAATGTTGCTCCTGAATCCAGTAGAAAATCAATTTCTAAAATTGGTTTTTGTTTAGTGAAATCTTGTTCAAATTTATTACATTGATACATCGGTAAAATCCATGTTGGATTACTTTCTAATGTATTTATTAATGTATTGCATGTATCTTCGTTTGAGTTATAGAATTTATCTAATATATCTTGATCTTCGTCTGATGACTCTGATGTGTACTCGTATTCGTCAATCCCTGGTGGGTCAGCGTTTTGTTTTTCTGACTTAATGTTATTTATTCGGTTTTTGTTATTATTATTGTTATATTTATTTCCTTCATTTCCTCGTTCTGTAGAGTAATTCCTTTGATTTTGTTCTCTTTGTGATGAATTTCTCCTGTCGTCTCTGTTATTGTTGTTTGAGTAATTTCTATTGTTACTACTTGAACGTTGTCTAAATCTGTCGTTTCTGTTTGAATCTCTGCTGTTATATCTTTGTCTGTTATTGTTATTTTAATTATTATTTCTGTTATATGGTGATTGTTGTCTTGAGTTGTTTCTATCTGTATATCTTGAGCTTGATCTACTATTGTATCTGTTATGATTGTTACTTCTATTGTAGCTGTTTTCTCTGCTTCTACTGTAATTGTTTCTATTATAACTTGTACTTGTGTTATTGTAATTATGTGATTTTCGATATCCATGATAATTCCTATTATCTCTAGGATTTACGTTGGAATTATAATTGTTTCTTGATTGTGATCTGCATGGGGTTCGACTTCGTGAATTGTTATAAATCGGTGACGTTGGTGGTAATTGTCTTCCGTTAATGTTATTTGAATCAATCTTTCTGTTTGGTAAATTTTGATTATTTCTCATATGACCATAGAATGATCTTTCTTTTGGTCGTGCTATGCTTTCTCGGCGTGGTCTTTTGAAGCATCTACCTTTAGTATGTCCGTGTGAGCTGCAATAGCTACAAAACAATGCAAATTTTGGTCTACCTTTAAAATTCTTTTTGTCATATGTATTATTAATTCCGTTAAGGACGTTACATATTGTTCCTTCAAATTGTTCGAGATCGTTTTGGTTAAGATCGTTGATATTGTTACAAGCTATATTCATTTGTTTTAGATCGTCATTGATATTACTTGTACTCTGATTAACTTCATATAGTCGTTTGTGATTATTTGTTATAGTTCTTGTTAGATCCATCTGGTCTATTTTTTCTACCAATGCTTTGAATGGCATTTCCGGTTCTCTTGGCGTTTGTTTATGATTCGCATACTTTTTTAATGCTGCTGTTTTTAGTTCATTATCTAAACATCTAATAAATGTTTGGTTCATTACGCTATTTCTGTAATCTTCTGTGTATAATGAATATGCAGTTTTTACGAGAGTTTCTATTCTCAATGCTAATGATCTTAGTGATTCGTTTGTATGCTTTTGTAGTTGTTGTAAAATTATTTTTGCTTGTTGTTTTGACTTTTCAGAATCAAACCTATATCTGAAAATTCTTTGCAAAACGTTTCCCAATCTAATTTTGTTTCACTTGGAAGTGTTGAATACCATTTTTGTGCGGGTCCTTGTAGGGTATGTAGTATTAAAGCTGCTCTTTTTACTTTCCATTGATGATGTCCAGGTTTGTTTACTGGTTCTATTCCGCTGCTAAATATCATAGCTGCAACTATACTGTTTAAGTATTCTTCAACAGTATATGCTGGGTCTGTACCATCGAAAGGTCTTATTGTTGTTGGTACTGAACCACTGCTGATGCTTTGTTCTATTTGAGGTTCTTCGTTTATACTCATTGATGTCAATTGTTTATAAAAGGGTAGAGGAGGTTCTACTGCGGTTGTTTCTCTTTCTTCTGTTGTGATAGAATTGGTTCTTCTATTCCGATTTTCTTGTTGTCGATTGTATTGTCTATTATTAATTTGTATATTTTCGTTCGCAATATTGTCTATATTTCTGTTATTAAATAATTGTTCATTTTCTGTTCTGAAGTTTGATTGTCTATTTATGTTATCCAGAGTTTTATCTAGTCTGTTGAATACCATTTCTAGTGCTTCATCTTGTCTTTTTTCCATTCTTTTATTCATCTGTTGATATTTCATTTCCAGATCATCTATTAGTTTATTTGTGTGATTTGTTACTGTAGCTGTATTTCATTTTTTAGTTCTATGTAATTATTTGTTTGTTGTCTCCAATATTGTTCGTGATACTCTTGGTTGTCATTTAGAGAACTAATATCGGTATTGTTTCTATTATCTCTCATTGGATATTTCCGTCGAGCATTTTGGTTCACTGATGGTGGTAATTTAGTTTCAAATCTGATCTCCCTTTCTTCGGAATCTGAGATATCTATGTCTTCGTCTATTTTTTGTTGATTTCCGAATAAATTCGATGTTAATTGTTTATCAGGTTTTAGTGTTGATTTTTGTTTTGTTTGTAAGTTATTATTTGTTTGAATGTCTTTAGGTGTTGATGTCGATGTTAGACTTCTTGATAAGTTAAATGAAGAAGATCCTATTTGACTTTGATCCGTGACTTTTACATGACTGTGTAATCCTTCAATGAAGTTTATGCTATCGGAGCATATTTTTAATGTGCTTTCAAAATGTTCTGAATAATGTTCACTATTCCAAATGTTTTGTAGTTCGTCACATAAATGACTAATTTCCTCTGGAAATGTTTCTCCGAATTGGACTCGTTTTTCATTAATGTGTTCAAAGTTATCTAACCAAAATAGGAATGTAAATTCAGATACTATTTTTATTATATCTAAAGTTGTTGTTTGAAAATCTGGTTTTAATTATAGTTATAGTTGTTATAGTTTTTTATGTCGAATCTTAATTTATCGTTCACTGTCTGTATTTGTTGACGATATTCGTTCAGGTATTCGGCTGTATTCCATAGTGTTTTGTACGTAGTGGATGTTATAGCTGTCAATTTTGTTTTATCTTGTGATTCCTCATGTCTTTTCAAGAATATTTTAAACATATCCGATAGTGATGTTTCATTTTGGAAATTAAAAAATATCTTTTTATCTCCTTTTTCATCTGTTAGTGTGAATGCGTAATGTTTGTTATGTTGATCTCTATCCAGTAGTATTACTGGTAGATAATGTACTAAATGGTTTCTATGTATGTCAATCTGTTGTATATGTTTTGTTTCTTTAAAGAGATTGTTTTTCAAATTTAATATTATTCTGTAGATAATTTCACGATTTTCTTGTGGACAATCGTTAGCAATTGTAAATGGTATTAAGAAATTGCTAGTATATGTTTGTTTATTGTAGTTGTAAGCCATTTTAATGTTCCTTTTATCTGTTATGTTTACCAACACTACTTTGTTATTTTTTCGATGTTTTTTCTGTTTGTTTACCCAATTTAGTTCAGCACTGGTCGCACCAGATAAGACGTGTTCTGAGCTTACCTTTATTAGGCTACTTCTGGAACTGTCTTATGGTTGTCTCAAGAATATCTCTAGTCTGTTACTCTTCTATCTGAGCTTCAGTAGACAGTGCACGGGCCCCAATGCTAAAGTCTAACGTATATCTCAATACAAAACAAGAGCGGAGTAGAGAGAGAGAAATATACTTTATTATTATATCAGGTGGTGAACTGGTACTGACTAAATAACTTTCTCTTCTGAGAAGAGGGGTAAATGGGTAAACATCTAAAGGGAAGAAACGAAAAGATTTTATTCCCTTTTTATCAAATCAGGGAAGAGTATTTTCAGTCTTTATTTATTTAAATAATAAAGTCTTTCAAATAGTTCTTTCTGGAAGTCATATTTGACTCCAGAATGACGCACTAACAGTTCATATTAATGTAGGACACTTTGATGTTGAAAACTGTGCGATAATAAAAAAAATTGCCACTTTTCCACCCTTTAGGTACGTTACGTCCTCCTGCAACATTTACATCGACTTTAATGATGGTTGAGAACAATTTGATTAACGGTAGGTAAACAAATATTGTCCACAAAATATGACCAAATGTAACACACAATCAAACACTACGCCTACATTCTTCTCGGGGATCTGATCTATGTTATCATTATTATCATTGGAGACGAGTAGGTTTTGACTTTGGTCCAAAAATTCAAACTTCATTTCTTCAAGGTTGAAATCACAAATGTTCACTTTTATTAGCCTTCAAACCCTCTAAAAAGTCGTTTGATACCAGAAAGGCACCCATACTAAACAAAACCCGTAGTTATCATTCACAATTTTGGTTTCAAAGTTTTTTGCCTCAAATCGATTTTTCTCGTGCCTAAACAGATATTTTCACATCGACTTTACCATTGATAACGTATTTGAAAGACCTGTTTCCAAAAAAGTGTTAATTTATGGTATTAGTATTTAATTCTGTCTAAAAAAGGTGAATTGGTTGGTTGGCATTAAAAAAAGTCCAATTAAAGCATCGAGTGCTTTGCAGTTTTTGATAAGTTTTTTAAAAAATTTTCTCACTTGAATTAAGTCATTTTACTAACTCCAGTCACATTGAATTATAAATTCGGCTCAAATACAATAAAAAAAATTGACAGGAGTTAAATGAGCAGGATCATTTGGCTAGCAGACGCGTAAAGGTTGATCTGATGTTTTGCATAGCAAAAAATCAAGTTTGGTCTAAATTTATGTTTCTGATTTATTGGGCAAAGAGCATTGATTTCCTGTTAAATAGTTGCTGTTTCTGATTATTTTGTGAACGGTGTGTTAACAGTTGTTACTTTTTTTAGAAAAATTGGATGTGGACAATTGTGCGATTTTAAAAAAAAAATCCAACGTTTTGACCGTTTAGCCCAGTTACGGCCTCCTGGAAATTTTAGAGCAAAACTAAAATTTTTGAAAACAAATTGATGTACAGTCGGTTAACAAAATTTGTCCCCCTAAACTGCTCATAAGTGGAAAAATATAATGCTCAGCTCACACGTTTTTGAGGGATCTAATTTTTGTTATAATTATTATCATTGAAGATATGTAGGTTTTGATTTTGATCCAAAAACTCAATCACTTTTTTCCAAAGTGAAAAACGTAAATGGTCACTTTTCCTAGCCTTCCAATCCTACATCAAGTTATTTCATAGCGGAATGACAATACTACTGAACGTAATATGTGGTTAGAAATTAAAAAAAAAGTCAAATGTTTTTGACCTAAGTCAATTTTTCTCTCGAGTCTAGACATAAATTTTTACATCAATTTTACCATCGATAAAGTATTTGAAATATTCCGTAGCGAAAAAATTTTAAATGATCATTTTTTCATTTCATTCTGTCCACAAGAATCGTTGGTAGGATGCTGAGCACTACAGAAGGTCCAATAGGTCCAGTGTATTCCAGTTTCTGATAAACAATGTTTTATGGAATTTTCCTCTCTATAAGACGTTTCACTAATTCCAGTCAAATTGCATTATAGATATCGCTCATATAGCAAGTGTAGCAGTTGGCAAGTGTTAATTTAGTAGAATCACGCGCCAATGGGACGCAAAAATGACGATATTATATTGAGCGTATCGATAAAAAAATGTTTTTTTTTTCTGATTAAATGCGAAAAGAGCATTGACTTTATGTTAAATAGTAGCTGTTTCTGATTTTTTTTGTGAAGGACGCACTAACAGTTCATATTAATGTAGGACACTTTGATGTTGAAAACTGAAATTGCCACTTTTCCACCCTTTAGGTACGTTACGGCCTCCTACAACATTTAGGTCAACTTTAAAGACTGTTGAGAACAATTTGATTAACGGTAGGTAAACAAATATTGTCCGCAAAATTTGACCATATGTAACACACAACCAAACACTACGCCTACATTCTTCTCGTGGATCTAATCTATGTTATCATTATTATCATTGGAGACGTGTAGGTTGTGACTTTGGTCCAAAAACTCAAACTTCATTTCTTCAAGGTTGAAATCACAAATGTTCACTTTTATTAGCCTTCCAACCCTTTAAAAAGTCGTTTGATACCAGAAAGGCACCCATACTAAACAAAACACGTAGTTATAATTCATGATTTAGGTTTCAAAGATTTTTGCCTCAAATCGATTTTCTCGTGCCTAAACAGACATTTTCACATCGACTTTACCATTGATAACGTATTTGAAAGACCTGTTTCCAAAAAAAGTGTTAATTTATGGTATTAGTATTTAATTCTGTCTAAAAAATGTGAATTGGTTGGTTGGCATTAAAAAAAGTCCAATTAAAGCCTCGAGTGCTTTGCAGTTTTTGATAAGTTTTTTACAAAATTTTCTCACTTGAATTAAGTCATTTTAATAACTCCAGTCACATTGATTTATAAATTCGGCTCAAATACAAAAAAAAAAATGACAGGAGTTAAATGAGTAGGATCATTTGGCTAGCAAACGCGTAAAAGTTGATCTGATGTTTTGCATAGCAAAAAATCAAGTTTGGTCTAAATTTATGTTTCTGATTTATTGGGCAAAGAGCATTGATTTCCTGTTAAATAGTTACTGTTTCTGATTATTTTGTGAACGGTGTGTTAACAGTTGTTACTTTTTTAGAAAAATTGGATGTGGACAATTGTGCGATTTTAAAAAAAAAATCCAACGTTTTGACCGTTTAGCCCAGTTACGGCCTCCTGGAAATTTTAGAGCAAAACTAAAATTTTTGAAAACAAATTGATGTACAGTCGGTTAACAAAATTTGTCCCCCTAAACTGCTCATAAGTGGAAAAATATAATGCTCAGCTCACACGTTTTTGAGGGATCTAATTTTTGTTATAATTATTATCATTGAAGATATGTAGGTTTTGATTTTGATCCAAAAACTCAATCACTTTTTTCCAAAGTGAAAAACGTAAATGGTCACTTTTCCTAGCCTTCCAATCCTACATCAAGTTATTTCATAGCGGAATGACAATACTACTGAACGTAATATGTGGTTAAAAATAAAAAAAAGTCGATTGTTTTTGCCCTAAGTCAATTTTTCTCTTGAGCCTAGACAGAAATTTTCACATCAACTTTACGATCGATAAAGTATTTGGAATATTCCGTCGCGAATAAAATTTAACTGATCGTTTTTTCAGTTCATTCTGTCCACAAGGATAGTTGATAGGACGCTGAGCACTACAGAAGGTGCAAAAGGTCCAGTGTATTACAGTTTTTGATAAACAATGTTTTATGGAATTTTCCTCTTGATATAAATCGTTTCACTGATTCCAGTCGCATTGAATTATAAATATGCCTCAATTACCATAGAACTATTGACAGGAGCAAGCTCAGAGGGATCATACGCGTTTCGGTTTTGGTACAAAACTCAAACTTTTGATCATTCAAAGTGAATATTGTAAAATGTCACATTTGTTAGCCTTCCAAAACTATGAAAAGTTGTTTTAAAGCAAAAAAAGCACAACATACCTACTGAATGTAAAACCTATCTAATCTAGCTAATGTGCAAAAAATTGGCGTCCGAATTTATTTTGCCTCAAATCAATTTTCCTCTCGAGCTTAAACGGAAACTTTCATATTAAATTTACCATCGCATATGTATTTGAAAAACTGTTCCTAGTAAAAGTGTAAAAAACATAATCAATCGTTTCAATGTTTCATTCTGTCCACAATAATGCGAACGATAACGTTTTTTTATTAAATTGATAAAGGGCATTGATTTCCTGTTAAATAGTATTCTAAATACTTTTATGTGTGGCTCAATAACCGTTCAAACCTTTTTGGAAGGTTTAATTTTGACAATTATGCGAAAAAAAATCCACTTTTTGACGGTTCAGTCAAGTAGCGGGCTCCTGGAACATTTAGAGCAAGAGTAAAAGTTGTTGAAAACAAATCGATGTACTGTAGGCATACAAATAACGTCCACCTAAAGTGCTCATATATAGAACATTCTAATGCTCATCTTACACTTCTTTGGCAGATCTAAATTATTTTATCATTTTTATCATTGAAGACATGCAGGTTTTTATTTTAATCCAAAAACCTAAAAATTATTTTTCAAGATGAAAAAAGTAAATGGTGACTTTTGTTCGCATTACAATCCTACATCACATCACTTCAGAGCAGAATGACACTCCCAATAAAAGTAACACGTAGATAAAAATTTAAAAAATAGTATCAATCTTTTTGCCTCAGCTGATTTTTTCTAGCGAGCCTAAACAGAAGTTTTCATATCAATTTATTTGAAAAACTTGTTTCCAAAAAAGGTCTCAACAGATCGTTTAAAAGTTTCATTTTGTCCACGGTATATGCGAAGAGGTTGTTGACCACTACAAAAGATCCAAAAAACCTCCAGGGCTTTCCAGCGTTTGATTTGTAATGTTTTATATGATCTTTCTCTCTTGATTTGGGACCTTTCAATGATTCAAATCACATTGAAATATATATGAATCAATTACCATGTAGCAATTGACAGGAGTAGGCTAACCGGAATCATACTTTTAGGGACGCAGGAAAAATCATCTTTGCGTGGCGATAAGATAACGTTTATCTGATTAAATGGGTAAAAGGCATTGTTAAATAGTAGCTCTTTCTGAACATCTTTGCGATTGTGGCACTAAAAATTCAAAATTTTTTAGAGAAGGTGCGATCTAAACAGTGATGAGAGAATTAAAGAAAACGCCACTTTTTGACCGCTTAGGCCTCCTGGAACGTTTAAAGCTAGACTAAAAGTTGATGAAAACAATTTGATGTAAGGTAGGTATATAAATATTGTCAACCAAAAATTCTCATATACAAAGCTAAAAACACTTATATTGAATGTTTTTCAGGGATCTAATGTATGTTATCGTTGTTAGCAATAGAGACGTGAGGATTTTTGTTTTAATCCAAAAACTCAAAGTTTATTTTTTTAGATTAAAATAGTAAATGTTGACTTTTGTTCGCCTTCCAATCCTACATCACATCATTTCATAGAAAAAGGACACTCCTAATGAACGTAACACGTAGTTAAATTTAAAAAATAGAAATAATTTTTTGCCGCAGATGAATTTTTCTATCGAGCCTAAAGAGAACTTTTCACATCATTTTATTTGAAAAACTTGTTTCCGAAAAAAGGTGTTAACAGATTGTTTTAAAGTTTCTTTTTGTCCACGATATATGTGAAGAGGTTGGTGAGCACTACAAAAGATTCAAAAAAGCCTCCAGAGCTTTCCAGTTTTTGAT
>NC_134476.1:47341285-47419387 GCF_964194025.1 Convolutriloba macropyga
ATACATACATATATATGTAGCATTTGAACAGCCAATTGTGTGGATGGTTGAAAAGCCGTTACTGTGGCTTAAGCAATAGGTAATTAAATAATTTGAACAGCCGATTGTGTGGCTAACTGAAGGGCCGATTGTGTGGCCGAAACAATACGTAGAAAAATAGCATTTGAACAGCCGATTGTGTGGCTGGTTGAAAAGGCGATAGCGTGGCTGAAACAATAGATAATTTAAAAATTTGAACAGCCGACTGTGTGGCTGACTGAGAAGCCGACTGTGTTGGTTAAATAATAAGTAGATAAATAGCATTTGAACAGCTGATTGTGTGGCTGGTTGAAAAGAGGATAGCGTGGCTTAAACAATAGGTAATTCAATAATTTGAACAGACGATTGTGTGGCTGACTGAAAAGCCGATTGTGTGACTTAAGCAATAAATACATAAATAGCATTTGAACAGCCGATTGTGTGGCTGGTTGAAAAGCCGTTACTGTGGCTTAAGCATTAGGTAATTAAATAATTTGAACAGCCGATTGTGTGGCTAACTGAAAGGCCGATTGTGTGGCCGAAACAATACGTAGATAAATAGAATTTGAACAGCTGATTGTGTGGCTGTTTGAAAAGAGGATAGCGTGGCTTAAACAATAGGTAATTAAAAAATTTGAACAGCCGATTGTGTGGCTGACTGAAAAGCCGACTGTGTAGCTTAAATAATAAGTAGATAAATAGCATTTGAACAGCTGTTTGGCTTGATTTATAATTTAATAAACAGCTCTTGAACACTTAATATTTTGGAAAGCTTCAACTATTTGTTGGCTGTCAATTCCTAATCCAGGGGATTCCGATTGTAGCTCAACGGTAGGCTGCTTTTCCAATACTTAAGTTGTACTTCTATTTTCTTTTGCAAATTTTGTTACTAGAAATATTGGTCACATTTTGAATATGACGCACCGTTTTAAAAAGTTTTTTTAGTGGGTATCTCGAGCGTTTTTTTCATGCGGCGGCGAAGTATTAAGCAAGCGTTTCTTTCAGTGAGTCTGTTAAATTTTTCAAGTTGTTCATTTCATGTTCCTTTCAGTGTTGTTAAGATGCATCAAACAGTAATTGCAGTAAGTGAAGGCCGTGTTATCTGCAGAAGGCCTGCTATAAATACCACTGCGCAGCCAGAATCCAGCGCAAAGTTCGAAGATGAGTTAAGAAAAGAAATTTGTGTGCTAAAAAGAAAATTAGATGAGATCAGTGCCAGAGTTGAGAAACTGGAAAAAGCAGCATTGAATTAGTTGACCTAACAGCAGATGATAGTTTTGACTCTACTGTGTCAGTTCATACAGATGATTTGAGTGATGAGTTAGCAAACGGAATTTGCTAACTTAAAAGCAGCTAGATTTTGCTTTAATCTGTTCTTATTTGAATGTAATTTTTTTGATATGGTCCTTTGTCGCACTGTTGATGTGATGAATCTGCCTACGGTTCTGTTTTAATTAGAAGTAAATTTTTCGTTTTTCAATCCAATTAAGTTTTGATTGCTATAGTAAAAATCATCTGAGCCGCCACGACAATCTTTTAAATGGTTCTAAGAACTGTCGCAATTGGTTTAATTTACCGGTTGTGTCATCTTTTTTCGTTTTAAGAGAAAAGCTATGCTTGAGTGGTTAGTCATTTCAAAGGAAAAGGACGATGTCCAACTGATTACAGCGGATTCTGAAATGTGGGGCTCCACAGAATTCATTGACAAGGTAATGGCAAAAGATGGGGAGGACGTTCTCTTGTTTAAGGACAATCAAGTCCGTGCCTATATTGTTGTGAAGCGCGGGTGCGGGAATTATAGGCCGGATCTTCAAAAACTCAGACAAGAATTCAGTCTTGGAAATACAAGCAACATATCCACTTCTCATCATGGCGTCTCTGTGGCCGGGAGTTCTAGGTCTGACGATTGTTTTTCTGAAGCCAGCAATGATGCAATCACGGTGGAGCGTCAAGCCAGTTCAACTTTGCCAACTGGTTCTCATGAATCTGACTTATGTAAAAGTATTGAATTGCAAAAGGAAGAGACCTCGAAAGCAGCTAAGACGATTAAATTGGTTTCGGTTAGTTTTCCAACTACAACTTAATTGACGAGGATTATTGATAACCAACAAAAATGGCTTTTCTGAATGTTTAATGCTATGCTCTGTTATTTTTTGATGAGAAACTGAGCAGGCTGTTTAACTGGAGCATATTCTGTTTGATGTTTTTGACGCGCTTGTTGACTGTTTAGTGCTGTGAGCATCATAAATCTGTCACAGAAGTCCTGCTTAACAATGAAAAGCGCGTTCATCAGATAATCAAAACGATGGAGCAGTCTTCTGATCGTGCGGCAGAAGAAATGTGTACACTTAAGTGGACGTTGTCTGAAATAGTTAGTTCCCTTTTTTCTCTGAGCTTGTTTGTTTGTTTTTTGAGAAAACCATTCGTCGAGTTTTCGTGCAGGTCAGGAACTCGATGGACGGAGTTGATGATTTTGAGACAAGTCTGACGGAGTCCTCCTGCAGTCAAGATGAGGAAAACGAAAACACTGATAATGATAATGCTCTAGAAGAAAGTGCTCTTCTTAGCAAAGTAGAAAGGAAACCAAATGTCCAATTTGGCATCAACAACAAAAATCTTGACCTGATCTACAGTGGACATCAACCGTGGGACTATGGTCTAGCGCTCCGAAGATGGGTTTTTGGAGCTAATGGTCTTGCATATGAAATGATCCTGCCCAACAATACACAAGGAAAAGTTCGGAATTGTGCCTCAGTTGAAAAAATGCTGACGTTTTTCCGTAAGTTGGTTAATTCTATTTTGCACGTTGGTTTGAAAACCAGTTGTTTTGAGATTGAAGAACTAAAGGAGTTCTTTTTATTCGTTTTCACCTTTACAATAACATGGTTTGTATAGATGAGAATAGCAGGAGAAAGGTTTTTGAAAAAAATATGTTGGTAATTGTTTTTTGCTTCTTTCTTAGGTGCAGTTGAGAGAAAATTCCCGCAAAATTTATTTCCTGACGCCAAGTCGCAGGCTAAGAAAGTTGCAAACAAGACTGGACTCAACGTTAAGCAGAGACTCGAGGGTAAAGGCAAATATAGCCAGGAAAAGAAGGAACTCAAAAGAAAAGCTGCAATGAACAAGAGTACAAGCAGTCAATAGTTATTGTGCAAAAGTACTGCAGGAAGCCCTGCCGATTTAGCGTTTTCGGCACAGTTATTAGCCATCTCAAGAAGAGCTTTTGTGTTTCCTACTTAGTGATTTTTAGTTCCGATGAGGAGATATATAATCTGAGTTTCTTTTTCTATGTTAGATTTTGCTTTTAATTTGTTTCCTTATTACTCAAGTTTTCTTTTTGATTGATGTTAAACTTATAAGATTTTCCGTAAATTCAATTTTCTCTGGTATGAAGTTTGTGGATTTAGACCTCTTTTGTTCGGGAAAAGTTTGCTGAATAAAAGAATAGTTTCCCTTGAATGTTTTCACTTTCTTGTTATACATTTCGCGCCTAATTGTCACCTTGTTTTTAGCCATACTTGATACGCCTAAAAAGGAAAAAATTTCATATCACATGACCGCTTTGTATAAAATTCTTAAAGAGATTTGTGCGCTTTGATGTTGTTTTCGTGTGTAGCTGAATAGAGACATCTTGTTTCCACGAACTACTTGTTTCTGTTCCCTAAGTCCTGTTCCCTAAGTCCTGTTCCCTAAAATCTTGTTTCGATGCAGTAACGATGAGACAATTTTTGTGATGGCAATAATGTTTTTCACTGGTTTCAGAACCATGTCGCAGGTTTTTTCACGCCCTGCCAGTAAAAGACAAGTTAAAGAAACCCACTTTGAAACTGACCCTGAGACAGCAGTCCGTTGGAAAATTCAAGAGCAACATCAAGATAAAAAGTTCGAGTTTTATTATGACAAAACAGCGGTAGTCGTTCCCTTCAACATTTCGATGTGGGTCCTCGGCACTACTGCAGATAGAAAGCTGGCCTTAAAACCTGGAGATCAAATGAGGATCATCCACAAATCCAAGGATCCCGAGGCTATATTTTTGGGAAGCGGGAAATCAAAAGATGCTCACAATCACCAAAAAGAGACTCAAGACCGTCTATATAAAGGTTTAGAGCCACTGTTTTTGAATAACCAGTCTACTGCTCCGCCTACTGAAAAGCAAATTGAAGATGAGGCCCTAAGAAGAGGCTCAACCATTGTCTTCGAGTCTCCATTGATGAATGACGAGGGAACGGCGAAACGTAATACTCCAAAGAAAAACAAAGGCAAGCGTGACCCGCAAAATCCCCAACAGCAAATGAGAGAAACACCAAGTGTAGCAGGTGGTTCTAAAGGCGCACCCAATCTGCTGCTATTCGAACCCAAGAAAACTTTAAAGCTGCAAGACAAAATTTGCGACAAGGCTAGTCCGTTAATCTTATTTGTTTGTTTTAGCACTAGGTTTTGGTCTTTGATTTTTCTTGAACACGAGAAATGGCAAAAGCGCTAAAAGAAAAGGTCTTCAAAATTAAATCAGTTGCTCAGTGATTCTGATCCATGAAACGTTTTTGAAAACTTATATTAAAAAGTGCACAAAATTTTTAGAGGATAGCAAAGTTTTTTTAAAGGGGTGTGGCGAGCCGGTGTGCATGGAATTCAAAAATTTTGTTGCGGAACACGAAACCAGAATGATCCGTGCTCATGCAGTCAGCAAAGTTGTCGTGAACAAAAGTGAAAAAAAGCGGACGAAGATAATCGCGGAGACAGGTGAAACGGTAACTGAACATTTCAAATTTAGATTAAGTGTTACAAATAGAGATATATATTTTTAATGACAGTAATAATAATAAGAGTAGTATAAATAAAAGTGGCAATAATAACGATAATAATATTGCTTATTTACAAACTCCAAATTGAAAAATAGATGAATTTAACATCCGAGTAAGTAATAACAATATTCATAATCATCGGAAAAATAGTAAACGTATAATGTTCATGAAAAAAGAAAAGTAGTACTGTGTTCTAGTTCGAAGAACTGAAAGAAGTAGCGCGGTTACAGAAATTTGGTTTCCAATCAATTGATGACGACGATGAACTCATGGCCACTTATCCCCCTACAGGGTTCAATTTTAATGGCGAAAATTTGATGGATTTGAAGGCAAACAAGTATCCTTCACAGCTTGGCCGCAGTCTTAGAATTAAAATTTTTGGAATTAATGGTTTAACTGAGGAAATGATTGACAGTTCTAAGTCTCCAGTTCGATCCGAAGCTCCAATAGAAAAAACAATAACGTTTAAAGGTAATTGTTTCGTTAAATCTGCATCCATCAATCTATCTAATTAACTAACGGTTGCTGCAAATCAGCTGTTGTTATTTAATGCGTTTGTTAAATACTTGTTAACTAAATGTTGATACTTATTAACTCAAAGTTACTGTTGCTTTCAATATCTGCTCTTCTGCTTTGAGAAAATTTACTTTCCATCCACTTCCTTATTTTTTAGATGTGGCAATTCAGAAGTATCCACTCAGCCCTAATCTGGCTTTTCAAAAAACTAAAGATGCTGCTAATCAGGCAGGTAGAGAGAGAAGAAGCTTCAATAGGAAAAATGACGTTGTCACACCTATTACAAGCGAAGTGTGAAGAAAATTTGAGTTTGTAGCCGAGTAGTAAAATTATCGTCTGAACCCCAATTCAGTCACTCAAAAGATGTTTTTTAAAGTTAGATTATATTTGTTCTCAGCATATGCCTTCCTGTACTTATGTCAATCTGTAAAGTTTGCCTGTACTTTGTTAGTCCTCGCAGGATGTATTTATGTACTGCTGTTTTTTCAGTGATACTTGTGTTTCTATAAACTAGCTTTGTATAGCTTTAGTCTAGAATCTTTAAAGTTTTTGCAGTTGTCTCAAAAAGTTACTGATCTTAATTTTTCTTTGATTGAAATAGAGTTTTATGCTACCTCTGTTTTAATTTCCACGGCGTTTAACGCTTTTTCGTTCGGTTCACATGTGTAAATTTTTTTCTTCATTTTATTTTAGGATATATTCACTGGCTTGAGGGAACTATGTTTTTGATAAAAGAGGGGGATAGACATTGAGTGGAGTCTTCTTCGTTTGCTTCCCTAACTATGCTGAGGTTACATATTATTGTTTTAATTGAGGTTTGGCAAAGTTGACGTCCTAATTTTTGCTCGTCGTTGTGCGTTGTTTGTTTATCAGCCTAAGTGTTAAGCTAATGCAAAGTTGTCGCTGGTTGTTCACGAGAAATAAGTCCGACTGTATTGGGTTTTTTTAAAATTCGCTCAGTTGTGCTATGTTCTCAATCACTGTTCAATCGAATGGTTCCAGGTATGGATGTTTGTGAACTTTTTTGTCAAGCAGAGGGTTTCATAGCACCTTTACATATCAACGATACTGAAAGAGAGCCTCATGCCCTCACTACTCTTATGTCACAAGAAGAATTCAAGGCGCTTGAGAATGGAAATCGAAATTTCAAAAAACTCTGTCTTGACGTGCGTACAATCTATTCGGCAGCATACAATGACGGTTTTAGAATTGAGCCTGACAATTTTGGAGGGTTCTGCTTAAGAAATCGAAGTGGAAAAACCTTACCTACTGGAGAACCTCAAAATACAGTTCGATTGCTGGCAAAGAAACCAAAGAATAGAACTGTTGACGACTGGTCTCTCATGGAAGGTGAAAAATTAATGATAGGAATCGCAAGATGGGCTAACCACTCATGTGAACCCAATTGCGATTACTACATGGGTGGTGGCTATAATGGACGCGAATGCATCAGACTAAGGGCTTTGCGACCAATTGTAGACGGCGAAGAGTTAGTGACGTTCTACAACAGCAATTTTTTTGGCGATAACAACGCAGACTGTTTGTGTGGAATGACGCAGCTACACGGTAACCAGAATGTATCTTCAGATGAAACAATCAAAGACACTGTCCGTGAAATTGCTAAGAAACGATGCAGAAAATCTAAGCCCAGAATTTCCTTAAAGCCAATCGTGACACCAAAATTGCATCTGGAGGAGATGATAAAGTTTTACGAAGATTGCTCAAACAGCAGCGAACCCTCTCTGGAATTTGAAGCGCCTTTAGATGTTCAGGACGAAGAAAAAATGGACGAAATAGCTGCAAATGTTCCTCCTGTAGATAGTGGTGCGAATCAACTTGTGGAGGATGAGATTGAAAGTGATTCATTTGAAGGACTAGCTAATTTTAATGAGTTTGTTGACCGAAGTGGCAGTTTTTTATCGGATACTGACATAGCAGAAAGTAGTGGACTCGGTTTTAATGAAATTTTTTCTCGTATGCGTTTGCGAGAAGTGAATGAAGTATCTGCAGGTAATTTAATTGCCTCTCTTTTAGCTATTGTGGCGCGTCATAATTGTTCAGATACCCTTCTCTTCGATCTTATAAAGAGATACCAGGAACTATTTGATCATCAGACAATAACCCCTTGGGCCGTCAAAACTAAGTTTTCTTCTCTTTACCAGGATGAAAAAATAACTCTCGAAAATGGTGAATTGATTGTTGTAAAGTTTAGACAACTGCTTGTTGACATAGCTGAGGAACACATAGATGAAATGCTCTTCTATGCAGCCAATAAGACCTTCAACGAAGACCTGCGTATGCCAGAGTTTCGAATTATTGGAAATAAACTAACTGTTCGGTTAATTGTAAATACAGATGGAGCTAACGTAAGCAAAAGTCCAGTCACATCGGCGTGGCCTCTTTTTAACTCTGTTGCTGACCTTCCTCCTAAAAAACGCCAAAGGTTTCAAAATATTGTTCTTGCGGCTTTGTTTGTTGGATCTGGCTATCCTGATTTCAACCAGATGTTCCAACACATGATCAATGAGCTCTCCTCCGCAACGTTTTTGAAAGTAGGTTAAAGCAAAATTGAGTTAGATTTCCAGCCAACTCTTTTTGTTGCCGATTTAATTGGAAAGGCAAAGGTTCTCAAAATGAAACAGTGTAACGGCTTCTACGGATGTACCTTGTGCAATCAACGTGGCTTTCACTTTGCGGGCTCTCATAGGTATCCACCCGATGACAAATTTGTGATGAGGTCGCACGAGTCGCACCTATTGAATTTGAGAGAGCTTGAAAAGGGCAGCATCAGAGAAATTCAGTTAAAACACGGTCGAAAAGCAGACGCTGAAGTGAGGACCCAAGGTGTCAAAGGAAGAAGCATATTACTCTCTTTAATTCCCAATCAACCTTTGTCGTCCCCGATTGACCCAATGCACCAGCTTTTCTTGGGTGTTGCCCAAGTCCTTCTCGGTTACCTTTACGACAAGATGAGAGTGGAGCACCGTGGACAGTTGAATACTTTTCTGGGATCTGTTGCCCTTCCCAAGGAGCTTGAGAACACCGTGCGAAGTTTAGAGGCTTTATCAAACATGAAAGCAAAAGAGCTGAAAACTATCCTCCTGTATTTATCTCCGGTTATTTTGCCCTCCTTTCTGTTTGGCGAGGACAAACGAAGCGACGAAGATGATCTCAAGAAATCGGTCTTTGCCGTTCGTGAGTTATACGACTCGAGTAAAAATGCAGAGCTTTGTGAAACTCTTCTTGATGAGTTTTGCCTGAGTATGGCAGAAAAATGCAGCAGAATGGAATCAATCAATTTCCACCTTTTACTATACCTAAGTTGGCAAGTTCGAAGTATTGGACCTCTTTTTACTACTTCTGCATTCATGTTCGAGTCTGCCACAGGCTTCTCCTTGCCCCTCTTACTGGAACGGTGAATGATTGTCATGTCTTGGTTCAACGTTTTATTCGATCAAAGTTACTGGCGACTTTTGAAGTTCAAGATGATTGCCTAACTCAATCATTAAATGAGATGTCCACAAAAAAGCCATTCGATGAAGCATTCGGAATGGTTGAAACAGAGGCTACCCAAAATTTTAGACATGTGCATCCCCGAAAACATCTGTTTTGTAGAATTCGTGATTCGTTCTTTTTAACATCAGGGGCTTACGGTCGTGGGTCGCGCGCTGATTTTTTTGTTGCGATCTCATTGAACGAAGACATACTGTTAGGTGAAATTCTTTTTTTCTATGAGGATGAAACAAAGAAGTGTGTTCTGCGAAAGAAGCATATTATCAGTAAGATCAAATTGGTAAGAGGTGCTTTCTCAGAGAGTGCAATCTTCGGTTTTTTTGTATCGGATTCTCAGGCGACTGTGAAAGTTCCTGTAGCCATGATTGCCTACAAACTGTTTCATTTTGTTTTCAAGGAGAAAAACTATTTAGTGAAAATAATGCGACACTTCGAACACAATTGACTCCACCATGTACCTCGATCTTTAATTTTTGATTATCTTCCTTGTGCCTCATTCAAACTGCTGAGAATTTTTTTGACTCATTTGCTAATTCACACGAAATTGTTAGATAATTACTTTTCAGGTAAAATTTCATATTGACTCAACTTTTCAAATCTAATTTTTCTGTGTAAGTGTATTGAGGAACTTATTCAAATCAATTGAGATTCTACGTAGGTGTGTGGAATTCCAAATAGGTTCTAATGGGGGATATTTTTTGTTCTAGCTGGTCTGAGAAAAAAGTTCGAACACGTTGTCAGATTTCGCGCTCAAAATTTTATCTTTACAGAGTTTAACAAATAGTGTTTTTCCATATAGTGAAGGACTTATTCAAATCAATTGAGAGCCTACTTAGGAGTGGGAAAGTCCAAATAGGTTCTAAAGGAGAAGGAGTTTTTGTTCTAGCTGGTCTGAGAAAAAGTACTTAACACGTTGTCAGATTTCGCGCTCAAAAAACTATCTTTACACAGTTTAACAAATAGTGTTTTTCCATATAGTGAAGGACTTATTCAAATCAATTGAGGGCCTACTTATAAGTGGGCAAGTCCAAAAAGGTTTTAAAGGAGAAGGAATTTTTGTTCTAGCTGGTCTGAGAAAATAGTACTTAACACGTTGTCAGATTTCGCGCTCAAAATACTATCTTTACAGAGTTTAACAAATAGTGTTTTTCCATATAGTGAAGGACTTATTCAAATCAATTGAGAGCCTACTTAGGAGTGGGCAAGTCCAAATAGGTTCTAAAGGAGAAGGTTTTTTTGTTCTAGCTGATCTGAGAAAATAGTACTTAACACGTTGTCAGATTTCGCGCTCAAAATACTATCTTTACAGAGTTTAACAAATAGTGTTTTTCCATATAGTGAAGGACTTATTCAAATCAATTGAGGGCCTACTTAGGAGTGGGCAAGTCCAAATAGGTTCTAAAGGAGAAGGAATTTTTGTTCTAGCTGGTCTGAGAAAATAGTACTTAACACGTTGTCAGATTTCGCGCTCAAAATACTATCTTTACAGAGTTTAACAAATAGTGTTTTTCCATATAGTGAAGGACTTATTCAAATCAATTGAGGGCCTACTTAGGAGTGGGCAAGTCCAAATAGGTTCTAAAGGAGAAGGAATTTTTTTTCTAGCTGGTCTGAGAAAAAAATACTTAACACGTTGTCAGATTTCGCGCTCAAAAAACTATCTTTACACAGTTTAACAAATAGTGTTTTTCCATATAGTTAAGGACTTATTCAAATCAATTGAGAGCCTACTTAGGAGTGGGCAAGTCCAAATAGGTTCTAAAGAAGAAGGAATTTTTGTTCTAGCTGGTCTGAGAAAATAGTACTTAACACGTTGTCAGATTTCGCGCTCAAAATACTATCTTTACAGAGTTTAACAAATAGTGTTTTTCCATATATTGAAGGACTTATTCAAATCAACTGAGGGCCTACTTAAGAGTGGGCAAGTCCAAATAGGTTCTAAAGGAGAAAGAATTTTTTTCTATCTGGTCTGAGAAAAAAGTACTTAACACGTTGTCAGATTTCTCGCTCAAAAAACTATCTTTACACAGTTTAACAAATAGTGTTTTTCCATATAGTTAAGGACTTATTCAAATCAATTGAGAGCCTACTTAGGAGTGGGCAAGTCCAAATAGGTTCTAAAGGATAAGGAATTTTTGTTCTAGCAGGTCTGAGAAAAAAGTTCTTAACACGTTGTCAGATTTCGCGCTCAAAAAACTATCTTTACACAGTTTAACAAATAGTGTTTTTCCATATAGTGAAGGACTTATTCAAATCAATTGAGGGCCTACTTAGGAGTGGGCAAGTCCAAATAGGTTCTAAAGGAGAAAGATTTTTTTCTAGCTGGTCTGAGAAAAAAGTACTCAACACGTTGTCAGATTTCGCGCTCAAAAAACTATCTTTACACAGTTTAACAAATAGTGTTTTTCCATATAGTGAAGGACTTATTCAAATCAATTGAGAGCCTACTTAAGAGTGGGCAAGTCCAAATAGGTTCTAAAGGAGAAGGAATTTTTGTTCTAACTGTTCTGAGAAAATAGTACTTAACACGTTGTCAGATTTCGCGCTCAAAATACTATCTTTACAGAGTTTAACAAATAGTGTTTTTCAATATAGTGAAGGACTTATTCAAATCAATTGAGAGCCTACTTAGGAGCTGGCAAGTCGAAATAGGTTCTAAAGGAGAAGGAATTTTTGTTCTAGCTGGTCTGAGAAAATAGTACTTAACACGTTGTCAGATTTCTCGCTCAAAAAACTATCTTTACACAGTTTAACAAATAGTGTTTTTCCATATAGTTAAGGACTTATTCAAATCAATTGAGAGCCTACTTAGGAGTGGGCAAGTCCAAATAGGTTCTAAAGGATAAGGAATTTTTGTTCTAGCAGGTCTGAGAAAAAAGTTCTTAACACGTTGTCAGATTTCGCGCTCAAAAAACTATCTTTACACAGTTTAACAAATAGTGTTTTTCCATATAGTGAAGGACTTATTCAAATCAATTGAGGGCCTACTTAGGAGTGGGCAAGTCCAAATAGGTTCTAAAGGAGAAAGATTTTTTTCTAGCTGGTCTGAGAAAAAAGTACTTAACACGTTGTCAGATTTCGCGCTCAAAAAACTATCTTTACACAGTTTAACAAATAGTGTTTTTCCATATAGTGAAGGACTTATTCAAATCAATTGAGAGCCTACTTAAGAGTGGGCAAGTCCAAATAGGTTCTAAAGGAGAAGGAATTTTTGTTCTAACTGGTCTGAGAAAATAGTACTTAACACGTTGTCAGATTTCGCGCTCAAAATACTATCTTTACAGAGTTTAACAAATAGTGTTTTTCAATATAGTGAAGGACTTATTCAAATCAATTGAGAGCCTACTTAGGAGTGAGCAAGTCCAAATAGGTTCTAAAGGAGAAGGAATTTTTGTTCTAGCTGGTGTGAGAAAATAGCACTTAACACGTTGTCAGATTTCGCGCTCAAAATACTATCTTTACAGAGTTTAACAAATAGTGTTTTTCCATATAGTGAAGGACTTATTCAAATCAATTGAGGGCCTACTTAGGAGTGGGCAAGTCCAAATAGGTTCTAAAGGAGAAAGAATTTTTTTTCTAGCAGGTCTGAGAAAAAAGTTCTTAACACGTTGTCAGATTTCGCGCTCAAAAATCTATCTTTACACAGTTTAACAAATAGTGTTTTTCCATATAGTGAAGGACTTATTCAAATCAATTGAGGGCCTACTTGGGAGTGGGCAAGTCCAAATAGGTTCTAAAGGAGAAAGAATTTTTTTCTAGCTGGTCTGAGAAAAAAGTACTTAACACGTTGTCAGATTTCGCGCTCAAAAAACTATCTTTACACAGTTTAACAAATAGTGTTTTTCCATATAGTGAAGGACTTATTCAAATCAATTGAGAGCCTACTTAGGAGCTGGCAAGTCGAAATAGGTTCTAAAGGAGAAGGAATTTTTGTTCTAGCTGGTCTGAGAAAATAGTACTTAACACTTTGTCAGATTTCGCGCTCAAAATACTATCTTTACAGAGTTTAACAAATAGTGTTTTTCCATATAGTGAAGGACTTATTCAAATCAATTGAGAGCCTACTTAGGAGTGGGCAAGTCCAAATGGGTTCTAAAGGAGAAGGAATTTTTGTTCTAGCAGGTCTGAGAAAATAGTACTTAACACGTTGACAGATTTCGCGCTCAAAATACTATCTTTACAGAGTTTAATAAATAGTGTTTTTCCATATAGTGAAGGACTTATTCAAATCAATTGAGGGCCTACTTAAGAGTGGGCAAGTGCAAATAGGTTCTAAAGGAGAAAAAAATTTTTTCTAGCAGGTCTGAGAAAAAAGTTCTTAACACGTTGTCAGATTTCGCGCTCAAAAAACTATCTTTACAGAGTTTAACAAATAGTGTTTTTCCATATAGTGAAGGACTTATTCAAATCAATTGAGAGCCTACTTAGGAGTGGGCAAGTCCAAATAAGTTCTAAAGGAGAAGGAATTTTTGTTCTAGCTGGTCTGAGAAAATAGTACTTAACACGTTGTCAGATTTCGCGCTCAAAAAACTATCTTTACACAGTTTAACAAATAGTGTTTTTCCATATAGTGAAGGACTTATTCAAATCAATTGAGCGCCTACTTAGGAGTGGGCAAGTCCAAATAGGTTCTAAAGCAGAAAGATTTTTTTTCTAGCTGGTCTGAGAAAATAGTACTTAACACGTTGTCAGATTTCGCGCTCAAAAAACTATCTTTACACAGTTTAACAAATAGTGTTTTTCCATATAGTGAAGGACTTATTCAAATCAATTGAGAGCCTACTTAGGAGTGGGCAAGTCCAAATAGGTTCTAAAGGAGAAGGAATTTTTGTTCTAGCTGGTCTGAGAAAATAGAACTTAACACGTTGTCAGATTTCGCGCTCAAAATACTATCTTTACAGAGTTTAACAAATAGTGTTTTTCCATATAGTGAAGGACTTATTCAAATCAATTGAGGGCCTACTTAAGAGTGGGCAAGTCCAAATAGGTTCTAAAGGAGAAGGAATTTTTGTTCTAGCTGGTCTGAGAAAATAGTACTTAACACGTTGTCAGATTTCGCGCTCAAAATACTATCTTTACAGAGTTTAACAAATAGTGTTTTTCCATATAGGGAAGGACTTATTCAAATCAATTGAGGGCCTACTTAGGAGTGGGCAAGTCCAAATAGGTTCTAAAGGAGAAGGAATTTTTTTTCTAGCTGGTCTGAGAAAAAAATACTTAACACGTTGTCAGATTTCGCGCTCAAAATACTATCTTTACAGAGTTTAACAAATAGTGTTTTTCCATATAGTGAAGGACTTATTCAAATCAATTGAGAGCCTACTTAGGAGTGGGCAAGTCCAAATGGGTTCTAAAGGAGAAGGAATTTTTGTTCTAGCAGGTCTGAGAAAATAGTACTTAACACGTTGACAGATTTCGCGCTCAAAATACTATCTTTACAGAGTTTAATAAATAGTGTTTTTCCATATAGTGAAGGACTTATTCAAATCAATTGAGGGCCTACTTAAGAGTGGGCAAGTGCAAATAGGTTCTAAAGGAGAAAAAAATTTTTTTTCTAGCAGGTCTGAGAAAAAAGTTCTTAACACGTTGTCAGATTTCGCGCTCAAAAAACTATCTTTACAGAGTTTAACAAATAGTGTTTTTCCATATAGTGAAGGACTTATTCAAATCAATTGAGAGCCTACTTAGGAGTGGGCAAGTCCAAATAAGTTCTAAAGGAGAAGGAATTTTTGTTCTAGCTGGTCTGAGAAAATAGTACTTAACACGTTGTCAGATTTCGCGCTCAAAAAACTATCTTTACACAGTTTAACAAATAGTGTTTTTCCATATAGTGAAGGACTTATTCAAATCAATTGAGCGCCTACTTAGGAGTGGGCAAGTCCAAATAGGTTCTAAAGCAGAAAGATTTTTTTTCTAGCTGGTCTGAGAAAATAGTACTTAACACGTTGTCAGATTTCGCGCTCAAAAAACTATCTTTACACAGTTTAACAAATAGTGTTTTTCCATATAGTGAAGGACTTATTCAAATCAATTGAGAGCCTACTTAGGAGTGGGCAAGTCCAAATAGGTTCTAAAGGAGAAGGAATTTTTGTTCTAGCTGGTCTGAGAAAATAGAACTTAACACGTTGTCAGATTTCGCGCTCAAAATACTATCTTTACAGAGTTTAACAAATAGTGTTTTTCCATATAGTGAAGGACTTATTCAAATCAATTGAGGGCCTACTTAAGAGTGGGCAAGTCCAAATAGGTTCTAAAGGAGAAAGATTTTTTTTCTAGCTGGACTGAGAAAAAAGTACTTAACACGTTGTCAGATTTCGCGCTCAAAAAACTATCTTTAAACAGTTTAACAAATAGTGTTTTTCCATATAGTGAAGGACTTATTCAAATCAATTGAGAGCCTACTTAGGAGTGGGCAAGTCCAAATAGTTTCCAAAGGAGAAGGAATTTTTGTTCTAGCTGGTCTGAGAAAATAGTACTTAACACGTTGTCAGATTTCGCGCTCAAAATACTATCTTTACAGAGTTTAACAAATAGTGTTTTTCCATATAGTGAAGGACTTATTCAAATCAATTGAGAGCCTACTTAGGAGTGGGCAAGTCCAAATGGGTTCTAAAGGAGAAGAAATTTTTGTTCTAGCTGGTCTGAGAAATTATTACTTAACACGTTGTCAGATTTCGCGCTCAAAATACTATCTTTACAGAGTTTAACAAATAGTGTTTTTCCATATAGTGAAGGACTTATTCAAGTCAATTGAGGGCCTACTTCAGAGTGGGCAAGTCCAAATAGGTTCTAAAGGAGAAAGAATTTTTTTTCTAGCAGGTCTGAGAAAAAAGTTCTTAACACGTTGTCAGATTTCGCGCTCAAAAAACTATCTTTACACAGTTTAACAAATAGTGTTTTTCCACATAGTGAAGGACTTATTCAAATCAATTGAGGGCCTACTTAGGAGTGGGCAAGTCTAAATAGGTTCTAAAGGAGAAAGAATTTTTTTTCTAGCTGGTCTGAGAAAAAAGTACTTAACACGTTGTCAGATTTCGCGCTCAAAAACTATCTTTACACAGTTTAACAAATAGTGTTTTTCCATATAGTGAAGGACTTATTCAAATCAATTGAGAGCCTACTTAGGAGCTGGCAAGTCGAAATAGGTTCTAAAGGAGAAGGAATTTTTGTTCTAGCTGGTCTGAGAAAATAGTACTTAACACGTTGTCAGATTTCGCGCTCAAAATACTATCTTTACAGAGTTTAACAAATAGTGTTTTTCCATATAGTGAAGGACTTATTCAAATCAATTGAGAGCCTACTTAGGAGTGGGCAAGTCCAAATGGGTTCTAAAGGAGAAGGAATTTTTGTTCTAGCAGGTCTGAGAAAATAGTACTTAACACGTTGACAGATTTCGCGCTCAAAATACTATCTTTACAGAGTTTAATAAATAGTGTTTTTCCATATAGTGAAGGACTTATTCAAATCAATTGAGGGCCTACTTAAGAGTGGGCAAGTGCAAATAGGTTCTAAAGGAGAAAAAAATTTTTTTTCTAGCAGGTCTGAGAAAAAAGTTCTTAACACGTTGTCAGATTTCGCGCTCAAAAAACTATCTTTACAGAGTTTAACAAATAGTGTTTTTCCATATAGTGAAGGACTTATTCAATTCAATTGAGAGCCTACTTAGGAGTGAGCAAGTCCAAATAAGTTCTAAAGGAGAAGGAATTTTTGTTCTAGCTGGTCTGAGAAAATAGTACTTAACACGTTGTCAGATTTCGCGCTCAAAAAACTATCTTTACACAGTTTAACAAATAGTGTTTTTCCATATAGTGAAGGACTTATTCAAATCAATTGAGCGCCTACTTAGGAGTGGGCAAGTCCAAATAGGTTCTAAAGCAGAAAGATTTTTTTTCTAGCTGGTCTGAGAAAATAGTACTTAACACGTTGTCAGATTTCGCGCTCAAAAAACTATCTTTACACAGTTTAACAAATAGTGTTTTTCCATATAGTGAAGGACTTATTCAAATCAATTGAGAGCCTACTTAGGAGTGGGCAAGTCCAAATAGGTTCTAAAGGGGAAGGAATTTTTGTTCTAGCTGGTCTGAGAAAATAGAACTTAACACGTTGTCAGATTTCGCGCTCAAAATACTATCTTTACAGAGTTTAACAAATAGTGTTTTTCCATATAGTGAAGGACTTATTCAAATCAATTGAGGGCCTACTTAAGAGTGGGCAAGTCCAAATAGGTTCTAAAGGAGAAAGATTTTTTTTCTAGCTGGACTGAGAAAAAAGTACATAACACGTTGTCAGATTTCGCGCTCAAAAAACTATCTTTAAACAGTTTAACAAATAGTGTTTTTCCATATAGTGAAGGACTTATTCAAATCAATTGAGAGCCTACTTAGGAGTGGGCAAGTCCAAATAGTTTCCAAAGGAGAAGGAATTTTTGTTCTAGCTGGTCTGAGAAAATAGTACTTAACACGTTGTCAGATTTCGCGCTCAAAATACTATCTTTACAGAGTTTAACAAATAGTGTTTTTCCATATAGTGAAGGACTTATTCAAATCAATTGAGAGCCTACTTAGGAGTGGGCAAGTCCAAATGGGTTCTAAAGGAGAAGAAATTTTTGTTCTAGCTGGTCTGAGAAATTATTACTTAACACGTTGTCAGATTTCGCGCTCAAAATACTATCTTTACAGAGTTTAACAAATAGTGTTTTTCCATATAGTGAAGGACTTATTCAAGTCAATTGAGGGCCTACTTAAGAGTGGGCAAGTCCAAATAGGTTCTAAAGGAGAAAGAATTTTTTTTCTAGCAGGTCTGAGAAAAAAGTTCTTAACACGTTGTCAGATTTCGCGCTCAAAAAACTATCTTTACACAGTTTAACAAATAGTGTTTTTCCACATAGTGAAGGACTTATTCAAATCAATTGAGGGCCTACTTAGGAGTGGGCAAGTCTAAATAGGTTCTAAAGGAGAAAGAATTTTTTTTCTAGCTGGTCTGAGAAAAAAGTACTTAACACGTTGTCAGATTTCGCGCTCAAAAACTATCTTTACACAGTTTAACAAATAGTGTTTTTCCATATAGTGAAGGACTTATTCAAATCAATTGAGAGCCTACTTAGGAGTGGGCAAGTCCAAATGGGTTCTAAAGGAGAAGGAATTTCTCTTCTAGCTGGTCTGAGAAAATAGTACTTAACACGTTGTCAGATTTCGCGCTCAAAAACTATCTTTACACAGTTTAACAAATAGTGTTTTTCCATATAGTGAAGGACTTATTCAAATCAATTGAGAGCCTACTTAGGACTGGGAAAGTCCAAATAGGTTCTAAAGGAGAAGGGGTTTTTGTTCTAGCTGGTCTGAGAAAAAGTACTTAACACGTTGTCAGATTTCGCGCTCAAAAAACTATCTTTACACAGTTTAACAAATAGTGTTTTTCCATATAGTGAAGGATTTATTCAAATCAATTGAGAGCCTACTTAGGAGTGGGCAAGTCCAAATAGGTTCTAAAGGAGAAAGAATTGTTGTTCTAGCTGGTCTGAGAAAATAGTACTTAACACGTTGTCAGATTTCGCGCTCAAAATACTATCTTTACAGAGTTTAACAAATAGTGTTTTTCCATATAGTGAAGGACTTATTCAAATCAATTGAGGGCCTACTTAGGAGTGGGCAAGTCCAAATATGTTCTAAAGGAGAAAGAATTTTTTTCTAGCATGTCTGAGAAAAAAGTTCTTAACACGTTGTCAGATTTCGCGCTCAAAAAACTATCTTTACACAGTTTAACAAAAAGTGTTTTTCCATATAGTGAAGGACTTATTCAAATCAATTGAGGGCCTACTTAGGAGTGGGCAAGTCCAAATAGGTTCTAAAGGAGAAAGAATTTTTTTCTAGCTGGTCTGAGTAAAAGTACTTAACACGTTGTCAGATTTCGCGCTCAAAAAACTATCTTTACACAGTTTAACAAATAGTGTTTTTCCATATAGTGAAGGATTTAGTCAAATCAATTGAGAGTCTACTTAGGAGTGGGCAAGACCAAATAGGTTCTAAAGGAGAAGAAATTTTTGTTCTAGCTGGTCTGAGAAAATAGTACTTAACACGTTGTCAGATTTCGCACTCAAAATACTATCTTTACAGAGTTTAACAAATAGTGTTTTTCCATATAGTGAAGGACTTATTCAAATCAATTGAGAGCCTACTTAGGAGTGGGCAAGACCAAATAGGTTCTAAAGGAGAAGAAATTTTTGTTCTAGCTGGTCTGAGAAAATAGTACTTAACACGTTGTCAGATTTCGCGCTCAAATTACTATCTTTACAGAGTTTAACAAATAGTGTTTTTCCATATAGTGAAGGACTTATTCAAATCAATTGAGAGCCTACTTAGGAGTGGGCAAGTCCATATAGGTTCTAAAGGAGAAAGAATTTTTTTTCTAGCAGGTCTGAGAAAAAGTACTTAACACGTTGTCAGATTTCGCGCTCAAAAAACTATCTTTACACAGTTTAACAAATAGTGTTTTTCCATATAGTGAAGGATTTATTCAAATCAATTGAGAGCCTACTTAGGAGTGGGCAAGTCCAAATAGGTTCTAAAGGAGAAAGAATTCTTGTTCTAGCTGGTCTGAGAAAATAGTACTTAACACGTTGTCAGATTTCGCGCTCAAAATACTATCTTTACAGAGTTTAACAAATAGTGTTTTTCCATATAGTGAAGGACTTATTCAAATCAATTGAGGGCCTACTTAGGAGTGGGCAAGTCCAAATAGGTTCTAAAGGAGAAAGAATTTTTTTCTAGCATGTCTGAGAAAAAAGTTCTTAACACGTTGTCAGATTTCGCGCTCAAAAAACTATCTTTACACAGTTTAACAAATAGTGTTTTTCCATATAGTGAAGGACTTATTCAAATCAATTGAGGGCCTACTTAGGAATGGGCAAGTCCAAATAGGTTCTAAAGGAGAAAGAATTTTTTTCTAGCTGGTCTGAGAAAAAGTACTTAACACATTGTCAGATTTCGCGCTCAAAAAACTATCTTTACACAGTTTAACAAATAGTGTTTTTCCATATAGTGAAGGATTTAGTCAAATCAATTGAGAGTCTACTTAGGAGTGGGCAAGACCAAATAGGTTCTAAAGGAGAAGAAATTTTTGTTCTAGCTGGTCTGAGAAAATAGTACTTAACACGTTGTCAGATTTCGCACTCAAAATACTATCTTTACAGGGTTTAACAAATAGTGTTTTTCCATATAGTGAAGGACTTATTCAAATCAATTGAGAGCCTACTTAGGAGTGGGCAAGACCAAATAGGTTCTAAAGGAGAAGAAATTTTTGTTCTAGCTGGTCTGAGAAAATAGTACTTAACACGTTGTCAGATTTCGCGCTCAAATTACTATCTTTACAGAGTTTAACAAATAGTGTTTTTCCATATAGTGAAGGACTTATTCAAATCAATTGAGAGCCTACTTAGGAGTGGGCAAGTCCAAATAGGTTCTAAAGGAGAAAGAATTTTTTTTCTAGCAGGTCTGAGAAAAAGTTCTTAACACGTTGTCAGATTTCGCGCTCAAAAAACTATCTTTACACAGTTTAACAAATAGTGTTTTTCCATATAGTGAAGGACTTATTCAAATCAACTGAGGGCCTACTTAGGAGTGGGCAAGTCCAAATAGGTTCTAAAGGAGAAGAAATTTTTGTTCTAGCTGGTCTGAGAAAATAGTACTTAACAGGTTGTCAGATTTCGCGCTCAAATTACTATCTTTACAGAGTTTAACAAATAGTGTTTTTCCAAATAGTGAAGGACTTATTCAAATCAATTGAGAGCCTACTTAGGAGTGGGCAAGTCCAAATAGGTTCTAAAGGAGAAAGAATTTTTTTTCTAGCAGGTCTGAGAAAAAGTACTTAACACGTTGTCAGATTTCGCGCTCAAAAAACTATCTTTACACAGTTTAACAAATAGTGTTTTTCCATATAGTGAAGGATTTTTTCAAATCAATTGAGAGCCTACTTAGGAGTGGGCAAGTCCAAATAGGTTCTAAAGGAGAAAGAATTGTTGTTCTAGCTGGTCTGAGAAAATAGTACTTAACACGTTGTCAGATTTCGCGCTCAAAATACTATCTTTACAGAGTTTAACAAATAGTGTTTTTCCATATAGTGAAGGACTTATTCAAATCAATTGAGGGCCTACTTAGGAGTGGGCAAGTCCAAATAGGTTCTAAAGGAGAAAGAATTTTTTTCTAGCATGTCTGAGAAAAAAGTTCTTAACACGTTGTCAGATTTCGCGCTCAAAAAACTATCTTTACACAGTTTAACAAATAGTGTTTTTCCATATAGTGAAGGACTGATTCAAATCAATTGAGGGCCTACTTAGGAGTGGGCAAGTCCAAATAGGTTCTAAAGGAGAAAGAATTTTTTTTCTAGCAGGTCTGAGAAAAAGTACTTAACACGTTGTCAGATTTCGCGCTCAAAAAACTATCTTTACACAGTTTAACAAATAGTGTTTTTCCATATAGTGAAGGATTTATTCAAATCAATTGAGAGCCTACTTAGGAGTGGGCAAGTCCAAATAGGTTCTAAAGGAGAAAGAATTGTTGTTCTAGCTGTTCTGAGAAAATAGTACTTAACACGTTGTCAGATTTCGCGCTCAAAATACTATCTTTACAGAGTTTAACAAATAGTGTTTTTCCATATAGTGAAGGACTTATTCAAATCAATTGAGGGCCTACTTAGGAGTGGGCAAGTCCAAATAGGTTCTAAAGGAGAAAGAATTTTTTTCTAGCATGTCTGAGAAAAAAGTTCTTAACACGTTGTCAGATTTCGCGCTCAAAAAACTATCTTTACACAGTTTAACAAATAGTGTTTTTCCATATAGTGAAGGACTTATTCAAATCAATTGAGGGCCTACTTAGGAGTGGGCAAGTCCAAATAGGTTCTAAAGGAGAAAGAATTTTTTTCTAGCTGGTCTGAGAAAAAGTACTTAACACGTTGTCAGATTTCGCGCTCAAAAAACTATCTTTACACAGTTTAACAATTAGTGTTTTTCCATATAGTGAAGGATTTAATCAAATCAATTGAGAGTCTACTTAGGAGTGGGCAAGACCAAATAGGTTCTAAAGGAGAAGAAATTTTTGTTCTAGCTGGTCTGAGAAAATAGTACTTAACACGTTGTCAGATTTCGCACTCAAAATACTATCTTTACAGAGTTTAACAAATAGTGTTTTTCCATATAGTGAAGGACTTATTCAAATCAATTGAGAGCCTACTTAGGAGTGGGCAAGACCAAATAGGTTCTAAAGGAGAAGAAATTTTTGTTCTAGCTGGTCTGAGAAAATAGTACTTAACACGTTGTCAGATTTCGCGCTCAAATTACTATCTTTACAGAGTTTAACAAATAGTGTTTTTCCATATAGTGAAGGACTTATTCAAATCAATTGAGAGCCTACTTAGGAGTGGGCAAGTCCAAATAGGTTCTAAATGAGAAAGAATTTTTTTCTAGCAGGTCTGAGAAAAAGTTCTTAACACGTTGTCAGATTTCGCGCTCAAAAAACTATCTTTACACAGTTTAACAAATAGTGTTTTTCCATATAGTGAAGGACTTATTCAAATCAACTGAGGGCCTACTTAGGAGTGGGCAAGTCCAAATAGGTTCTAAATGAGAAAAGTTTTTTTCTAGCTGGTCTGAGAAAAAAGTACTTAACACGTTGTCAGATTTCGCGCTCAAAAAACTATCTTTACACACTTTAACAGATAGTGTTTTTCCATATAGTGAAGGACTTATTCAAATCAATTGAGAGCCTACTTAGGAGTGGGCAAGTCCAATTAGGTTCTAAAGGAGAAAGAATTTTTTTTCTAGCTGGTCTGAGAAAAACGTACTTAACACGTTGTCAGATTTCGCGCTCAAAAAACTATCTTTACACAGTTTAACAAATAGTGTTTTTCCATATAGTGAAGGACTTATTCAAATCAATTGAGAGCCTACTTAGGAGTGGGCACGTCCAAATAGGTTCTAAAGGAGAAAGAATTTTTTTTCTAGCAGTCTGAGAAAAAAGTTCTTAACACGTTGTCAGATTTCGCGCTCAAAAAACTCTCTTTACAGAGTTTAACAAATAGTGTTTTTCCATATAGTGAAGGACTTATTCAAATCAATTGAGAGCCTACTTAGGAGTGGGCAAGTCCAAATAGGTTCTAAAGGAGAAAGAATTTTTTTGCTAGCAGGTCTGAGAAAAAGTTCTTAACACGTTGTCAGATTTCGCGCTCAAAAAACTATCTTTACACAGTTTAACAAATAGTGTTTTTCGTTATAGTGAAGGACTTATTCAAATCAATTGAGGGCCTACTTAGGAGTGGGCAAGTCCAAATAGGTTCTAAAGGAGAAAGAATTTTTTTTCTAGCTGGTCTGAGAAAAAAGTACTTAACACGTTGTCAGATTTCGCGCTCAAAAAACTATCTTTACACAGTTTAACAAATAGTGTTTTTCCATATAGTGAAGGACTTATTCAAATCAATTGAGAGCCTACTTAGGAGTGGGCACGTCCAAATAGGTTCTAAAGGAGAAAGAATTTTTTTTCTAGCAGTCTGAGAAAAAAGTTCTTAACACGTTGTCAGATTTCGCGCTCAAAAAACTCTCTTTACAGAGTTTAACAAATAGTGTTTTTCCATATAGTGAAGGACTTATTCAAATCAATTGAGAGCCTACTTAGGAGTGGGCAAGTCCAAATAGGTTCTAAAGGAGAAAGAATTTTTTTGCTAGCAGGTCTGAGAAAAAGTTCTTAACACGTTGTCAGATTTCGCGCTCAAAAAACTATCTTTACACAGTTTAACAAATAGTGTTTTTCGTTATAGTGAAGGACTTATTCAAATCAATTGAGGGCCTACTTAGGAGTGGGCAAGTCCAAATAAGTTCTAAAGGAGAAAAAATTTTTTTCTAGCTGGTCTGAGAAAAAAGTACTTAACACGTTGTCAGATTTCGCGCTCAAAAAACTATCTTTACACAGTTTAACAAATAGTGTTTTTCCATATAGTGAAGGACTTATTCAAATCAATTGAGGGCCTACTTAGGAGTGGGCAAGTCCAAATAGGTTCTAAAGGAGAAAGAATTTTTTTTCTAGCTGGTCTGAGAAAAAAGTACTTAACACGTTGTCAGATTTCGCGCTCAAAAAATTATCTTTACACAGTTTAACAAATAGTGTTTTTCCATATAGTGAAGGACTTATTCAAATCAATTGAGAGCCTACTTAGGAGTGGGCACGTCCAAATAGGTTCTAAAGGAGAAAGAATTTTTTTTCTAGCAGGTCTGAGAAAAAAGTTCTTAACACGTTGTCAGATTTCGCGCTCAAAAAACTCTCTTTACAGAGTTTAACAAATAGTGTTTTTCCATATAGTGAAGGACTTATTCAAATCAATTGAGAGCCTACTTAGGAGTGGGCAAGTCCAAATAGGTTCTAAAGGAGAAAGAATTTTTTTGCTAGCAGGTCTGAGAAAAAGTTCTTAACACGTTGTCAGATTTCGCGCTCAAAAAACTATCTTTACACAGTTTAACAAATAGTGTTTTTCGATATAGTGAAGGACTTATTCAAATCAATTGAGGGCCTACTTAAGAGTGGGCAAGTCCAAATAGGTTCTAAGGGAGAAAGAATTTTTTTTCTAGCTGGTCTGAGAAAAAAGTACTTAACACGTTGTCAGATTTCGCGCTCAAAAAACTATCTTTACACAGTTTAACAAATAGTGTTTTTCCATATAGTGAAGGACTTATTCAAATCAATTGAGGGCCTACTTAGGAGTGGGCAAGTCCAAATAGGTTCTAAAGGAGAAAGAATTTTTTTGTCTAGCTGGTCTGAGAAAAAAGTACGTAACACGTTGACAGATTTCGCGCTCAAAAAACTATCTTTACACAGTTTAACAAATAGCGTTTTTCCATATAGTGAAGGACTTATTCAAATCAATTGAGAGCCTAATTAGGAGTGGGCACGTCCAAATAGGTTCTAAAGGAGAAAGAATTATTTTTCTAGCAGGTCTGAGAAAAAAGTTCTTAACACGATGTCAGATTTCGCGCTCAAAAAACTCTCTTTACACAGTTTAACAAATAGTGTTTTTCCATATAGTGAAGGACTTATTCAAATCAATTGAGGGCCTACTTAGGAGTGGGCAAGTCCAAATAGGTTCTAAAGGAGAAAGAATTTTTTTTCTAGCAGGTCTGAGAAAAAAGTTCTTAACACGTTGTCAGATTTCGCGCTCAAAAAACTCTCTTTACACAGTTTAACAAATAGTGTTTATCCATATAGTGAAGGACTTATTCAAATCAATTGAGAGCCTACTTAGGAGTGGGCAAGTCCAATTAGGTTCTAAAGAGAAAGAATTTTTTTTCTAGCTGGTCTGAGAAAAAAGTACTTAGCACGTTGTCAGATTTCGCGCTCAAAAAACTATCTTTACACAGTTTAACAAATAGTGTTTTTCCATATAGTGAAGGACTTATTCAAATAAATTGAGAGCCTACTTAGGAGTGGGCACGTCCAAATAGGTTCTAAAGGAGAAAGAATTTTTTTTCTAGCAGGTCTGAGAAAAAAGTTCTTAACACGATGTCAGATTTCGCGCTCAAAAAACTCTCTTTACACAGTTTAACAAATAGTGTTTTTCCATATAGTGAAGGACTTATTCAAATAAATTGAGAGCCTACTTAGGAGTGGGCACGTCCAAATAGGTTCTAAAGGAGAAAGAATTTTTTTTCTAGCAGGTATGAGAAAAAAGTTCTTAACACGATGTCAGATTTCGCGCTCAAAAAACTCTCTTTACACAGTTTAACAAATAGTGTTTTTCCATATAGTGAAGGACTTATTCAAATCAATTGAGGGCCTACTTAGGAGTGGGCAAGTCCAAATAGGTTCTAAAGGAGAAAGAATTTTTTTTCTAGCAGGTCTGAGAAAAAAGTTCTTAACACGTTGTCAGATTTCGCGCTCAAAAAACTCTCTTTACACAGTTTAACAAATAGTGTTTTTCCATATAGTGAAGGACTTATTCAAATCAATTGAGAGCCTACTTAGGAGTGGGCACGTCCAAATAGGTTCTAAAGGAGAAAGAATTTTTTTTCTAGCAGGTATGAGAAAAAAGTTCTTAACACGATGTCAGATTTCGCGCTCAAAAAACTCTCTTTACACAGTTTAACAAATAGTGTTTTTCCATATAGTGAAGGACTTATTCAAATCAATTGAGGGCCTACTTAGGAGTGGGCAAGTCCAAATAGGTTCTAAAGGAGAAAGAATTTTTTTTCTAGCAGGTCTGAGAAAAAAGTTCTTAACACGTTGTCAGATTTCGCGCTCAAAAAACTCTCTTTACACAGTTTAACAAATAGTGTTTTTCCATATAGTGAAGGACTTATTCAAATCAATTGAGAGCCTACTTAGGAGTGGGCAAGTCCAATTAGGTTCTAAAGAGAAAGAATTTTTTTTCTAGCTGGTCTGAGAAAAAAGTACTTAACACGTTGTCAGATTTCGCGCTCAAAAAACTATCTTTACACAGTTTAACAAATAGTGTTTTTCCATATAGTGAAGGACTTATTCAAATCAATTGAGGGCCTACTTAGGAGTGAGCAAGTCCAAATAGGTTCTTAAGGAGAAAGAATTTTTTTTCTAGCTGGTCTGAGAAAAAAGTTCTTAACAAGTTGTCAGATTTCGCGCTCAAAAAACTATCTTTACACAGTTTAACAAATAGTGTTTTTCCATATAGTGAAGGACTTATTCAAATCAATTGAGAGCCTACTTAGGAGTGGGCACGTCTAAATAGGTTCTAAAGGAGAAAGAATTTTTTTTTCTAGCAGGTCTGAGAAAAAACTTCTTAACACGTTGTCAGATTTCGCGCTCAAAAAACTCTCTTTACACAGTTTAACAAATAGTGTTTTTCCATATAGTGAAGGACTTATTCAAATCAATTGAGGGCCTACTTAGGAGTGGGCAAGTCCAAATAGGTTCTAAAGGAGAAAGAATTTTTTTCTAGCTGGTCTGAGAAAAAAGTACTTAACACGTTGTCAGATTTCGCGCTCAAAAAACTATCTTTACACAGTTTAACAAATAGTGTTTTTCCATATAGTGAAGGACTTATTCAAATCAATTGAGGGCCTACTTAGGAGTGGGCAAGTCCAAATAGGTTCTAAAGGAGAAAGAATTTTTTTCTAGCTGGTCTGAGAAAAAAGTACTTAACACGTTGTCAGATTTCGCGCTCAAAAAACTATCTTTACACAGTTTAACAAATAGGTTTTTCCATATAGTGAAGGACTTATTCAAATCAATTGAGAGCCTACTTAGGAGTGAGCAAGTCCAAATAGGTTCTAAAGGAGAAAGAATTTTTTTCTAGCAGGTCTGAGAAAAAATTTCTTAACACGTTGTCAGATTTCGCGCTAAAAAAACTCTCTTTACACAGTTTAACAAATAGTGTTTTTCCATATAGTGAAGGACTTATTCAAATCAATTGAGGGCCTACTTAGGAGTGGGAAAGTCCAAATAGGTTCTAAAGGAGAAAGAATTTTTTTCTAGCTGGTCTGAGAAAAAAGTACTTAACACGTTGTCAGATTTCGCGCTCAAAAAACTATCTTTACACAGTTTAACAAATAGTGTTTTTCCATATAGTGAAGGATTTATTCAAATCAATTGAGAGCCTACTTAGGACTGGGAAAGTCCAAATAGGTTCTAAAGGAGAAGGAGTTTTTGTTCTAGCTGGTCTGAGAAAAAGTACTCAACACGTTGTCAGATTTCGCGCTCAAAAATCTATCTTTACACAGTTTAACAAATAGTGTTTTTCCATATAGTGAAGGACTTATTCAAATCAATTGAGAGCCTACTTAGGAGTGGGCAAGTCCAAATAGGTTCTAAAGGAGAAAGAATTTTTTTTCTAGCAGGTCTGAGAAAAAAGTACTTAACACGTTGTCAGATTTCGCGCTCAAAAAACTATCTTTACACAGTTTAACAAATAGTGTTTTTCCATATAGTGAAGGACTTATTCAAATCAATTGAGGGCCTACTTAGGAGTGGGCAAGTGCAAATAGGTTCTAAAGGAGAAAGAATTTTTTTTCTAGCTGGTCTGAGAAAAAGTACTTAACACGTTGTCAGATTTCGCGCTCAAAAAACTATCTTTACACAGTTTAACAAATAGTGTTTTTCCATATAGTGAAGGACTTATTCAAATCAATTGAGAGCCTACTTAGGAGTGGGCAAGTCCAAATAGGTTCTAAAGGAGAAAGAATTTTTTTTCTAGCAGGTCTGAGAAAAAAGTTCTTAACACGTTGTCAGATTTCGCGCTCAAAAAACTCTCTTTACACAGTTTAACAAATAGCGTTTTTCCATATAGTGAAGGACCTATTCAAATCAATTGAGGGCCTACTTAGGAGTGGGCAAGTCCAAATAGGTTCTAAAGGAGAAAGAATTTTTTTTCTAGCTGGTCTGAGAAAAAAAGTACTTAACACGTTGTCAGATTTCGCGCTCAAAAAACTATCTTTACACAGTTTAACAAATAGTGTTTTTCCATATAGTGAAGGACTTATTCAAATCAATTGAGGGCCTACTTAGGAGTGGGCAAGTCCAAATAGGTTCTAAAGGAGAAAGAATTTTTTTCTAGCTGGTCTGAGAAAAAAGTACTTAACACGTTGTCAGATTTCGCGCTCAAAAAACTATCTTTACACAGTTTAACAAATAGTGTTTTTCCATATAGTGAAGGACTTATTCAAATCAATTGAGAGCCTACTTAGGAGTGGGCAAGTCCAAATAGGTTCTAAAGGAGAAAGAATTTTTTTTCTAGCAGGTCCGAGAAAAAAGTTCTTAACACGTTGTCAGATTTAGCGCTCAAAAAACTCTCTTTACACAGTTTAACAAATAGTGTTTTTCCATATAGTGAAGGGCTTATTCAAATCAATTGAGGGCCTACTTAGGAGTGGGCAAGACCAAATAGGTTCTAAAGGAGAGAGAATTTTTTTTCTAGCTGGTCTGAGAAAAAAGTACTTAACACGTTGTCAGATTTCGCGCTCAAAATACTATCTTTACACAGTTTAACAAATAGTGTTTTTCCATATAGTGAAGGACCTATTCAAATCAATTGAGATCCTACTTAGGAGTGGGCAAGTCCAAATAGGTTCTAAAGGAGAAGGAATTTTTGTTCTAGCTGGTCTGAGAAAATAGTACTTAACACGTTGTCAGATTTCGCGCTCAAAATACTATCTTTACAGAGTTTAACAAATAGTGTTTTTCCATATAGTGAAGGACTTATTCAAATCAATTGAGGGCCTACTTAGGAGTGGGCAAGTCCAAATAGGTTCTAAAGGAGAAAGAATTTTTTTTCTAGCTGGTCTGAGAAAAAGTACTTAACACGTTGTCAGATTTCGCGCTCAAAAAACTATCTTTACACAGTTTAACAAATAGTGTTTTTCCATATAGTGAAGGACTTATTCAAATCAATTGAGAGCCTACTTAGGAGTGGGCAAGTCCAAATAGGTTCTAAAGGAGAAAGAATTTTTTTTCTAGCAGGTCTGAGAAAAAAGTTCTTAACACGTTGTCAGATTTCGCGCTCAAAAAACTCTCTTTACACAGTTTAACAAATAGTGTTTTTCCATATAGTGAAGGACTTATTCAAATCAATTGAGGGCCTACTTAGGAGTGGGCAAGACCAAATAGGTTCTAAAGGAGAGAGAATTTTTTTTCTAGCTGGTCTGAGAAAAAAGTACTTAACACGTTGTCAGATTTCTTGCTCAAAATACTATCTTTACACAGTTTAACAAATAGTGTTTTTCCATATAGTGAAGGACCTATTCAAATCAATTGAGATCCTACTTAGGAGTGGGCAAGTCCAAATAGGTTCTAAAGGAGAAGGAATTTTTGTTCTAGCTGGTCTGAGAAAATAGTACTTAACACGTTGTCAGATTTCGCGCTCAAAATACTATCTTTACAGAGTTTAACAAATAGTGTTTTTCCATATAGTGAAGGACCTATTCAAATCAATTGAGGGCCTACTTAGGAGTGGGCAAGTCCAAATAGGTTCTAAAGGAGAAAAAAATTTTTCTAGCTGGTCTGAGAAAAAAGTACTTAACACGTTGTCAGATTTCGCGCTCAAAAAACTATCTTTACACAGTTTAACAAATAGTGTTTTTCCATATAGTGAAGGACTTATTCAAATCAATTGAGAGCCTACTTAGGAGTGGGCAAGTCCAAATAGGTTCTAAAGGAGAAAGAATTTTTTTCTAGCAGGTCTGAGAAAAAAGTTCTTAACACGTTGTCAGATTTCGCGCTCAAAAAACTCTCTTTACACAGTTTAACAAATAGTGTTTTTCCATATAGTGAAGGACTTATTCAAATCAATTGAGGGCCTACTTAGGAGTGGGCAAGTCCAAATAGGTTCTAAAGGAGAAAGAATTTTTTTTCTAGCTGGTCTGAGAAAAAGTACTTAACACGTTGTCAGATTTCGCGCTCAAAAAACTCTCTTTACACAGTTTAACAAATAGTGTTTTTCCATATAGTGAAGGACTTATTCAAATCAATTGAGGGCCTACTTAGGAGTGGGCAAGTCCAAATAGGTTCTAAAGGAGAAAATTTTTTTTCTAGCTGGTCTGAGAAAAAAGTACTTAACACGTTGTCTGATTTCGCGCTCAAAAAACTATCTTTACACAGTTTAACAAATAGTGTTTTTCCATATAGTGAAGGACTTATTCAAATCAATTAAGAGCCTACTTAGGAGTGGGCAAGTCCAAATAGGTTCCAAAGGAGAAAGAATTTTTTTTCTAGCAGGTCTGAGAAAAAAGTTCTTAACACGTTGTCAGATTTCGCGCTCAAAAAACTATCTTTACACAGTTTAACAAATAGTGTTTTTCCATATAGTGAAGGACTTATTCAAATCAATTGAGAGCCTACTTAGGAGTGGGCAAGTCCAAATAGGTTCTAAAGGAGAAAGAACTTTTTTTCTAGCTGGTCTGAGAAAAAAGTACTTAACACGTTGTCAGATTTCGCGCTCAAAAAACTATCTTTACACAGTTTAACAAATAGTGTTTTTCCATATAGTAAAGGACTTATTCAGATCAATTGAGGGCCTACTTAGGAGTGGGCAAGTCCAATTAGGTTCTAAAGGAGAAAGAATTTTTTTTCTAGCTGGTCTGAGAAAAAAGTACTTAACACGTTGTCAGATTTCGCGCTCAAAAAACTATCTTTACACAGTTTAACAAATAGTGTTTTTCCATATAGTGAAGGACTTATTCAAATCAATTGAGAGCCTACTTAGGAGTGGGCAAGTCCAAATAGGTTCTAAAGGAGAAAGAATTTTTTTCTAGCAGGTCTGAGAAAAAAGTTCTTAACACGTTGTCAGATTTCGCGCTCAAAAAACTCTCTTTACACAGTTTAACAAATAGTGTTTTTCCATATAGTGAAGGACTTATTCAAATCAATTGAGGGCCTACTTAGGAGTGGGCAAGTCCAAATAGTTTCTAAAGGAGAAAGAATTTTTTTCTAGCTGATCTGAGAAAAAAGTACTTAACACGTTGTCAGATTTCGCGCTCAAAAAACTATCTTTACAGAGTTTAACAAATGGTGTTTTTCCATATAGTGAAGGACTTATTCAAATCAATTGAGAGCCTACTTAGGAGTGGGCAAGTCCAAATAGGTTCTAAAGGAGAAAGAATTTTTTTTCTAGCAGGTCTGAGAAAAAAGTTCTTAACACGTTGTCAGATTTCGCGCTCAAAAAACTCTCTTTACACACTTTAACAAATAGTGTTTTTCCATATAGTGAAGGACTTATTCAAATCAATTGAGGGCCTACTTAGGAGTGGGCAAGTCCAAATAGGTTCTAAAGAAGAAAGAATTTTTTTTCTAGCTGGTCTGAGAAAAAAGTACTTAACACGTTGTCAGATTTCGCGCTCAAAAAACTATCTTTACACAGTTTAACAAATAGTGTTTTTCCATATAGTGAAGGACTTATTCAAATCAATTGAGAGCCTACTTAGGACTGGGAAAGTCCAAGTAGGTTCTAAAAGAGAAGGAGTTTTTGTTCTAGCTGGTCTGAGAAAAAAGTACTTAACACGTTGTCAGATTTCGCGCTCAAAAAACTATCTTTACACAGTTTAACAAATAGTGTTTTTCCATATAGTGAAGGACTTATTCAAATCAATTGAGAGCCTACTTAGGACTGGGAAAGTCCAAATAGGTTCTAAAGGAGAAGGAGTTTTTGTTCTAGCTGGTCTGAGAAAAAAGTACTTAACACGTTGTCAGATTTCGCGCTCAAAAAACTATCTTTACACAGTTTAACAAATAGTGTTTTTCCATATAGTGAAAGACTTATTCCAATCAATTGAGAGCCTACTTAGGAGTGGGCAAGTCCAAATAGGTTCTAAAGGAGAAGGAATTTTTGTTCTAGCTGGTCTGAGAAAATAGTACTTAACACGTTGTCAGATTTCGCGCTCAAAATACTATCTTTACACAGTTTAACAAATAGTGTTTTTCCATATAGTGGAGGACTTATTCAAATCAATTGAGAGCCTACTTAGGAGTGAACAAATCCAAATAGGTTCTAACGGAGACGAAATTTTTGTTCTAGCTGGTCTGAGAAAATAATACTTAACACGTTGTCAGATTTCTCGCTCAAAATACTATCTTTACAGAGTTTAACAAATAGTGTTTTTCCATATAGTGATGGACTTATTCAAATCAATTGAGGGCCTACTTAGTAGTGGGCAAGTCCAAATAGGTTCTAAAGGAGAAAATTTTTTTTCTAGCTGGTCTGAGAAAAAAGTACTTAACACGTTGAAAGATTTCGCGCTCAAAAAACTATCTTTACACAGTTTAACAAACAGTGTTTTTCCATATAGTGAAGGATTTATTCAAATCAATTGAGAGCCTACTTAGGAGTGGGCAAGTCCATATAGGTTCTAAAGGAGAAGGAATTTTTGTTCTAGCTGGTCTGAGAAAATAGTACTTAACACGTTGTCAGATTTCGCGCTCAAAATACTATCTTTACAGAGTTTAACAAATAGTGTTTTTCCATATAGTGAAGGACTTATTCAAATCAATTGAGGGCCTACTTAGGAGTGGGCAAGTCCAAATAGGTTCTAAAGGAGAAAGAATTGTTTCTCTAGCTGGTCTGAGAAAAAAGTTCTTAACCCGTTGTCAGATTTCGCGCTCGAAAAACTATCTTTACACAGTTTAACAAATAGTGTTTTTCCATATAGTGAAGGACTTATTCAAATCCATTGAGGGCCTACTTAGGAGTGGGCAAGTCCAAATAGGTTTTAAAGGAGAAGGAATTTTTGTTCTACCTGGTCTGAGAAAATAGTACTTAACACGTTGTCAGATTTCGCCCTCAAAATGCTATCTTTACAGAGTTTAACAAATAGTGTTTTTCCATATAGTGAAGGACTTATTCAAATCAATTGAGAGCCTACTTAGGAGTGGGCAAGTCCAAATAGGTTCTAAAGGAGAAAGAATTTTTTTTCTAGCTGGTCTGAGAAAAAAGTACTTTACACGTTGTCAGATTTCGCGCTCAAAATCCTTTTTTTATACATATTTTTAATTTGCTTTGTTTAATTTTGTTTAGTTTTGTTTTAGAGATAGAGTTTGAGCCCGGTTTTTTTACCGAATGCTCTGCTCAAAATCTCCTATAGTTGTTTGTTTGTAACTCCGCCGTAGCCGGTCCCCAGCCCGGATGAGAAAGGAGGAGGGAAACACACCCAGAACATACTGGAAAAATCTCAACAAAGTCAGTTTTTTTAAACAGACTTGAGATAATTTTCCGACAATGTTATTGCTATATTGTTTAAATTTCTGCTGTTATTTTATTTAATTTGTTTTATTTTGTTTGGAGATAGAGTTTGAGCCCGGTTTTTTTACCGAATGCTCTGCTCCAAATCTCCTATAGTTGTTTGTTTGTAACTCCGCCGTAGCCGGTCCCCAGCCCGTATGAGAAAGGAGGACGGAAACACACCCAGAACATACTGGAAAACTCTCAACAATGTCAGTTTTTTTAAACAGACTTATATTTTCCGACAATGTTATTGCCAATTTATACATACTTTTGCTCGTTAATGATCAGAATTTAGCTCGTTAATGATCAGAATTTAGCTTGTTGTTGATCGGAATTTAGCTCGTTAATGATCAGAATTTAGCTCGTTAATGATCAAAATTTAGCTCGTTAATGATCAGAATTTAGCTCGTTAATGATCAGACTTTAGCTCGTTAATGATCAGACTTTAGCGCGTTAATGATCCGATTTTAGGCAGACTTTGACTAGGAAGCTCGTTCATGTAGGCAGACTTTATTACGTTGCTCGTCGATGTAATCAAAAACGCGCTTTACCCCCCCTGTGCGTTTTTAATTGTCTGATCATTAACGCACACCTCGACCTGGGTGCAACTGCAGTGTTTTTCTAAGAGCGTAATTTCTGTAAGATTACACTCCCCGTGTTGAGAAAGACCGACAAAAACGATGTAAGAAGCGTCGATTTTTGACGGTTTTTGTCGGTTTTCACGGTTTCATCGGTTTTGCTTGTAAGAAGCGTTGGTTTTTGACGCTTTTTGTCGGTTTCGTCGAATTAATCGGTATTGCTGTAAGTAAAAATCGGATTAATCGCAGTTGTCAGTTCCAACGTAAGAAGCGACGGTTTGAAAAAAAAGAATCATTATCCGAGCAGCGTTGGCATCTTTGGGTAGTGATAGTAGTAGCAGTAGTGGCAGTAGTAGCCGTTTTGTAGCACTGCCCGTTTTAGTTTGTCTAATATGAGGCATAACTGAGTTTATTCATCGATTTTGGTTCAACTCTAACGGATTTATTATTTTGACACCAATTGTTTTAGAAAAAATTTAATTGAATTTTTTTTGGTTTTGCTTATTTAGAGTTACGTTTGTTATTCTGTCGTTTGGTTTCGGTTAATTTGTTTGTAATAGACCACACTGTATCTTTTTATAGGGCAAGTGTTACTGTCTTATGGAATTCCATGGGACTTTAAAAACGTATTTTTTGGTTTCCCTATCATTTTATAGATGTTTTTTATGACGCTTGGTCTCATCAATGACATACATTGCACAAGGTCATGGTGAGAGGTGTGCGTTGATGATCAGACCCATTCTGACTAAAATTGGAAGTGATCAGGCCCACCCAGACGATAATCAGCCTTGATCAGACTTTATTTCGTTTTTGTGCTCGTTTTTATTGAAAATTGTGCTAGTTTTTACCTCGGTTTTAAAATTTCTAATTTTTTATAACTTTTTTTAGTAAGCAAGACTTCCAAAGTCGGTTGATCCAGATAAACAACACAGGCGGAGCAGACGATCCTCCGCTCTTTTCCCTGCTAAAAATTGGACTAAAGGACTAAAATGTAGTCAAAAAATTTTAAGAGTGTAATAAGAGTGGAGTAACGACTGTAAAGAGTGTAAAGAGTGTAAAGAGTGTATAAAAAGGTAATTACCCTTTTACGATTTTGTCTCTACTTTTGAGGAGTGGAAATCATATTACACCCTTATTCTTACTTAAAAACGGTGTAAAACGGAAAACCACTTCGACTCGGGCACCATGTAAGCCTTATGACGCTGAGAAAATAAGCAACTTAAAAATTTAACTTCAAATCTAAGAAAAAAAGAAAATAATAATTTTTCCGGATTTAAACAATAAAAACTTTATTGAATGACCCAGAAAGGACTGCCATAGGGACAACACAGTCCACAAGATTCTCTCCTTCTAATTCTTCACTTTACAAACTTTCAAATAAAAAAAACGGTAAAATCTGTAAGTTTTCAATTTTCCAGCACAGATAAGTGTTACCGTACGCGTTTAAATTCAAGCTATCACCTCCATCAACCTCCTGTTGCATTTCTTGAAACAGTAGATGAATAAAGTTTTTTTTCAAGTTTCTGCAATTTTTCTGAATTTTTTTGAGAACAATCGAACCTCCTATTTTAGCTTCGCATTCAGCTTGTGGACAAAGGGTTCTAAATAAAACCAGCCTTTAGCCTCAACATAGTTTTTACCAATTTTTGATTACTATTATTTGATTATATAACCTATATTTTGTTTATGATAAGAATAAGTAAATGTCTCACGCTGTATTTCCCGTCATGGTATCAAGGAGAGGTTGCCTAGTTAGATTGTTGTCCAGTTAAAGAGCTCGATATCTGACAGAACATCTTCAAAATTTTATACGTTAATTTTTTCATTTAAAAGGCGGAAAGTGTGCCTTCCGGTATTTTTGTCCTTTCAAAGCTACAAAAAATTATCTAAAAAGCTTTCCGGGTGGAAATTGTTCAATGATCTTAGAACGAATATCCAGAACTCATAAATATGTAGTTCATAAACAGTGAGTATTTTATTCTTCACCATTATGTCTTCTGAGGGATTGAAAAGTTACGACGAAAAAAAGGAACTGAGAAATTTTTCTGAAGGATAAGTATTCATTCTATAATAGAAAATGATGCACAGCCGTATACTAAAACTCAATATTTTATAATGAGATTTAAACTGCTCTTCAAACACCGTATTAATTAATGCCTGTGTACAATATGTCTCAAATTAGAAATAATTCAATACTGCTTTCCGAGTCTCCTTTTAACATAATCAACATGAAAAAAGCGAAACTTTGAGTTCAATCAAACTCGAGATTCTTGCACATAAGATTAATGGAAGCAACCTAGTTTTTTTGGAAATTTTTTGCTAAAAGGACAAAACTTTTGACTAAGTTGAACAGTTTTTTGTAGATATAGAGACAACTTGTTGGCTACCAGCCAACTATTTCTATCTTATAAATAAGCAACAATTTTCCTTTTTGCGGCCCAAAGACAATATATAGGTTTCATTCGCAGAAAGAAGGATTTCAGTTTGAATGCAACTCTTTAGTCAGACATTGATGAAAGTTATGGACAGAAGAGGACCCTATATAAAAGCTTGTAGAATACCGACTTCAATTAAATTTCAAAAAATTTTTCATATAAAAGGCGGAATGAGTGGCTTCCGGTATTTTTTGGTCTTTCAAAGCTAAAAAACTATCAAAAAAAATTTCCGAGTGCAATGCGTTCCGTGATCTCAGAACGAAAATCAAGAGCTCATAGATATGTAGCTGATAAACATATTGTGTATCATTCTTCATTATTTTGTGTCCTGAGTAATCAAAATGTTTACGAAAAAAAAAGTATTTTAAAAATTACAAAATGCGATTGATTTTGCTCTTATAGCACTGTATTAATTAATGTCTGTGAAGAAAATACACCAATTTAGAAATTATTCAGAACTGTTTCTCAAGTCTCTTTTTAACATAATCAAAATGAGAAAAAAAAATTTGAGTTCAATCGAACTCCAAGATATTTGCATATTAATGGAAACAGCTCAATTATTTATTGAAAAATTTTTGTTAAAAACACTAAAAGTTTAAGTAAGTTGAACAGTTTTTTGTATATATAGGGACAACATGTTAGCTACCACACAAGTTTTTGTATCTGATAAATCAGCATCAATTTTAATTCGTGCTATCCGCAAAGAGATGGATTTCAATTTGGTTGCAACTTTTTGGTAGATCATTGATGAAAATTATGAACAAAAAAAGACCGATTATAGAAGTTTGTAGAACATCGAATTCAGTTTAACAAAATTTCGAACATTTATTAATTTATCATTTTTTTCAGTTTTTTGATATTTATTGGCTAGATATGACTCGGGCCATCGGTAGCATTTGTCATCGATACAAGGGCAATTAGGTTAATGTAGTAAAATTTTGTTTTCCATCGTATAAAATGTTTTGTGTATGTCGAGTAAAAACCTTACAAGTTCTATATTTCCGCTCTTCCAATTTTTTCCAGTGAGCTCCACCAAGGCATCAACGGTACTATGTTTTTGTCAGAAACCGGAATGCTGACTTACAAAAAATGAGAGCTCTTTGAAGGGAACATAGATCCTATAAACATAATACGTTCAAATTCCTCATTTCAGTTTTACTGAAAAGAATTGGTCTTCTAATTATTTTCATCAAATTTATCTTCTTCTTTGTGAAAGGGGATAACTTTTGCACGAGCCTCCAGCTTAGGGAAACAGTTCTTGATCAAAACAGAATTTGATCAGTTGTGTTAAACTGGGAACTGTTGCATCGAAAGTTATCTTCACTAGGCTGTTACATATGCTGTGCACTCCTTTTTCCCTACTATTAGGGATGGAAATTGTATTACACTCCTATTCCTACTTAATAACGGTGTAAAAAGGAAAGTTTTTTAGATCGGGTACCATTCAATCTTCATGACGCTAAAAAAGAATCAAATTTAAACATTAACTTCGAATTTACAAAGGAAAGAAAAATTAAATTTCTCCGGATTTAAACAAATAAGTATCAAAATCAATATAATGATTCAATGATAACTTAATTGAGTGACAGGGAAAGGACAGCCATGAGAACAACACATTCCACAAGATTCTGCCCTTCTAAAAAACCACTTTATAAACTTTCTACTAACAATTGTAGAATCTGTAAAATTGTCTTTTTTCCGACGCAGATAAGGGTGCCTGTACGTATTTCACTTGACGGTATCACCTCCACCAACATTCCGTTTTATTTCTTGAGAGAGCAGATGAATAAAAACTTTTTCCAGTTTCTGAATTTTTTCAGAAATTTTTTGAGAACAGCCAACCCTCCTCTTTGTGTACGCATTCAGTTTTTAGGAAAAGAGTATCAAAAAACTCCGGCTTTCCGCCTGAAGATAAACTTTACTAATTTATAATTATTTAGTCTATAACTTTTTTTAGTTTATGATAAAATAAGTTAATCTCTCACGCGGTATGCCCCGTCATTGTATACAAGAGAGCTTGCTACCTAGATTGTTGTCCAGATTAACAGCCCGATATGTGTCAGATATCTTTCAAAAATTTATAAGTTAATTTTTTCATTTAAAAGGCGGAAAGAGTGCCTTCCGTTGTTTTTGTCCTTTCAAAGCTAAAAAATTTTATCTAAAATTTTTCGGGTGAAATTTTCCAATGATCTTAGAACGAACATCCAGAACTTGTAAAAATGTAGTTCAGAAACAGTTAGTACTTTTTGTCCACGATTATGTCTTCTGAGTGATTAAAAGGTTACGACGAAAAAAAGGAACTGAGACAAAAAAGGAACTCTAAGAATTATTCTGAAGGATAAGTATTTTTCCTATAATAGAAACTGATGTACAGCCGTATACAAATACTCAATATTATATAATGGGACTAACACTGCTCTTACAACACCGTACTAATTAATGTCAGTGCACAATATGTCTCAAATTAGAAATTATTCAGCACTGTTTTCCGAGTCTCTTAACATAATCAAAATGTAAAAAGAAGCAAAATTTTGAGTTCAATTGAACTCGAAATTATTGCACATAAGGTTAACAGAAACCGCTTATTTTTTGGAAAATTTTTGTCAGAAGCACAAGAACTTTGATTAAATTGAACATTTTTTGTAGATATAGAGACAACCTGTTGTCTACGAGCCAACTGTTTCTATCTTATAATTAAGCATCAAATTTAATTTAGTCAGGCCCAAAGATGATATATTGGTTTCATTCGTAGAAAGAAGGATTTCATTTTGGATGCAATTTTTTGGTAAGTCATTGATGAAAGTATCATATAAAAGCTTGTAGAATACCGACTTCAATTTAACCCGTTTTTTTCATTTTTCGATATCTATAGGCTAAATATGACTCGAGCCAGCTGTAGTATTTGTCAAAAACACCATGATAATTACGTTTGTGTAGTGAAATCTTGTGTTCTATGGTATCAAATGTTTCGCAAAGATCGAGGAAAATCTTACAAGTTCAGTGTTTCTACTCTTCCAAGTATTTTCAGTGAACTCCAGCAATGCATCAATGGAACTATGTTTTTCTCTAAAACCGATTTAGTGACTTAATACAATTGAGAGCCCTCTGGAGTAAACATAGATCCCGTTAAACATAATACGTTCAAATGCTTAACTCCAGTTTGGTAGCAAAGAAGTGGTCCTCTAGTTGTTTTGATCAATTTTTTCTCTTTGCGCAAGGGAACAATTTTGCACTAGCCACTGGCTTGGGAAACGTTTCAGGATCAAAAAGAAATTTGATCAATTGTGTTAAGATGGAAAGGGTTTCATCGGAAGTTATATCACTAGGCTATTGCTTATTCTGTTCATTCCTCTCAATGATTTATTATCCATGTGATTTGCATTAGGTTTGGTGGGCAATTTTTTGCAATTTTTTGAGATGTTTTGGCCGATGTTGGAAAAGCAAGCTTTGAAATCGTTTTTTTTTCAGAACTAGACATTTTTAACTCAAGAAAGACAAAAATATTTTTTTGGTTGGAAAGAAATTTTTCAGAAAGTTTACTTAAGAGCTTATATTGTTTTCTTGAATCTCCTATGCATGTTCTAATTTATTGGCATAAAAATGATTTTAGAACGCTTTAGCTGATTTTGAAACTTTGCTCCTAATTTTTAATTTTTTCTTAGATGTACTCATTGCCTAGTCGTTCTAAATTTAGACTGAGTTGCATGTTTCGTTCTCAATAATTTTGGATCCAATTACAATACCATTTATGCGGATTTGGATTTCTTTGAGAGATAAGCTGTCATCGGGGCAATTTAATCAGTCATCTCAGAAGGCAAAGAAAATTATTAATGGTTGCATCTGCATCATCGCACCCTAATATGAGTGATTTGTTCCTGCTCATATGATTTCTTAGACTGGATTTGTATAGCATAAGTTGATACAAGATTTTGGAAAAAAGATTTATTAAGATTATTATAGTTTATATTTTTACTGTTTTTGCCAAACCACCGAGTTGTAACAAGATAACGATCAGCGAATTTTTGTTGCTCTAAGACTGAAAAATAAGGCTTGGATATATTTTGGGGAAAAACGTGGTCAATTCAAGTTGCTGATTTATTGGTTGCTCTTGTAGCAGACCATTTAGAAACGTCGAAACCATTTGATTTAAGTATATGTAGTAGATTGTTGGAGGCTAATTGATTCTCAGAAGAGATATCAAAGATGGAATGGCCGCAAATAAGGGTATGTAAGCTGAGGGAGCTGTCTGTACCAAAACAACAATCAAGTTTTTCCTTGAACTCCATTTTTTACTTTGCGGAAGATAAAAAGACTGCAAACTATTGGAATCTTCTTTTTCGTCCACAAGAGACAATTGTAGTCGTTTTTGTTTAACACCTTGCTATTCAACAGTTGTCTGCTTTTAACATATGCATCAATAACTGCTCTTTGCATGAGACTGTATGGATCTCTAGGCACCAGTCGTGCTTCAATGGTGGCTGTTTTAATAAGCAAATTGATGTCTCTTTCAAGCCAGCATTTTTCCCCTCAAGTTTGATCTCGATCAGCATGGTAGAAGAACTTCACAATCATCGATTTGCCAAGAGTTTGGCTTAAAGTGTTCCATACTGCAAATCATGAAAAATTGAAATTGATACGAAACATCCCGTTGAATAGGCAGATTATGCTTGTGAACGCTTTTCACCTACTTTTCAGGTTAGAGAAGATAAGCCAAATTTTTCTGGAGTATTTTTAAGCTCAACCACTTGTTTGTCTATTTTGTGGAGGACGTTTGTGTAGCTGATGATTTGCTCTCGGATATAGCTCGGACTTATTTTCAGCAAAAATAGTTTAATTTAGATGTGATTGTCCATTGCTCCCACTTCTTCCACTGTTGATCAAATTACATGTCAGAGTCTCTTAGTTTTGTCAATCCAATTGCATGTGCTTTCTCTGAAGCTATATAATAACTTTATCAGAAAACAATTAGACTGGTTGAGGCTGCTCAAGAGTCTCAGCAAAACCGATATATCATAGCCTGGTTCTCGAGTTTTAATCCGGCCGGGTTCTTCACAGGGTCCAATTGACTAAAAATTACGTCAAAGCAGTTGGGCGCTCGGACGTATTAAAGGACTGTAAACTGAATTTTTTGGTCGAAGATAAGAAAACTCTTTAGAGAAACTCTATATAATCTCTTGCTGAAGTTTGTAAGGCTTCAGCCAGTAGTAGTAATGTTGCTATCTTCTGGTCAAGTAAACTCATATTACTTAAGTTCGCAGGATCTCAAGATCTAGCAGAATGCAGCAAAACATACTAAAGATGTTAATGATTCAAATTTTAGTCTAAAGTGAGAGCTAATTGCGCTTTAAAACACTTTCTAATGTTTCTAAATACATTTTTGTTGCACTATTCAAGCAAATGCGTTGAAGTAAAAAATCAAATATTTATCAATCTCGTGCTGAAGTTTGTAAGCTTTCAGCCAGTAATAGTTATGTTGCTAACTTCTCGTCAGATAAACTCAACTAGCTTAAACTCGCAAGATCTTAAGATCTAGCAAAACTTAGCAAAAAAGACAAAAGTTGTTAAAGAATCAAAATTTAGTCGAAACTGAGAGCCGACTCCTCTTTATAACAGTTTATAATGTTTCTAAATACAATTCGACTTCACTAATCAAACAATTGGTTAAAGTAAATAATCCAATAGTTATCACTTATAACATCATTGCTACTTGTTTTTTATTGGTTAACGTTGGAGGCAATAACATAATAATGAACTCCAGGTACTTTACAAAAATCGTCATTCATATGCAAGCTGTAGGCAAAGTTCTTTGTTACTGTATGGTCAAATATAGACTCACTTTGACACATAGAGTAACGACATTGTTTGGCAAACTCGCAAAAATATTCCGGTGTGCGCTCAACCATTGCCTCCACCATTTTGGTAATAAATTTTCTTTGTCACTTTCTCTTGCGGCTGCTCAAGAACCTCAGCGGAACCTATATATCACAGCCTGGTTCTCGAGTTTTACGCCAACTTGGTTCCTCACAGGGTTCAATTGACTAACATTTTCGTTGAAACAATTAGTAGCTCGGACGTATTAAAGGACTGTAACTTTAACTTAGTTGATTGAAGTTAAAAAAAATCCTTGGTGATAATATATATTCAATCTCGTGCCGAAGTCTGTAACGTGATATAGGTCATTTACATAGCAATTAAACAAGTTTGTGTCTCTTTTAAGCCAGCTTTTTCTCCCTTCAAGTTAGATCTCGATCAGCATGGTAGAAGAGCTTCACAATCACCGGGTTGCCAAGAGTTTGGCTTAAAGTGTTACATACTGCAAATCATGAAAAATTGAAATTGATACGAAACATCCCGTTGAATAGGCAGATTATGCTTGTGAACGCTTTTCACCGACTTTTCAGGTTAGAGAAGATAAGCCAAAGTTTTCTGGAGTATTTTTAAGCTCAACCACTTGTTTGTCTATTTTGTGGGGGACGTTTGTGTAGCTGATGATTTGCTCTCGGATATAGCTCGGACGTATTTTCAGCAAAAATAGTTTAATTTAGATGTGATTGTCCATTGCTCCCACTTCTTTCATTATTGATCAAATTACATGTCAGAGTCTCTTAGTTATGTCAATCCAATTGCATGTGCTTCCTCTGATGCTATATAATAAGTTTATCAGAAAACAATTACACTGGTTGCGGCTGCTCAAGAGTCTCAGCAAAACCGATATATCATAGCCTTGTTCTCGAGTTTTAATCCGGCCGGGTTCTTCACAGGGTCCAATTGACTAAAAATTACGTCGAAGCAGTTAGGCGCTCGGACGTATTAAAGGACTGTAAATTTAATTTTACTGATCAGAGTTAAGAAAATTTTTTTGAAAAACCATTTACAATCTTTTGCTGAAGTTTGTTACGCTTCAGCCAGTACTAGTAATGTTGCTAACTTGCCAAGTAAACTCATATGACTTAAGTTCGCAAGATCTTAAGATCTAGCAGAATGCAGCAAAAAAGACTAAAGATGTTAATGAATCAAATTTTAGTCTAAAGTGAGAGCTAACTGCTCTTTAAAACACTTTCTAATGTTTCTAAATACAATTTGGTTTCACTATTCAAACAAATGCGTTGAAGTAAAAAATCAAATATTTATTATTTGTTACATCATTGCTACTTGTTTCTGATTGGTTAACCAAGAACGTGATATAGGTCCTTGTTTACATAGTAAATGCCAAATTACTGCGATATTGTTTTTATTAACATGAACACGGATGGTTAATACGTAACGCTTACTGACGCAAATGTATGGTAGTTGACCTTTAATGATCACCTAAAAGGTCATAAAAAACAATTTAAGAAATTTAACAAGAAATGTTAAAGTATAGAAGAAAAATGCAAATTTTGCAATTTATAAGTGGTAATAGACACTGTTGTGGATCTCATGCAATAGCGTTCGTTTGGTCCATGAGTATCTTAGAGGTTTTCCTAACCGTGTGCTATAACGTCGGGTTCCTCAGGTTTTCCCTTCCAAAAAACGGGTCGGGGGTGTACAAAATTTTGGTCCCAAATTTTCAGTTCTCACAATTTTTGAGTTTTGACAAATTCTAAGTTTTTTAGTTTCAAAGATTATTTCTTACTGTTTGATGGTTTTGTGGTTTATTAGAAGTGACGCCAACATGGCCTGCCCGGTTTTAGATCTCAGAAACATCGTCGTAGAATAGTGGCGCTAACTTCACGACTGGCGGTTCAGCTCTCCATGTGCCATTTGAACTCTCACTGATCGCAGAGCACAGTTGTTGACAATGAAAGTCTCAATGAGTGACCGCAGTTTGTACTCACAGTGCTTTACAGAGTCATCTACTAGCCATACTAGCCCGCATTCTTTCAGGTTTCGCTCACGTTCTTCTGACCACTTCGATCTCTGTTTCCATTGTGGGAGATACTCGCGATTCCATCTTTTCCAGACCATGTCGGCATATGCTTGAACTGTTTTGAAAGAAATTTTTCAGGTCATTGTATCGTTCACTGGGTGGCAAGAATAGTGCACTGGCAATCTTTTGTCCGAGCAAGAAAAGATTTGGTGTAAGTGCTGTCAGGTCTTCGGGATCGTCACTTACTGCTGTCAGAGGTCTTGCGTTGTCTGTTTCCTCCACAAGACCCTTTGTGGTGCTGAGTACATCGTACGTGAGGCCTCAGTTGTTCAAAATTAAAATCATGACTTTCTTTGAACTATACTCTCCCAGATTCCACCAAAATTTGGAGCTCCAGGAAGATCGAATTTCCAAACAATCTTTTTCTGAGCTATGGCGTTCTCTATCTTAGCTTTGCCCCACTCGTTCATGAAAGCTATCAACTCATTGGCTGCTCCAACGAAGTTCTTTCTGCTGTCACCGAAGATGGTGTTCGGGTAGCCAAGTCTTGCAATGATTCTTGTCAGTGCAGCTAGACATGATTCGGCGTCCAATGACTGTGCCACTTCGATTTGTACTGCTCGCTTTGTCAGACAAGTGAAGAGGCAGCACCATCTAATCAAAGTACGTCACAGTAATTTAACTTCAAAGAGTCCGAAGTAATCGACTCAGCTATGGGTGAATAGGAAGACATGTTCATCAAGTCGTTCTCGGGGTAGGTCTGGCATCGGTGGATAAAATGGAATGGTTTGGCTGTGTCTGCATTTGATACATCTGGAAATGATTTTGCTTAAAACAATTCTCAATCGGATTATCCAGTACTCTTGTTGGAGCATGTTTCTTACGTATTCTGTACCCTCGTGTAGGCTGTCACGATGCGCTCTCTCAACAGAATTTGTACAACTGGATGTTTCGCTGTCAATAGTAATGGATATTTAGCATTGTAATCCAGATCTGAATGTTGCAGTCGGCCTTTCACTCATATTGTTCCATCTTTTTTTTATAAAGGGTGACAGTTTGGCTATGTTTGAAACATTCGGGAAGCTTTCAATTTGAACAAACCGAAACAAAATTTGTTGTGCTCGATGGATTTTGTCTGCTTTGAGGGGTCCCTTCAGCTTCGTCTTGAACCTCAGGCGCTAGGCAATTAGGTTTTATTTTTACTTGAAGCTACTGTATCGTCTCCAATCGAATAATATATCTGGCATAGTTTCTGTGGCTACAGTACATGTAGCTTGCTCAATTTTAACTTTGTGCACATAGCACAACGGCTTTGGCCACTTTTCTTCATCTGTCTGGAGCCAGGCTGACCCGTTTAACCACCCGAAATCCTTGAGGCCTTCATTAGATATCCCTCTCGTGCCAAAATTTGCTGGGCTTTCGATGCCTTTGACAAGTCTTCCTTGATCCATGGAAGAGTTTTCCAGGATTCCTGCTGCCCTGTTCGTGACAATCACTTGCTGTTTCTTGTGAGTTGACTGCAACCACTTTTTGACCGTATATGAATCTGTCCAATGATAGATTTTGTCAATTCTGACATCATTTTCTCTCAATATCTGCCTTCTGAGTCGAATTCAGCATACTGCTGCTTGAACTTCTAACTTCGGTATCATCATGAGTCTGATAGGTGCTGCACGCCATTTTGCTATCACATAGGTGAGTTTCAACGTTGCCTCGTCTTGCAGATATGCCCCGCAGCACATTGCTTCTACTGACGCGTTTGTAAAAATGTGTAGACTCAAGTTTATGCATTCTTTTTCGAATAAAATTAGGTTTATCGACATCGACCTTATTTCTCTCATTTCAGAGCACCAATCATTGAATAGTTTTCAGTGTTCTGCTGACAAATCTTTGTCCCCTGCTTGTCCCATTGCTGCCCAAAAGCTTTTGAGTGGAAACAGCATTCCTATAGTGAAGGATGAAGATATCCCAAAAGCGTCGAACACTGTTGAGACAAAGGGAAGGACCATTCACTGAGTTATCTTTTCTGGAACTTCTTGCTCAGTTCCACGACAGACTATGAGACTGTCCGTGTCTACATTCCAGTTTAGACCAAGGGATGATGATGGCTGTGGCTTGGCCTCGGAAGCTTTCATAACTTTCGTTGATCTGTCTGCCTCTGGGATTTGTGAATTGACTTCTTCATCACTTGCTATACATTTCGTCAAATTCAATCCACCTTTGCTGAGGATGTTTCGTACCTTTTGATAGATTTCGTTTTCTTCTTGAGATGTTTTGACTTAATTGAGGAAGTCATCTATCGAGAAGTTTTGCTGAACCGTTTTGGCAAGACTCTCGTTGTTTTTTGCGTTATCTTTCGCCACTTGATGCAAGGCGTTATTTGCACAAGTCGGCTAGCTCTTTGCCCCAAAACGTGTCGTGTATACACAGAGACTTCTATCCTCTGCTTTCGATCTTCTCAATTGAAGAAACATAGCTTCTATGTCTCTTGGCCGAAAATGCTTTTTGGAGTTCTCGGAAGCAAAAAAAAATCCGATCAGACTCTGCAACAGGTCTGGTACAGATAAAAGTCTGTCGTTGAGGGCCACACTTTGGCACTTTGCTGCTGCGTTGCACACTCTTTTGACGTTCTCAGTTTTATGGGGGTTGATTACAAGATGATGTGGAAAGTACCATTGAAGCTTATCTATGGTTTCGTTCTGTTGAACTTGTTCGATTTTGCGGACAAAACCTGCTTTGACGTCAGTGTCAGTGGTCTCCTGATAACGTTATCTTAATTTATCATCCTTTTGTAGGCGTCGTCCTAAGAACCTGAGTTGCCCCAAAGCAGAGTAAAAGTTAATTGGTAACTTCACTTCGTCTTTTCGCCACAGAAGTGCAACTTCGTATCTTTCACTGGCGAATCAAATTTTTTGGTCCAAAATTTGGATTGCTCTCTGTTCGTCTTTCTAATGACCGGTGACAATACAGTTTGAGGCGTAGGACTCGAAGCCCCTGCATTCACTCAACTGACTTGCTAACTTGTCCTCTGATACTGAGGTTGCTGTTGTAGCAAGAATTGCTGCTTTCTTCGCTCCGTCCTGTTTTCGATTTCATTGCCCATGGTGCTTTTACTGTCTGATTTCTTGAATTCTAATGGTTGATGGACGTTGTAGCACTCTTGTCTAAGAATTAGTTGAATTTCGTTTAGTTTGTAGCTCTGATTTGGCAAGTTCCTCAGATGTGGGTAGCAATCTTTCAGACCTTGCAGAAATACAATCTGGACACCCAACTTCAAATTTTCATAAACATAGAATTGCACTATTGTCGATGGTCGAGACTCCTCGTCTGCTGAAACCACTATCGGCACTATTTCGGTCATAACATCTTTTGATATGTGGATTCCAGCTACTGACAAAGACGCTTTTCGGCCCTGCAGCTGCAGTGTAGATACGATTGACTTGTCCACGAATGAAATTGAGGATCCTGTATTGCCAGTAAAATCAGTCTGTGGTTTAACCTACTTAATGCGCTCTACATAGAGTCCTCCTTGTGTGATGTTTGTTGCTACTGCTGTCATAGCATCTGAGGCACCTGTTGTAACCTCCTTCTTTGAGAGGTCACGGTACAAAAGTTGGTTGTGTAGTCTTCCACAAATGGGCACACTGCAGGTTCTACTTTTGCAATCATTCAACCGTTGGCCAGGTCTCAGGCAATTGAACCACAGTCAGAACTTCTGCCTATGCTCTCTTCGCTCGTTCAGCTTCATTGATTTAAGTTTCTCGCAACACCAAATGGCATGCTGTCCATCTTTGAAGGGACATTTTGAATCCCTTGGTTTGGTAGAATTATCAGAATTGAATGCAGAAGTACTAGTTTTTGGTTTTTCGCGGCTTTGCGACTTAAGATTTCTTTGAGCTAGCAAGTTTTCATGTATGAAAGCTGTTGATTCTAACCAGTCTCTGACAACAGTCAAGTTTGCTGCTAGTAGTCGATGATCTTCTAGGTGACGTAGGCACTGCTCTTTCAGTTGATATAGAATGTCCCAGGCTTGATTATATGCCTGTGAGCTGAAATCCAATCCAGAAATGGCTGCTTTTGCCTGACTTGTGAGTCTAATCTTGAGAAAATGCATCTTCTCAGTATCGCTTAGCCGTTCTTGAAGCACAATGACATCAAAAAGCACTGCCTACTCGGGCCGCTCCAAGGGGTCTCCTGAGGACTACGTTAGTTTGAGTTTTGGTAGCCCTCTCGGATCACCAATTGCTTGGTTATTTACTTGTGGGGTAGTTGGCTCACTGTTATTTGGTTTTGGCGTTCCATCGATCTGTTGCGAGAGTTGTGCTTGGGTCTCTGATTTTTCTGCCTGTTTGTGACCACTGACGGACGGTCTTTGTTGCTGGAACGTCGTCATGGGCAACAACATCTGTGGCTCTGTCACCCTAATTGATTTAGGGATTTCAGGTTTCTTGAGAGTACTCGAATCTTGCAGTTGCGTTTGAGAAAAGTCCTTCACCCGGCTGGAACAACGGAATAGTTTTCTGGTAGGCGCTGGAACGTTTGTCACTTCTGTTTTCTTGGACATTCTTAGGAGGGTCAATCACGACATTTGGAGATAACGGTCAACTAGGGCCAGACTGTTGGACCACTTAATTTGTCCAGCCTGCAGTTCTTTCCAGCTTGCGTCTTGATCCAACGCTTTCTAAGTCTTCTACCTGTGACCCAGATGATCTTGAAATTCATTCTGTCAGTTCAATTTCCTTTCACCTTTGCTCTTCGTAGGGTTCAAATTTCCTTCTTTTGTTTTCGGGCTCGTTCTTGCTGTCGAAGACCCAGTTTGTGTTCTTGTTGTTGCCACTTTAGACGTAACTCTTGTTCTTGTTGCTGTTGTAATTGTTGCTGTTGTAAACGTAAACCAACTTGATGACGACGAAACTTTATTTCTTCACGCCCCCGCTCTAACACCAACTGTTCCTCTTGCATTCGTGGCTTCGATTCTCTCTAAGCGCTTAAGTTTTTGAGCTCCATTTCGTTTATCTGTCGCCTTCTCGATGATCGCGAGTTGGCAACACTAGGCTCTTTTCTGCTTCCTTGTGCAGCAGAATGCCTAGAAGAGACCTCAACGTTCTTTTTGGTGTTTTCTTTTGCTCCATTTCCAGCATCAATCACAGTTTCGTTTGGGTCTTTATAACCAGCCGATGTGGATGACAATAACGATGTTTGATTTCCGCTCTCTGCGGTTTGCTGATATTAATTTAGTAGGCCTCGATGATAATCCTCATTCTCGCTTAAACCCTTCAAACAATCCGTAGCAGCATGTGCTTTCACGATTCGTATAATTGCTGCGTGGCTTGATTCGAATTTCGTTACTTACTGTTCCAGTTTGCTGCACAAAGCTTGCTTGCGAGAGTCGTCCAAATTTTTTTTTCCCAACTCCTTTTTCAATTTCGGTGCTTCGCTGTAAAACAATAGACACTTTTTTGCCATTGTGTATAGTCGCAAGGTGTCTTTCTGTGTGTTAAAAACGCAAATGCGATTATATTCAATGTCTGTAAGTTTTGGTATTTGTTCAACAAGCCAATTGAGTGTTTTCTTCTATCCGTCCAAATTTTGTTCCGTATCGGCATCAAAACTCTCCGTATACTTCGGCTTCAGGAGTTGCCTCTGTTGCTTACTGTTTTTTCTGGAGATCATCGTTGGTCTCAAAGAAACATTGATATGTCCTTACTGCAGATACATTTTTGTTCTGGGCCAAGTGACATTTCACATCAGCGAGGTGTAAATCAATTTTTTTGTACAAATCAGCCTCCTCAATTTCCAGTTTCTCGAGTTGGCCCGACATCAGTCGTTTTCCAATTTATATCGGGACCCTTTTCAGCCATCGTTAGATATCGTTCTGGTCCACCAAATTGAATCCAAAATTCGTTGCTGTTCGTATTGTTGTCCGGGTCGGCGGACCAAATGTTGCGGCTGCTCAAGAATCTCAGCGGAATCGATATATCAGAGCCTGGTTCTTGAGTTTTACGCCAACTTGGTTCTTCACAGGGTTCAATTGAATAACAATCTCGTCGAAACAGTTAGTTGCTCGGACGAATTAAAGGACTGTAACTTTAATTTTGTTGAACGATGTTCAAAAAATCCTTAGTGAAAATCTATGTTCAATCTCGTGCTGAAGTGTTTAAGCTTTCAGCCTGTATTAGTTTTGTTGCTAACTTCTCGTCAAGTAAACTCAACTCACTTAAACTCGCAAGGTCTTAAGATCTAGCAAAACTTACCAAAAAAGACAAAAGTTGTTAAAGAATCAAATTTTAGTCGAAACTGAGAGTCAACTGCTCTATATAACAGTTTCTAATGTTTCTAAATACAATTCGACTTCACTAATCAAACACTTGGTTAAAGTAAATAATCCAATAGTTATCACTTATAACATCATTGCTACTTGTTTTTTATTGGTTAACGTTGGAGGCAATAACATAATAATGAACTCCAGGTACTTTACAAAAATCGTCATTCTTATGCAAGCTGTAGGCAAAGCTCTCTGTTACTGTATGGTCAAATATAGGCTCACTTTGACAGATACAGTAACGACATTGTTTGGCAAACTCGCGAAAATATTCCGGTGTGCGCTCAAAAATTGCCTCCACCATTTTGGTAATAAATTTTTTTTGTCACTTTCTGTTGCGGCTGCTCAAGAACCTCAGGAAATTTAACAATAAATGACAAAATATCAAAAATTGCGAAAGTTGCACCATATAAGTGCTAATAACCACACTTGTGGATCTGATGCAATAACGTTCGTTCGGCCCGTTAGCAGTTTTGAGGTTACCCTAACGATGTGCTATAACGTCAGGTTCCTCAGGTTTTCCCTTCCAAAAATCGAGGGGGACTTTTAAGTTTTGAAAGTTTTTAATTTTTTTACTTTCAGTGTGAAGTAATGAAATTTGAAGTTTTTTGAATATCAAGCCTGGAGACAAGTTTCGAGTAGAGTTTCGAACTGAAAATAACGCTTAAGGATGAATGGAGGACTTAATATTATGAAAATTGACTGAAAAAATTGAAGAAATAGGGGTTTAAGATTTGTCAGAAAATTGATTAAAAAAGTGATTTTATGGCCTCATTACTGTGTCGGGAAATGCTCGATATGGGGACCAGTTGAATTTCGGTGCTACACTTGTGGATCTGATGCAATAACGTTCGTTCGCCCCGTTAGTAGTTTTGAGGTTACCCTAACGATGTGCTATAACGTCAGGTTCCTCAGGTTTTCCCTTCCAAAAATCGAGGGGGACTTTTAAGTTTTGAAAACTTTTAATTTTTTTCAGTTTCAAAGGTTATTTCCTGCTACCTGATGGTTTTGTAGCCGATTTGAAGTGGCGCCAACAGATTAAACTAATGAAGTTTTTGCTCAGCATTATGTGCACACTAGATATAGAAGTTTCGTAGTGGGCAATGATTACAAAAATTAAACGGTCGAGCTTCATAGTTACAGTCGAATTACTATCTTTTCATTGGTCAACCTAAAGTCTTTTTATACCGAAGAAAGTCCAGCTAAGGTCTTTTCATGGGTCTATCATTAGTCATTTCATAACCAACAAAGTCGAGTTAAGGTCTTTTTCATGAGTCCAAATTTAATCTTTTCAAAACTCTGTTTTTTTTCAAAATTCAGATGTTCTCATTATTTTCTGTTTCTGTACATGAAGATGCAGAAACTGAGCAAGACTTATGGGTTTTGATCCAGAGCAGTTCAACCTAAGAGAACCAGTTGGATAACTGCCCAAAGCGCTAAGAATTTTGTCCCTTTATGCATGGTAAAATTTCGGCGTTATTCATATTGTTTTCACTTCCAAAATTATGAGTCATCTTTTTTAAAAAACAATGCAGGTTTTTGAGGGACTTGTGGTTCTTTTTAATCGTAAAAGGGGAAGAAGCATACGTGTTGACTACGTTATATGCAATATTCCACGTGAAATGCTAATGGCACAAAAGCAGACTTTTGAGAAGACTAATGATGGACTCATGAAATGATCTGAACTCGACTTTGTTTTCAAGCATTATGTCGAGCTTAAGTCCGGTCCAAAATTTGATTCTAGCCAAAGTATTTTGCAAAAGCTCGAGCGAAAGTCCAGAATGCCTTAATGTCCAGCTAAAATCTTTTCATAGCTCAAATGAGTCGAGTATCGTCTTTATATAGCACAAATTTGTCCGAGCATTGTCTTTTCATAAGTCTGTACCTAGACCTGGGAACCTGGTCCGATACTTATCATGGTCTGGACTGAAAAGACCCAGACTCTGGGCCAGATCGAACATAAGTAGTAGTAAAAATGCCTGTAAAATTTCGAAAATTTTGTTTTTCGTTGTTGGCAAAGACAAAAATTGGTGCGGTGAATGAGTGAAACTTGAAAAAAAAATTTCTGAATCTTTCTCTCCAAGTTCTGAATCCTTTTTCTAGTCTAATGAGACTAATGAAGGACTGAAAATCAAAAGTGACAAACCTGATTGAATACTGAGGCAAGGGAAGACGGTTTAAATTTGATAAATTTTTGATCCAATGTAAGAAATTTAATGATTTTGCGAGTCTGAAACCGCACAAGTGGTCTAAACTTTATGGATTTTTTTGCCAATATGTTTGAATTAACAATTAAGTGTGAAGTAATGAAATTTGAAGTTTTTTGAATATCAAGCCTGGAGACAAGTTTCGAGTAGAGTTTCGAACTGAAAATAACGCTTAAGGATGAATGGAGGACTTAATATTATGAAAATTGACTGAAAAAATTGAAGAAATAGGGTTTTAAGATTTGTCAGAAAATTGGTTAAAAAAGTGATTTTATGGCCTCATTACTCTGTCGGGAAATGCTCGATATGGGGACCAGTTGAATTTCGGTAAAATTACAATTTGATAATAGTCTGAATGGAGCGCTTAAGGTGTATTTTTGAAGTCACTGCGTCAGAAAAAGACAAAGTTTTGAAAAAGTGAATAATTGTTGTTTTTTCTTGGTAAAAAATTAAATTAAAAGTTTTTCTCCTCCAATAAGCATTTTTTTCACATTTTCAAGAAATGTTATCATATGGTAGGTGAAATACTGTTAACGAATTGGGTTCATATTAACTATTATTTAGTGATAACTTGTACCTATACATTTTGTGTTTTTTGATGAAAAACGCCTAAAAAAGTGCAAAAATTAGTAATTTTGTGGTAAGAATGTAGAATAAAATGTTCTATTCTAGTTAAAATGGAGTTGGTAACAAAGCTTTATAGGGTGAAAGTTTGCTCGAACACTTAATAATTGGTAGAGAAGTCGGGTGGTTTTTGCATCTAAATGTTTAATAGTTTTTGGTCATTTTTCGGTTTTGTTTGACAAAACAGTAAAAAAATTGATTTTTTTGGGCGAAGATGGTAGTATAAAGTGTTGCCTCTTAGTTGCAACGCAATTTACAAAAAATTTTTTGTCATTTAACAGCTTGGCGAAACAAATAATAGGATTAACTAGGTGCTGTTTATTTGTTTTTTTGTTACTTTTTATGTTTTTAGTTAAAACTATCACTATTTTGCGAACCAATTGCTATAAAAGAACAGTCGGCTACAATATATGACCTCAAATTGTTCAGTCGTCAGTGTACAAGATCATTTTTATTATTTGTGCTTAAATTGTGGTTAAAAAGTATGAGAGAATAAGAACAAAAAAAGGCATGCTTTTGACAATTTTGCCTGTGGTCAACCCATTTATGTTTGCATATATGAATTCACTAAATGGCAGAAGCAACATGCGTGTAGCAACCATAAAACTAGGCTGAGTCTGAGTTTGAGTTATACTTTAAGCATATACTTTCCTTTCAAGATAATTGGGTTTTTACTATGAATAATATGAAGTGCTTTTTGGCTAGAATTTGATACTAATTTGAAATAAACTGAAGAATCTGAGAGTGAAATTATAAAAAAGTAAAAATTTAAAAAGTCAGCTTCACAAAAGAATGTCACGAGCACACAAAACAAACAAAATCAGCAAAGGAATAAAATTGATTTAGTTTTCATATTTGAGATCGCTTCTTCGTTTGTGCAAAACATGTGCTCATGGGTATAGTCGCAAGGCTTTCACTGCTCGAAACGTCATGTGGTTTGTTTTCATGTGTACTGGCAATTGTATCATTAACCATGTCTGATGTTGGTTGTTCGCTAGAAGTTTTTTTGGCTCTCAATACCTGGTTTCATTTTCCAAATGATTTCGATGAGTTCAAGATCTCCCCAGTAGCCTTCTTGATTTTCATCAAGCGGGGTTTTTTTACTTCGTAATCGTAAAAAATTTTCGAACTCCGTCGTTCAATGTGTCTGGGTCAAATGCAAAATCTCTGACATAAGACGTTAGAAAATCCAGCCAGTATTAATCTCCATTAATAAGGCCTTTCTCAAATCAAATTGACTGAACAAGTTGACTAAGTTGACTGAACAAATTGACTCACAGACATGTGACTTACTGTAACCCACTACTGCTAATATCACTTTGTTTTGTTAAAAAAACGTTTAAAAACCAAATTTGTGAAGAAACATCAGTTTGGATATCAATATTGTCATGCTTAGTTGGATACATTTTACCAAATCCAATATCATAAGATTATATCTACACAAGATAGGGTCTTCATGGTCGTTGTAGGGCCTTCAGGCTGTGGCAAAACCCTTAGAGTTAAATTTTAAAATGTTGAGAGAAACCACATTTTACCTAAAACTCATTATTATTTTTTTATACAGAGAAATCCAACAATTATACATCGAACTGAAGAAAACACTTAATGTTTCGTTTAAAACTTACATCAAATTAGAAATTTTGAATAGCCTTGCAATTTGTCTTCTGATGATAGACGACTCGTACAAAGAAGTTTACAATGACAAAGAGTTTGTTAATTTTGCTCTTTCAGAGCGGCACAAAAACATTAATGTTATATAGATGAAACAAAACATTTTTCAACAGAGCAAGTGGTGGCGTAAAAAGGCTTGAACCCGACACACATCATTTTATTCAAATCAGCCGTCGAAACACGTGGAATAATTAGGCAACACGTCGAATATTTAGGCAAACAGTTGAACCTTGTAACCTTGTTAAACTTTTAAACAATGCTATTAATTGGCAACGAAAGAGCCGTTTGGGAATTTGCTTATCGATATTGATCCAAAAACTTCTGATTTTTTACGATACCGTTCAAATGTTACTGAGCCATGTCCCACAGTTTTTTTTTTCTATCTGATAAAGCAAAAACAACCCCTCTAAAGAAGAAGAGAAAAAATGATGATCTATTCTGAAGAAAATGGTGCAATTTTTAGCCAAAACAGTTAAAGAAAATTTTGCGCAGTTGTGATAGTGATCTTATACTGGTTTTATGTGAATGTCTTCACAATGTTTTGCTTGGTCTTGTTAGAGTGAAATTGTTTCGTTTAAAACTTGTTGTTTCGTTTAAAACTTGCATCAAATTAGAAATTTTGAATATCCTTGCAATTTGTCTTCTGATGATAGACGACTCGTACAAAGAAGTTTACAATGACACAGAGTTTGTTAATTTTGCTCTTTCAGAGCGGCACAAAAACATTGATGTTATATAGATGAAACAAAACATTTATCAACAGAGCAAGTGGTGGCGTAAAAAGGCTTGAACACGACACACATCATTTTATTCAAATCAGCCGTCGAAACACGTGGAATAATTAGGCAACACGTCGAATATTTAGGCAAACAGTTGAACCTTGTAACCTTGTTAAACTTTTAAACAATGCTATTAATTGGCAACGAAAGAGCCGTTTGGGAATTTGCTTATCGATATTGATCCAAAAACTTCTGATTTTTTACGATACCGTTCAAATGTTACTGAGCCATGTCCCACAGTTTTCTATTTTCTATCTGATAAAGCAAAAGCAACCCCTCTAAAGAAGAAGAGAAAAAATGATGATCTATTCTGAAGAAAATGGTGCAATTTTTAGCCAAAACAGTTAAAGAAAATTTTGCGCAGTTGTGATAGTGATCTTATACTGGTTTTATGTGAATGTCTTCACAATGTTTTGCTTGGTCTTGTTAGAGTGAAATTAACAGACTTATAAAGTTACAGACCCATTTTCTAAGATGATCTCAAGAAAAGGTTAACATTGGATAAACGAGGAGCACTTTTACTAACAAAAAAAGGTTTCTAACTGATTCAACTCATTATTAAATTTTGTTTCATCGATTTGAAGTAAACAATGTCAACTGCTAAAGAGTTTGCTTTGATTCCCAAAGAAAAATTTATGAAGGAACAACCGTATTACTCACAAATACTAAATGATACCATAGTTCAGCATACAGATAATCAGTTTTCCTTTTTGAACCCTATGCAACCAAATGAAAACGCTAACAAAGAGTACCATGATATTTTTGATAAAAGAGAAACAATTGATCCTAATGAGTTGTCAAAGGTCCATGTGGACAAAATTTTTCATAATCTCAACATGCTTGCGCCACCCAAGTTCATCAGGACGGAGAAAATAGTTAATCTCATTAAAGATCCAAAAAGGTTGTCATAGACAAAAATGAAAATTTACTTGTTGACCGGACAGCGACAGGAATAAACATTCCCATTTTTCTCAATGATTTGCTGCAAACAACTAAAAAAATAAGTAATCCAGATTGTTTCAAGATTATAGAGGTTTTTAACATAAAAGACGACTTGGTGATCAAAATTAATGCTGAAATTGCAATCCGGTAAAAAGAACTCACAGAATTACCAAATAAAAATGGAAACAATTTTGCCAAAAAGAATCAAGCACGAATAAACCAGCCTATTACTTACAAAGGCGTCCTCAGACGCCGGAAGTGGTTTCGAGACCTCAAAGGAAGACAGAACTCGGCAAGAGGAGGAAAACTGGAAGTCTTTCAAGGAATGAAAAAAAAACTGCCTGAGTTAAACTGTACTAAAGGTCCTGCAGCATACGGAAGAGTATAAAAATCTACAAAAAAGCTCAAATTTGAAACCAAGTATTATGATATTTTTTCTAGAGAGCAAAAATGCCCACACAAAGCGTCAGAAAGTAGAAAAAAAATTCCAACAATGAAAGTTATTGCTTACGACATAAACGAAATTTGGTCGTTAGACGTGGCTTATGTGGATAAGTTAGCAAAAGAGAACACAGATGTAATATGTTTGTTGATTGCAGTGGACTGTCTCTCGCGTTATCTACCAGTCAAACCCTTATTACCAAAGTACGCCACAACAAGAGCAGATGCGTTTAAGAAAATGATAAAGAACAAGCGACCTAAAAAAAAGTGGGAGGATGCTGGTACCGATTTTAAAGGCCCTTCATGCATCTTTGTCAGAAAAATGAAACCGAATTTAATAAAACGTTCAGCGAGAAAAATTGACTTTTGCAGAGATATATATACGGTCGCTCGAGATTTTGATATACAAGTATTTAGAGGACAAATGGACATACTCGTATAAAAATCAATTGCAGAGCTTTGTGCAAACCGTTAACTCTAGAGTCAACAGGGTAACGAAACTGGCGCCAAATAAAGTGACAAAAAAACGTATCGTACTTGATAGCACTATTTTTAGTGCTTCAGCAAAACTAGATCGTCGGGGAACTTTGTGCGAATATGAAAAGCGCATCATCTTTTTATAAAAAAATATTAGCAAACATTTAACAACGAAGTTTTTGAGATTCACGATAAAGCTACAACAAATCCAACTACGTATAGTCTCATTGAGGCATCCCAGGAGCCAGTCAAAGGACACTTTCATGAATTAGAGTTGGTCAAAATTAGAGACAACCATAGTGAAATAACAAAACATGAATGAATTTACAGTTCATTTAGTTCTGTCAGCCGCTATGATTTTTTTCCTCAAAACACCTTGTCTTCTTTCAAAAATCTTCCTGACAAAAATAAATCAAGTGAACAAAAGTGATTTGAAGATATTTTCATGTGAAGGCCTCGAGTTTTATTAGAAAATTGTTCCTTTTGATGATGTTTCTAGACCATACGGAGGATAAAAGGTTATCATTGGAATTGGTTCCTATGAAAACCCTGACCATCGTTTAAGATCCTTCAAAACAGCTACCGGATTGACTCATATTGACTATCCGTATACCAAAAACAATGGAGTTTGTTCTTCTTTTTCGATAAAAACGATGGAATTACTTTTTCGTATAATGAGATTTCAAGCATACAAGTTCTCAACGGTATTCATGATGGGTCTGGTTATCACATTGGATACAAGATGTTAGACACTTTTAAATATCTGACCATGGCAGATGACGAAGAAAAAACTTTCGTCGTTGACTATCCTTTTGATTTGCATGCATGGAGGCAACTGATTTTTATTTACGCTAAAATAATTGAGTATCAATACTTGGGTGATACTGAAGCTCCTCTTATTCGAGTCATCAAAAGCGCATCTTCTTTTTATAAAAAAATATTAGCAAACATTTAACAACAAAGTTTTTGAGATTCACGATAAAGCTACAACAAGTCCACCTACTTATAGTCTCATTGAGGCATCCCAAGAGCCAGTCAAAGGAAACTTTCATGAATTAGAGTTGGTCAAAATTAGAGACAACCATAGTGAAATAACAAAACATGAATGAATTTACAGTTCATTTAGTTCTATCAGCCGCTATGATTTTTTTCCTCAAAACACCTTGTCCTCTTTCAAAAATCTTCCTGACAAAAATAAATCAAGTGAACAAAAGTGATTTGAAGATATTTTCATGTGAAGGCCTCGAGTTTTATTAGAAAAATGTTCCTTTTGATGATGTTTCTAGACCATACGGAGGATAAAAGGTTATCATTGGAATTGGTTCCTATGAAAACCCTGACCATCGTTTAAGATCCTTCAAAACAGCTACCGGATTGACTCATATTGACTATCCGTATACCAAAAACAATGGAGTTTGTTCTTCTTTTTCGATAAAAACGATGGAATTACTTTTTCGTATAATGAGATTTCAAGCATAGAAGTTCTCAACGGTTTTCATGATGGGTCTGGTTATCACATTGGATACAAGATGTTAGACACTTTTAAATATCTGACCATGGCAGATGACAAAGAAAAAACTTTCGTCGTTGACTAACCTTTTGATTTGCATGCATGGAGGCAACTGATTTTAATTTACGCTAAAATAATTGAGTATCAATACTTGGGTGATACTGAAGCTCCTCTTATTCGAGTCATTGAATCAAAGCAACGCCTGAAAAACAGTAGCATCTTCGAAATAGAGCCAACACATAGAATTGTTTTCAGCAATTTGGAATACAAAAAGTTATTATCAAAAAATTACCAGTCATTTGAAATTCAATTGCCGACACAAACTGGACAATTAGTTCCATTGGCTGGAAGAGGAAAAATTATTTTGACTCTGAGTTTTAAAAAATTCGACCAAATGGAAGCCTACTATCAACAGCAATCGGTGTCACCATATTTTTCAGGACACTATTGTCAACGAGGAAGTGGTTTTGGGGCTGTAGCAGCAGGTATTGGCAGGGCCGCATTGCCGATTGCAAGAAAACTTCTTTTGCCTGTAGCCAAAAAGAAAGGACGCGAATTAATTGTTCAAGCAGCTCCTGAGCTGGTAGATGTAGTCACAAAGACATTCTCCAAAACAAGCAAAAAAGTTGACTGTGCAAAAAACTTTAAGAAAACAAGTGGGAGGATTGAAAACAGGAAGAATGCGTAAATTGAAAACCAACAGTGATAAACCAAAACAAGGCATTAGTACGAACAAGCCTTTGACGAGATGTTGGTCAAAGGTCTTTTCAAAAGTCCAAAATGATTACAAATTTACTGACCGCCGATTCAACACACACCACACTCGATTTGTTTGAAAAACAGCCTCTGCTTATTAATTTTGACATTGCTTTTCCTTAAACAATCGGACCGTCGAATTCTCCGGTCGGTCCAATGCTTGAGTTCGAAGTATTGGGTGATAGGAGCAATTTCATAGATTTACAAAAACTTCTCCTTGCAAAATCTCCCGAAACAATGATGGCGGTTTAAGACCAGGAAATGATGATACAAACACAGACGCGCCACACTTAAGCAGCAACGCATTACATTTTTTTATATTCAGAAAGCACTGTATATACTAACGGTGTTTAAAATTCCAACACAAACAGAAATTATGCGCACAAAGTTTTCATCAAAACAAAATTTTTGTCAGTAAAAACTGCAAAAAAACACGTGGCTAGTTTGTCAGGGATATTATTGCGCGGACCAGCCAACTAGAATTGATGGCAACGACGGTCGCGCGGACAACGTGGCGGCCAGAATAGCTCTTGTTGCTAATTCTCAGGAAAATTATTTTGTTTTAAAGCCGGCAAGTGATATTTTAACTTGTGCTAAAAACTCACTTAGGGGTGTTACTCTGCACATTTAATTTAGAAGGTCACTTTGCAAATGATTCTGCTGCAGTGTAAAAGAAACATCACAAGTTAAAATAATTGAAGCTAATCTCTATAGAAAAATGACAGTAGCGGATCATGTTTGACGGGAGTAGCGGATCAATTGAAAAAGCTAAACTAAAGACTCCTGCCGTGTATAGCTATACAGAATTATTACCACGAACTTTTTTTAGCTACAACTAGAATAAGAAGTTGAGAGACATGAAAATAATTTTTTCGAAACAACCAATACGACATATGATAATTGCAATGACAAAAAATCAAGCATACCTAGAAAAAAACCGCACTAATCCTTTTCACTACCAGAAAATTAGTTTGAGCGAGATTGTTGTTTACAGAAATGGTCAACGTATTGTTGGAACTCCGGTCTTAACAAGTTTTGGCCCCCACATTTACTTCAACATTCTAAAAGCACTGGATTATCTTTACAAAAGGGGGCATGGCATAACTCTGGAAAATTATCTCAGTCACTTTATTTTAGCTTTTGACTTTTTGTAAAGTATGAGGCTTCTCATTCTTTCATTCATCGAGAACCTACAAATTGCTCAATTTCTGTCCAACTTACATTTGACGGAGCATTGGCAGCCAACGTAGAAATTACTTACAAAAACCGGTTTCTAACTGATTCAACTCATTAATAAATTTTGTTTCATCTATTTGCAGTAAACAATGACAACTGCTGAAGAGTTTTTTTTTAATTCCCAAAGACAAAATTTTGAAGGAACAATCGTTTTACTCACAAAATGTAAATGACACCAGAGCTCAGCATACAGATAATCAGTTTACTTTTTTGAACCGTATGCAACCGAATGAAAACAATAACAAATTGTACCAGGAAATTTTTGATACAAGGGAAACAACTGATCCTAATGAGTTGTCAAAAGTCCATGTTGACGAAATTCTTCAAAATCTCAACAGGCTTTCGCCACCAAAGTTCATCAGTACGGATAAAATAGTTAATCTCCTTAAGGAGCCAAAAAAAAACGTTGTCATAGATAAAAATGAAAATTTAACCTTTGACGGACCAGCGACAGGAAAAATATTTCCATTTTTCTCTACGAGTTGCTGCAAACAACTAAAAAAATAAGTAATCTAGATTGTTTCACGACTCCAGAGGTGCTTAACATAAACGAAGACTTGGTGATCAAAATTAATGCTAACATTTTAATCCGGTAAAAAGAACTCACAGAATTACCAAATAGAAATGGAAACAATTTCGCCAAAAAGAATCAAGCACGAATAAACCAGCCAATTACTTACAAAGGCGTCCTCAGACGCCGGAAGTGGTTTCGAAACCTCAAAGGAAGACAGAACACGGCAAGAGGAGGAAAACTGGGAGTCTTTCAAGGAATGAAAAAAAACTGCAGAGTGAGTTAAACTGTACTAAAGGTGCTGCAGCATACGGAAGAGTAAAAAAATCTACAAAAAAGCTCAAATTTGAAACCAAGTAATATGATATTTTTTCTAGAGAGCAAAAATGCCCACACAAAGCGTCAGAAAGTAGAAAAAAATTTCCAACAATGAAAGTTATTGCTTACGACATAAACGAAATTTGGTCGTTAGACGTGGCTTATGTGGATAAGTTAGCAAAAGAGAACACAGATGTAATATGTTTGTTGATTGCAGTGGACTGTCTCTCACGTTATCTACGAGTCAAACCCTTAATATCAAAGTACGCCACAACAACAGCAGATGCGTTTAAGAAAATTCTAAAGAACAAGCGACCTAAAAAGACTGGGTAGATGCTGGTACCGAATTTAAGGGCTCCTTCATACATCTTTGTGAGAAAAACGAAATCCAATTTTATAAAATTTTCAGCGAGAAAAAATTGGCATTTGTGGAGATAAATAGACGATCGCTTGAGAGTTTGATATACAAGTTTTTAGAGGACAAACGGACATACTCGTTTAAAAATCAATTGCAGAGCTTTGTGCAAACCGTTAACTCTAGAGTCAACAGGGTAACGAAATTGGGGCCGAATAAAGTGACAAAGAAAGACGTTTTGTACTTGATATCACTATTTGAAATGCTTCAGCAAAACTAGATTGTCGGGAAACTTTGTGCGAATATCAAAAGCGCATCTTCATTTTACAAAAAGATATTAGCAAACATTTAACAACGAAGTTTTTGAGATTCACGATATAGCTATAACAAGTCCCCCTACTTACAGTGTCATTGACGCATCCTAAGAGCCAGTCAAAGGAAATTTTCATGAATTAGAGTTGGTCAAAATTAGAGACAACCTTAGTGAAATAACAAAATATGGATGAATTTACAGTTCATTTAGTTCTATCAGCCTCTATGGTTTTTTTCCTCAAAACACCTTGTCCTCTTTCAAAAATCGTCCTGACAAAAATAAATCAATTGAACAAGATTGATTTGAAGATATTTTCATGTGAAGGCCTCGAGTTTTATTAGAAAAATGTTCCTTTTGATGATGTTTCTAGACCATACGGTGGATAAAAAGCTATCATTTGAATTGGTTCCTATTAAAGCGCTGACCATCGTTTGAGATCCTTCAAATCAGCTACCAGATTGACTCATATTGACTATCAGTATACCAAAAACAATGATGTTTTTTCTTCTTTTTTTAATAAAAACGAGGGAAATACTTTTCCGGATAATGAGATTTCAAGCATGCTAGTTCACAACGGTATTCATTATGGGTCTGGTTGTCACATTGGAAACAAGATGTTGGACGCTTTTTAAAATCTGACCATGGCAGAAGACGAAGAAAAAAACTTTCGTCGGTGACTATCCTTTTGATTTGCATGCATGGAGGCAACTGTTTTTTATTTAGGCTAAAACAATTGAGTATCAATACATGGGTGATACTGAAGCTCCTCTTATTCAAGTCATTGAATCAAAACAACGCCTAAAAAACGGTAGCACCTGCGAAATAGAGCCAACACATAGAATTGTTTTCAGCAACTTGGACATGAATTAATGTTTAAAGCAACACCTGAGCTGGTAGATGTAGTTACAAAGACATTTTCCAAGAAAAAGCAATAAATTTGACTGTGCAAAAAACTATAAGAAAACAAATGGGTGTATTAAAAACAAGAAGATTGCGTAAATTGAAAACCAAGAGTGAAAAGCCAAAACAAGGCATTCGTAAGAATAAGCCTTTAACGAGAAGTCGGTCAAAGCTCTTTTCTAAAGTTCAAAATGATTACTAATTTACTGCCCGCCGATTCAACACACACCATACTCGATTTGTTTGAGAAACAGCCTCTGCTTTTATTACTTTTGACATTGTTTTTCCTAAAACAATAGGACCATCAAATTCTCCGGACGGTCCGATGCTTGCGTTCGAAGTTTTGGGTGATAGGCGCAATTTCATAGATTCACAAAAACTTCTCCTTGCAAAATCTCCCGAAACAATGATGGCGATTTAAGGCCAGGAAATGATGCTACAAACACAGACGCGCAACACTTACGCAACAACGCATTACATTTTTTATATTCAGAAAGCACTGTTTATACTAACAGTGTTAACAATTCCAACACAAACAAAAATTATGCGCACAAAGTTTTCATCAAAACAAATATTTTGTCAGGAAAAACTGCAAAAAAACACATGACTAGATTGTCAGGGATATTATTACGCGGACCAGCCAGCTAAAATTGATGGCAACGACAGTCGCGCGGACAGCGTAGCGGCCAGAATAGCTCTTGTTGCTAATTCTCAGGAAAACTATTTTGTTGGAAAGCCGGCAAATGATATTTTAACTTGTGCTAAAAACTCACTTACTGGTTTTACTCAGCAAATATAATTTAGAAGGTCACTTTGCAAATGATTTTGCTCTAATTTCAGAGTAAAAGAAACGTCAAAATTTAAAATAATTGAAGCTAATCTCTATAGAAAAATGACAGTAGCGGATCATGTTTGACGGGAGTAGCGGATCAATTGAAAAAACTAAACTAAAGACTCCTGCCGTGTATAGCTATACAGAATTATTACCACGAACTTTTTTTAGCTACAACTAGAATAAGAAGTTGGAGACATGAAAATAATTTTTTCGAAACAACCAATACGACATATGATAATTGCAATGGCAAAACATCAGGCATACCTACAAAAATAATCGCACTAATCCTTTTCACTACAAAAAATTTAATTTGAGCCCAATTTTTGTTTATAGAAATGGTCAACCTATTGTTGGAACTCCGGTCTTAACAGCTTTTAACCCCCACATTTACTTCATTACTCTAAAAGCACTGGATTATCTTGACAAAAGTGGGCAAGGCATAACTCTGGAAAATTATCCCAATCATTTTATTTTAGCTGTTGACTTATTTTAAAGTAGGAGGCTTCTCATGATTTCATTCATCGAGAGCGTACAAATTTCTCAATTTCTGTCTAACTTAAATTTGACGGAGCTTTGGCAGCCAACGTAGAAGTTTTAATTCTGGGCGTAAGAAGCTCATTGTTTTAAATTAATTCGGAACGAAAGAAGACAACAAATTCAATCATCACCTACCCCACTGATGGATAGTGATGAAATACAATATTTATTAAGAAAATTTATTTATTTGATATTTTAATTTTATGGAGTTTTTGCACCAGACAATTTCCCAAAGCTAACAAGAGAAGGTTTTATTGTAGTTGATGCTTTACCAGCGCAATGTCAAGGCAGTCATTGGATGGTTCTTTTGATTCACAAAAACAAAGTTTTTGGCTGATCCGCTTGCCATCCCGATACAAAACTAACAAATATTGTATTCCCGTCTAGTACAGTTTTACAATGAAGTAACTCAAGTACTCAAACTTAAGCCAGTTCAAAATCAAAAGTCAAAACTCTCTGAATCATATGCTCTAACCTTTATAATTAATTTTTTTCTGATCGATTCTTTCTTGAAAGACATCAAAGAGCACAATTTTTAATAAGAAGATTTCGATTCCATATAAAAATTTATCAAAATCAAACTATTGTCAACATGCAAACATCCATAGTAACTATTTAATTTATCAAGTATTTTGGAAAACTCACCTTACAGACCACCTTTATAAATACTAGAAAATCTATCAACCGTACAATGAGGAAAAAGGTCAGTTTGAGTTTGAACAATATTGGTAAAAACACAATCAACGTTAGGTAATTTTTGCTTAGAGTTTGCTAAGTTCAACTGGTTTTGGTCCTTTTAGTTCACATCTTCGTCAATTTTTTCCATTATTTGTCCACGAAAAATTTATTTGTTAATTTAGTTTGAATAAGTAGTTTGAAGCTGGTGAAGAGAGAAGGTATCCTGAAGGGTTTAGATGCTGTAGATCGTTGGAGGCAATAACATAATAATGAACTCCAGGTACTTTGCAAAAATCGTCATTCATATGCGAGCTTTAGGCAAAGTTCTTTGTTACTGTACGGTCAAATAGAGGCTTACTTTGACACATAGAGTAACGAAATTGTTTGGCAAACTCGCGAAAATATTCCAGTGTGCGCTCAACCATTGCTTCCACCATTTTGGTAATAAATTTTCTTTGTCCTTTTCTGTTGCGGCTGCTCAAGAACCTCAGCGGAACCGATATATCACAGTCTGGTTCTCGAGTTTTACGCCAACTTGGTTCTTCACAGGGTTCAATTGACTAACATTTTCGTCGAAAAAATTAGTAGCTCGGACGTATTAAAGGACTGTAACATTAATTTAGTTGATTGAAGTTAAGAAAAGCCTTGGTGATAATATATATTCAATCTCGTGCCGAAGTCTGTAAGCCTTCAGTCAATAGTAGTAATGTTGCCATTTTCTCTTTAATTAAGCTCAACTAAGATAAAACTCGCAAGATTCAAAGATCTAGCAAAACTTAGCAAAAAAGACTAAATACTTTAAAGAACTAAATTTTAGTCTAATGGTTTCTAATCGTTCTGAGTACAATTTGGTTTCACTATTCAAACAATTTGGTTGATATAAAATAATCAAAAATTTATTATTTTTAACATCATTGCTACGGGTTTCTGATTGGTTAATCAAGAAAGTGATTTAGGTCATTATTTACATAGTAAATGTCAAATTACTGCAAAAAAAACTTTTATTGACATAAGCACAGATGGCTATTGCGTGGCTCTAATTGCCTCAAATGTACTGTATTTGACCTTTATTGGTCACCTAAAGTATCATAAAATAAACAAATGAAGATATTTAACAATAAACGACAAAATATTGCACCGTAATGTAATGCCAACTTTGCACCGCGTAAGTGCTAATGGCCACACTTGTGGGTCTGATGCGATAACGTTCGTTGGTTCCATGAGTAGCTTAGAGGTAACGCTAACCATGTGCCATAACCTCGGGTTTTCCCTTCCAAATATTGGGTGGTGCACACAATTTCGGTACCATGTTATGAAAAATTTCAGTTTTGACCATTTTTGAGTATTGACGAATTCTACGTTTTTTCGGTTTCAAACGTTATTTCTTGCTGTCTCGTGGTTTTCGTAGCTGGTTTGAAGTCGTGCCAACATCGTCGGCCCTGTTTTCAATCTCGGAAATACAATCGTATAATACTGGCGCTAACTTCACGGCTGGCCGGTTCAGCTCTCCATGTGCCATTTTGACTCTCGGTAATCTCACAACACCGTCGTTAACAGTGTACACCTCAATAATTCGTCCCAGTGTGTACTCACATTTCACAGAGTCATCTACTAGCCATACTAGTTCAACCTCCTTCTGGTTTCGCACATGTTCTTTTGATGGAGGCAAGAAGGTCCAGGTGTCCCTGACAGAGCACCAGTGGTATACTTTAACCAGTTTAAGTTAAACAGCACAAACAAAACAATTGCTCCATGAACAGTTTTGCCGAATAAAAGGGTCAAAGGAAACTGCAACGAAGATTTAATGATGCAAGAAATTCCATTGTCCCTGACAGAGCAGCGATAGTGTTTTTTGATCAATATTAATTGTTAGTTCCTCCGGCTGGGGGAACATTTTCCTGCGCAACCTAACGAACCTGCTTTTTCTGCAAGTCACACCTCTGTTGAGTGACATTTTTCAGGAAAGAGCGGTATCGCAGCTCGCTCGCATCGTTTCCTATGTAAATTTTTTGTGAATTCCTCGTCAGCGGGAACACGGCCCCCGATGAGTTCACTTCTAAGCTCTATACAGAATTGACGCCTTTCTCTGAATTTCAAAGTACGTAAGCAAGAATTATTGCCCGTCCTGTGGTTGTGCTACCTCACATAACATACGAGTTTTTGCCATTATACATGAACTGCTCTTCGCTGAGAGCTTCATCCCCGTCTTTCTCCAAGACCAAACAGTTTCCACTAGATTCCGAATTCTGATGAAGAAGATTGATCTCGTCCATTGCTTTTTTGCAAAGGTGAGAAACTGGCGCACAATTATGTTTCCAGCATCAAGACATGACTTAATCCGACCCATTAAACGAGGAAATTGTTCCAGTGTGCATTCTGTAAAAAAGTGCTTGAAAGACAGCTTAGCAAGTACACGAAGCAAAAAAAAAACGAAAAATATCCGCGCTTCTGTTTTTAAGACGAAGAAGCAATCATGTAATTTTCTCTGTTTTTGAACGTTTAAATTCATTTTCAAACAGTTGTTTTTTATCGAAACAAATCAGACCCAAAAAATTGCAATTAGAAATACTAAAAAAATGGACGTCTCTGACATAGCGCACCCATTTTTAAAACTCCTGATAAAGAAATGAAATAAAATATGACCTCTTGGACGATATTTGCGATTGCCGATGAGCTGCATGGTTGATTATTGCATTGCGCCTTGTCGTTTCTTTGGTGAAATTCAAGTAACCTGTTCATAAGTCTAAATTCGGATCGTCAGGCAGATTAATGTTGTGTAAATTCGAACGAACGTCTGATTCCAATCTCGGCTTTTTGATTGAGTACTCAGGGCTTTGAGAATCGCCTTTGGGCTCTAATTGCTTTTGGGGTGTGTGCTTTCAGTGGTGTGTGGCGCTGTTTTGGACAGTTTGAGCAAATTTGGCCATGAGAATTGAGTAGGGGGTACATCATTTATAAATTGAATATTGATGCATTGTATTTTTGGAGTTCCCGTGGCATGTCACAGAAGACATATCAAAACTTGGTGACAGTGGACTAGGTAGCTAACGAGTTAGGGTCTGGTATCTGTGGATTTCAGTGGTATTTTGGCCAATTTGAGCAAATTTTGCAGTCAGAATTGAGCAGCGGTGCATCATGTATAATTTGGAATTTGTTCAGTTGTGCCTTGGTTATCTCCCAGAACACATGTCAAATTTTTGTTGCGGGGGTTGGATAGTTAACGAGTTAGCGTCTGGTTTTGGTGGAGTGGGGGTGGTCTTCTGGCCAATTAGGCCGTAAGATTTGAGCAGTGGATGCATCGCGTGTTGTTCGAGACGTCTTCTTTTGCATTCTGTGAGTCTCTTAGATATTTCCCAGAATTCATAACAAAATTTGGTTGCATGGTGTGGGGTGACTCAGAAGTTTGTTTGTCGTTTTTGTGGGGTTGAAAGGGGATTTAGATCGATTTCAGAGATTTATGCCCTCAGAATTGAATAGGGGGTGCATCATATCTATTTTAAATTTTGCTTTCTTCTTTCCTGTGATCCCGTATCCATGTTTGTGAGTTCAAATCAAAAAATGGCGAATGGTAGTAGGGCTGGTTTACAGGTGTTTCGGCTAAGTTCTAAGCGTTGCGGTTGATTTTTGTGAGTTATAGAGAAAGAAATACTCAGAGTTGAGAAGTTTTTCGCATGTCATTAAAAAAAGCTGCTACACTGCGTGGGCTTCATATTGACACATTTCAGGCTTCATTTTGGTGATCTAGGATTGTGACTTTTAGGATTTATTTTTAGACGTTATGTGTTGGTCGGATACATTGAGCCAACTTTGTAGCAAAATATAGATGGGTTCCAGCATATGAAAATGAGAAAATGCTTGCGTTCTACACTGGCATGTTAATGATACCTTGGACACTTCGGAAAAATTAAGTTGCAGAGAGTGAGGTAGTTGTGAGTTGCGGGAATATTTTGGGCGCGTGTAATGGTCAAATTTCAGACAAATTTTATCGGCGAATTGTACATGTCCTCAAACGTATTATTCAATGCCAGACAGCATCTCTGCTCTATTAAGCTGCTGGATCACTGATTTTGTAAATGCCTAGTCATCATGAAATGCTTGTAATAAACTACTTGATTTTAGCACAAGGTTCAATTCGCCGGAAAAATTAGTTTGAAAATTGGCCATTACACTGCACTACGATCTTCCCGCAACTCTCAACCACTTCTCCCTCTGTAACTAATTTCTGCCGAAGGGTCTAGGGTATCATTACCAAGCCCGAGTAAAACGCAAGCGTTTTCCTAATGTCATATGCTGCAACCCATTTACATTTTGCTGCAAAAAATTGGCACAATACTTCCGACAATCACACAAAATTTACTTTAAAAATTACTCCCATAAAATTACAATCCCAGAACACAAAAATGAAGCCTAAAATGTGATCTGTAATTATGAAGCTCACATAGAACAGCAGCTGGCATTTGAATGACCAGCGTTGCACAAACATTTCAACTCTGAGGTTTTTATTAAACAATGATAAAAATCAGCGGCAACCCTTAAAATTTAGCCAAAAAACTTGTAAACCAATCCACGCCCACTGACTATATTTTGGAGTCAACTCTGAGCTGAGACATAAATACGGGACCAAAGGAAACAAGGAAGCAGAATTTAAAATAAATATGATGCACCGCCTATTCATTTCCTAGGGAAAAAGTTCCTGAAATCGACCTAAATCCTCTTTCAACCCACAAAGAAACGGCACTCCAACATTTGTACCAACCCACATCGTGCAACAAAAATCTGTTATGAGTTCTTGGAAATGAGTATGAGACGCACAGACTGCAGAAGACGTCTTGAATGGCACATGATCATGATGCATCCACTGCTCAAATCTTTCGGCCAAATTGGCTAACAGACCAACCCCAGAAAACAGAAGCTCACTCATTAACTACCCAACCACCCGTTACCAAACCGTGACATATGTTCTGGGACATGCCCAGGAGACCGCCAAAAAACCATGGAACAGATTTCGTTTTGTACATGATGCATCCCTACTCAATTCTGACTGCCAAATGTGCTCAAATTGGCCAAAACACAACCCAAATCCACCGAATCCAGACCCAAACTCGTTAACTACTCAACCCACCTACACCAAATTTTGATATCTGATCTGTGATCTGCCATGGGGACTCCCAAAGTGCAATGAAGTTTTTTTTAATTATAAATGAAGCACCCCTACTCAATCATTTTGGCCAAACTTGCTCAAATAGAACAAAATAGAACCCCCCAACACTGAAAGCAACCCCCCAACTTCTGAGTTACCTAAACCCGCGTCCTCAATTTTTAACACGTGTTCTGGAATATCATTACGGAACACCCAGACCACAAATGAACTTATTTTCAACAATATATGAAAAATGACATGTCAATTTACCATAAAAATTGGGTCAATTGCGGTCAAATACAGACCCCGCGATTTGAACCCACCAACACCCGAAACAACCACAAAAACCACGCCACAGTCAGAAAAAAGTTGTGGCGCATCAATAATGAAATCATAGGGTCTATTACAGCCTAGGAATACCTGTTAAGGCATCAGAATTGTGGATTTTGTGTGAAAAACGCTCAAATTGACTAAAAAAAGCCCCTCCCCCCGACATGACACCCCAACACCCTAAGCACCCACACCCCACGCCAAATTGACACATGTGCTGTGGGACAGAAAAACCGAACTCATGGGGTCTATTGAAGCTCAGTAATACCCGTTATGCCATCAGAACTGTAAAATTTCTGTGAAAACGGTCAAATTGACTCAAATAGCCCCCCACCCGACATGACCCCCAACACCCTAAGCATCTCCCAACAATTCAACACATGTGTTGTGGGACACCAATACCGAACTCATGGGGTCTATTGAAACTCAGTAATACCCGTGATGCCATTAGAATTGTAAAATTTGTGTGAAAACGCTCAAATTGACTCAAATAGCCCCCCCCCACCCGACATGGACCCCAAGAACCCCAACTCACAATATCAATTTTACACAAAAGTTGTGCGACCTCAGTAGGGAGCTAATGAAGTCTACTACATCCCAACAATACAAGTTATAACATCGGATTTCGACCATTTGTGGTCAAGAATTGGATTAAAAGGGCAAAAATACCACTCCCAAAACAGTCAAATACATCCAAACTGGGTTCACCAAATTTGTTTGGCAATAGCGCAAATCAGAGGTTGTTTCAATTTGAGTACATATCCTTAAACCATTCTGAAAATCTTTTACACACTTTAGAGATATTCATGAGATAATGTTCCGTACCAAAAACTCATATTACCCACATCTTCATCAGGTTATACAGTTATAACTTCAAATCAGATACTTGAACAATGAAACCCTGTGGGAATCGTGGTGGGATTGTGCCAAAGCTAAACAAGAACAAAACACTAGTGAAATTGACCATTAACGCTCTTTTTTTACTCGAAACACCCCATGTACCGGTCATTAGGGGCTGAGCCTGTCTTCAAGTATAGCGGTCAATTCCTCAACACTGGCTAAAAAAACTCATAAAAAACTTCTATGAGCGGAAGGATGAGTTCACATTACGCTTCTTATACAAAGATGGTCCAAATCAGAGGTTTTTTTACTGAGAAATTAAGGTACAATAGTCCCGTACCAAATCGCTAAATTTGACCAGGTACATCTGATGTTTCGGTTAAGTTTACTTCGAAAACGGGTTACACTCAAACAAAATTATACTGTTCTGTGCTCAGGGGATAATGGGGAATCTGTGACACTATAATATGTCTGCAAAAGCCCATTTTTTACAACAACGAAATTTGGTGCCCTAAAAGGCGAAAAAACCCAAATTTCACACAAGTGTCTTAATAAAAATCAACCGTAGACCAAAATGTAAACTTGTCACATTCATAGAGAATTAGGAGTAGTTCTCCTCAAGTTGATCAATACCGTCCTTGTTAAATTTGAACCGGTAGTTTTTGAGAATTTCGAAAATTACTACCCTTTACAACAATTTTCTCTTTGAAAGCTATTACCAACTGAACTCCCTTCCGATTCAGAACTAATGGTGCATAATTTGCAGAATTGTGTATTCGCACACCCATAAAAACAATAAAACTACACAAGTTCTACTGAAAAGATTACTTTGTTCTTGATTCTGTGGTCTGTCTGTCTTGAAACGACCGAATTATCGCTTTTTTGATTTAAAAAATGAAGGTTTTTCAAAATTGCAATTGAGTTGAAAACCAGAGTACAGTTGGCGTTCAATTCTGCAACGACACGACAAATAAGCTTTGCTAGAGACTATTTTGAAACAGTGTACAAAACGATGAAGATTTGTTCCTCATAACCAAAAAAAAACAAGTTTTTCAAATTTAAAAAAATGAAACAAAACCAATTGCTTCTCTGTTGACATGAAAACCGGCAAAGCCAATTTATTGTCGAAGAAAATTTACTGCTTTGACAAGAAAGCTTTTGAGTATCTAATCATGTCTGCTCAGTTTAGTTTGGAGAGAATTTTGAAAATTAGAACCACTTACCGCAATTTTTTCCTCGAAAACTGATGTTCTGTGCTAGTAGACCATTAGAACCAACCTTCAAACTGTCGAATCAAGCTGTATTCTGGTTACCATGAGTTAAAATTTAGCTACCGTGACAACAACGCCTTTATCCACGACTGGGAAACGTTTTCCCAACCGTAGGTAAAGGTGTATTATGGTTGTATAGATATTCGAAGAAAAAAACGGTATCCGAATAAAGTGAAAATTCTCGAAACAGGAAATTGTTGATATGATACAATTTGTTGTTACCAAGCGCCCTCTAGTTTAAAAACTAGAGAGGGAGAGTTTGAGGCTGCTATCTGTTTAGGTTATTTTAGTTTTTTGCAAAGGAAATATAAAAATTCGTTGAACAGGACATTACCAACTGAACAACCTTCGGATTCAGAACCAATGGTGAATAATTTGCTAAATTGTTTAAACTGGACACACATATAAACAATAAAACTAGTCAAATTCTGCTGAATTTTTTTTTCTTGATTCTGAAATCTGTTTGTCTTGAAACGACTCAAGTATCGTTTTTTTTATCTGAAAACAAATGAAATTTTTTATTCAAATTTGCTTTTGAGTTGTAAACCAGAATACAGTAGACGATCAATTCTGCAATAAACAACAAATAGGTTTTGCTACAGTTTGCTTTTGATACAGTGTACAATACTGATGAAGACTTGTTCCTCGAAACCAAACAAAGAACAAATTTTTTCAAAATAAAAAAAAGAAATAAAACCAATTGACTCTGTGTTGACATAAAATACTGCCCAAGCTTATTTATTTCTGAAGAAAAATACTGATTTTAAAAGGAATTTTGGGTTTCTAATCATGTCTACTCAATATAGTTGGGAGAGAATGTTGAAAATTAGTACCACAATTTTTTCCTCGAAAACTGAGGTTTTGTGCCACAAAACCAGTAAAAACTCATTTCAAACTGTTGAATCAAGCTGTATTCTGGTTACCATGGCTTAACAATTATCTTTGCTGCCACAACGCCTTTATCCTTGGTTGCTAAACTTTTTCCCAACCGTGGGTAAAGGTGTATTTTGGTTGTATAGAAATTCGAAGAAAAAAAACGGTATCCGAAGTAAGTAAAAATTCTCAAAGCAAGAAACTGTTGATCTGATGAAAATTGTTTTTACCAAAGGCTCTCTGGAGTATAAACCAGACAGGGAGAAGTTGAATCAGCTACCTGTTTACGGTTTTTTGGTTTTTGCATAGGAAATATCAAAATTCGTTCAACGGGACATTACCAACTGAACAACCTTCGATTTCAGAACCAATTGTGCATAATTTGCTAAAATGTATAACTGGACACCCATAAAAACAATAAAACTAGTCAAATTCTGCTGAAATTTTTTTTTCTTGATTCTGAAATCTGTTTGTCTTGAAACGACTCAAGTATCGTTTTTTTTATCTGAAAACAAATGAAATTTTTTATTCAAATTTGCTTTTGAGTTGTAAACCAGAATACAGTAGACGATGAATTCTGCAATAAACAACAAATAGGTTTTGCTACAGTTTGCTTTTGATACAGTGTACAATACTGATGAAGACTTGTTCCTCGAAACCAAACAAAGAACAAATTTTTTCAAAATAAAAAAAAAAGAAATAAAACCAATTGACTCTGTGTTGACATAAAATACTGCCCAAGCTTATTTATTTCTGAAGAAAAATACTGATTTTAAAAGGAATTTTGGGTTTCTAATCATGTCTACTCAATATAGTTGGGAGAGAATGTTGAAAATTAGTACCACAATTTTTTCCTCGAAAACTGAGGTTTTGTGCCACAAAACCAGTAAAAACTCATTTCAAACTGTTGAATCAAGCTGTATTCTGGTTACCATGGCTTAACAATTATCTTTGCGGCCACAACGCCTTTATCCTTGGTTGCTAAACTTTTTCCCAACCGTGGGTAAAGGTGTATTTTGGTTGTATAGAAATTCGAAGAAAAAAAACGGTATCCGAAGTAAGTAAAAATTCTCAAAGCAAGAAACTGTTGATCTGATGAGAATTGTTTTTACCAAAGGCTCTCTGGAGTATAAACCAGACAGGGAGAAGTTGAATCAGCTACCTGTTTACGGTTTTTTGGTTTTTGCATAGGAAATATCAAAATTCGTTCAACGGGACATTACCAACTGAACAACCTTCGATTTCAGAACCAATTGTGCATAATTTGCTAAAATGTATAACTGGACACCCATGAAAACAACAAAGCTACTCAAATTCTGCTGAAGAGATCATTTTTGTTCCGTCTATCTTGAACTGTCCAAAATATCGCTCTTTTAATTTTGAATTGCATTTGAGTTGAAAACCAGAGTCTAGTTGGCGTTGAAATCTGCGATGAAACAACGAATAAGCTTTGCTAGAGATTGCTTTTGCTACAGTTTACAAAACTAATGAAGATTTGTTCCCCCAAAAAAAACGGAAAACAAAATTTTCAAACAGAATAAGAAGAAAAAAACCAATTGATTATGTGTTGACATAAAAATTTGGCAAACCTGGTTTACTTTCGAAGAAAAAATACTGCTTTGACCAGAATTATTTTGAGTATCTAATCATTTGTACTCAATTTAGTTGGACGAGAGTTTTCAAAATTACTACCGTTTACCATAATTTTTTTCCTCAAAAACTGAGGTTCCGTGCCAGTAAACCAGTAAAACCACCTTTCAAACTGTTGAATCAAGCTTAGGAAGAAACAAATGTGGTTCTATTTGTTGAGGAATTTTTTGGAGAATCTAATTTTGACTAGAATTGTTGATTTTATTTCTCAAATTATGAAAAGCAACTGTCGAATGTTTTTGTTTCCTATATTGTTAAACTTCTTTTCTACAGGATGGTGGGTTTCAAAATGCCATTAGTTCCTCATTTTAGCTAGTTTTGGCTGCTTCCTATCCTAAACAAAGAACAAAAGATTAACTTTTTTGGAAGAATCTTGCAAGAACTCACAAGATTAACTTCTGTTTTCGACTCGGGCAGCAAACGTTTGCAGAAAATTAAATCGGCAAAGTCAATTAATGCAAAGTTAATAATCTCGCAAAATGAAAGTACTCCCCCAGGGTAAGCGATGTCTTTTACAAAAGTTGCAAAATATTTAACTTCATGGTTGTCACGACTCGCGCCTAACAATTCTTAAAATAGCATTTCTCCGATGTTGCAAATTACTGCTAAAATCCAAGCCTATCTGATCTAAGAGAACAAGTTTAAGTTTAAGAGAACAGTTTAAGAGAACAAAAAGGATGTATATTTGATCTGCTTCTTTTTTTCATGATGCGCAAAAAACGTGAAAAATTTATTCTCTGACGGAAACAATTCTCTTCTGTTTTGCTAATAGTGATTGTTGTGACTTGTGAAAAAAAATCAATTTTGAGGGGAAACATTTCTATGGTTCCACTAATCCCCCTCACAAGGAGACATTGAAAAACGAGTCGGAAGTTGAGAAAATAAAAAAATGAAACACCGTACGGATGACATTTTTACAATTATGTTCAAATGTATAATCGTGCTGTGAAGTGAGAATACCAGTTAAAATCAATACGTAAAAATTGTGAGCAAGACTTTTTGCTTCTTTTTAAAAACTTGATTAGTTTTCTATTCAAACAACGCTCAGTTCATCAATTCTTTATTTATAATGTGTTGCCCTGTGAAATCGTTCAAATAAAAAGGGTGATGAAAAATTAATTTCTCCAATATATTTGATTTGTTTCCATAACGAAGAAAAGCTGAAACAAAATTTTTTAAGGAATGATTCCTCACTTGTAGACTTTCTTGCCTTCGTATTTCGGATGCTTTTCAGGAGTGAGTCTTCAGGACTAAAATCTAATTGAAACAAATTATATATATATATATATATATATATATATATATATATATATACCTTTTAAAAGAACGCATTATTAATACTAATGAAAAAATCTAAAACGCTCTAATGAACACAACAGGAAGCACTCAAAATTGGGTTTCAATAATTGTTATAACCAACGTAATCATACGTAACGTGTTCATTTTTTTTCCAGATCATGTAATTTTGAACGCACGACGCCACCTGGTGCGTTCATTTCGGTCTGGACATATCGACTTTCTGTCTGGCACCTCAACCTGGGATTGCATTCAGAAAAGTTTTTCACTGAACTTTTCTTCAGAAATAGTAGCAAAATTTACCATATTAGCAAAACAAATTTGTTAGAGCCCGATGATTGGTACGAGCAAGGGCGAAACTCCTCCTCACCAATTCGGCTATTGATGACGAGTAAGCAATAACAGCTTTTGGCAAATGAAAATTAGGGCACGCTTTGATCAGAAACAGGAAAATTATCAAACGGCGGGACAAAGTTGAGTTGTTGAATAATTTTGAGATGTCGAAAACCAAAATGACCTGATAATTTAAGTTAAATATTGCTGCGATTACAACGGTCGCAAAACTTAGTTTATTGTCTAGCTGGTTAGATAGTTTATTATGCTACTCTTTCGCCACTGTTTCAGATTTTGAAGAATTCACTAAAATTTTTCATTGATAAATTGTACAACTGTTTGTATCGCAACCAATGTTCATTAATATACATTAAACAATTTTCTTGCAAAATTAAAAGTTGAACCTCTCATCGATGAAATGGGTTTTTAAAAGACCAATATGGAAACTTTCTTAAAAGAAAAAGAGAATTAGTATTTTTCTTACACAAAGGATCTTTATAACAAATTTTGTGACATTGGCAGCTATGAATAC
>NC_134476.1:47419587-47538139 GCF_964194025.1 Convolutriloba macropyga
AAAGTAGTGAAATAAAATTGGTCATCTGATTTTACTCTGTTTTCATCTGTCACAAATTTACTTTGTTGAAAAGGAAACTCAATATTGGACTGAGAGAATCGTCGGATAACCAATCAAATCTTCTGAACAATCGGAAACAAAGATCAATGATTTTTTGACCGCTTATTGTTTCTCCTAACATATTGGGGTAGGCGCTGTACATTAACTTTGGGCCATTAACAAGGGTTTTTTGGGCCAATTTTGACCGACTTATTAGAATGATGCAGAGGGTCATAAGCGTTATCTTGAGAATGTTCGTTATGATCGTGATATGTTTTTGTTAAGTTTGCACAACTTTACGACCGATATTATATTAAATCATAAATTAAACGAGAAAACAACAAATCAACAAAGACTCAGTTTCCCAAAAGAAACTTAAAGTTTCTCTAGCAAAATTTTTTGGCCTTTAGTTTTATGTTTTACAAGTTTTGTTTTTATATGATTGTTCTTATCGAACTTGTTTTTGCATTAGAAAAGAGTTTTTATTAGATATGCGGAAATTTCTTTTTATGAGTCTTTCTTTCCCTTATCGCGTTTACCACCAGGATCTAATGCCACTACTATTAAAAAACTTAACTTAAAGAATATTTATCATTTTTTGCTCCAGATTTAAAATTTCGCAGGTTTCTAAACATAATGGTTTTGTTTTGTTTCCAAATCAAAGATGTTGACAATCCCCTCATGATTCTTCGAATTTTTTTGCAATTTGATTTTTTTTAAGTTTTTTAATTGATTTTACTTGTTGATCGTTCGATTTTACGAAAAGCAGTGCTTTTAAGTGATTACTTCAATCAGGGGACAGAGAGTTGCATGAGTCCACGTTTTGGTTTTGCTATTGGTCGAGTGAAAACAGCGTACAGAGGGGGATTTTTTTTATTTCTCAGTCTATATATATTAGTACTGTTAAATTTCACTAAAGTTTTTTTGTTATCATAGTTGACTTGGAAGTTTTGCACTGTCAAAATTTTTTCAAATAATTTGCTGATCCAGTTTTTTTTTAAAAAAATTCTGGTGCAATTAATAACAGCGTCAAAATTTTCATAGAGCAGTACAAAAGGGAGAGGGCAAGAGGCTATAGAAAGCTTAAGGATTGTTCTCAACATTTTGTTGTTTGCCTTCACATTATGTTGATTTATGATTTCACAAACTTTGTCAAGTTTGGCACGCAATGAGAACAGAAATCCTTGATCTTGTGTATTCAAGCGACATACATTTTTTGAAGATATGTTTTGTTTCAAAAACCGCTCTTTAGTATATTTAGATCTCGAAATAGTAATTATTCCTTTTTCAAAATCTGTAATTAACCTTATGTTTCTATTTGTACACTTTAAATTTGAATTCAATTTAATCTTATTGCCAGAATACTAGATACAACTCCAACATACTTTTCAAATTATTTCGTTATTCGTTCCTGTGGATCTCATTTTTTGAAAGTTCATCCTCTGTTCTTTAGCAAAAAAATTGAGCGAAGAATGGGACTATTATCTATATATAGGAATATAGGAATATTATCAGCATCTATAGGAATATTATCAGCATCAGCACATTACCCAGCCTCCTTTTTTCATATTCAAATCTGAGATGTAAGAAAATCTCTTTTTGAAGTCACTCCGCACTAAAAAGTCTGCCCAAAAGACACATCAGTAGGTTGAAGATGAAAATTCTGAAAATGCATATTTTTCCAAATTAATTTAAAAGTTTTGATGTCAGCTCAAAACTCCGGTGTAAGAAAAATTTGGAAAAAAAGCTTACTTATTTTAATAAATGAATAACTGAGCTTAAATTGGTACTTGAACCCAATGTAGGTTTAAATTTAAAACTTCATTTTGAACTAAAAGTTGACTTTTCAATAGATAATGGTATAATATTCACAAGCTCAAAGAACAGTTAAATGTGAATTGTTCATGTGGATTTATCAGTTACGGCTAAGTATCCTTTAAGTCCAGTAAAGCTGAAGTGGGAAATATTGATCGAAAACTGTCTCTGTTCCGTTTTCTTTGGAAAAGATAGTGACCAAGGAACAACCAGAAGTCGCATCTACTTTCAGTTCCAGTTGTCTGGCTGATTTTGAGTCTGGTCAAGTTCAACGAGCCCTTTTCTGTGGAGACTGCTGAGACAGCACTTTTTCAAATTTGCAGCTACTCAAGTTAAGTATGGGACACAGGGTCAGCTTTGACCAATCCCAGGTTGCCCACCTTCGAAAAAACTTTGAAAATTGTAAAGTTTTAGTAAGGCCTTACAGCGGCACACAGAAAGCTTAAAAAGCCCCATTTTTATCTAGAACCAAGTGTTCCTAGTTTGGGCATCCTGGGATGGTAAATCAATTATAATTTCTCCCTGGGGGTGGGGGATTATCACAATTATAAGTTGCATTAATTCAGAAATTTTTTCAATCAAAATTTTCCTAGTTTTGTCTCTTCTCGAATTTAGCAGCTTCTTAAATTTACTTCTTTGGTTTTTTTTCTATTTCATCGGTAGTAACCAGGAGAAAATCATACACTCAGCGGGAAGAAAGCATCAATAATTTTGTTGATCGCAATTTTTTGCCACCAAAAGTGCGTCGAAACTCAGTATTGCATTTTAAATTTATTTTTTTTTAGTTGAGAAGGGTTTGCTTCAGGTTAAAATCATGCTTTTTGTTGGCTTCTAAATTACTTAAGTCGCTGTATCAACTGAATAAATTTCGAATTCACTCTCTGAATAAACAAAAACCACACTTCGCTCAGCAGAACCAATGACGTCAATCTTAGAAGCAAAGGGTGGTTTTGTTACCATATATTGACCATAACACATTTTTGGCAGCTGAGCCTGACCCTTTTTTATTTTTTTCCTAATTTTGCTCTAGTTTAACAAACTTATTTCAGACCAATTACAGCTGGAGCAGCCCTATGATTAAACTTGAAAACCTATATTTTTATTCGAAGAAATGTTCTACACGTTTAAGTTGTTTTGCATGGGATTTCAGCTCTTGCTTTTCTCGAAATTTTCATAATGTATAGATTTGATTCTCTCATAGATTGGCGTCTTCAGGGTCCACAGCTAAGTTGAAATCAGGAGGCAAAATTTATATGTTGGTCTCCCAATAATGACTTTGTTCATTAGTAAGGTCGGCAATTACATGTTGTTTAAAGTTTAATGTCAGATGTTTCAATGCAAAAATTCAATATACGTCACAAATACATTGAAAAAGTTTCAGTGACAATTTGAAAGCATAAAATTGCAAGGGCGTGGTGAAGTGAAGGCACTTGATTCTGTCTCACAAGAAAAAAATTTTCCCAGTTGGCCTGGATTTCGGACATAATTTTTGGCTCCTTGTATTTTTGTTAGCTGATAAGCAACTATTCGTTGTACTTTTTGGTTGTTGACTAAAAGCAATTGAGACTTTAAAAAATCTTGCAAACACCTCAGTTTAATTACTAAGGCAATGTTTAGCAATGATAACTAAGAAATTTGCGTATTTTCAGGTGTTTGACCAATCGAATGTCGAATGTTAACTCTCATCATCATCAGTTCAATTTTGTTTCTTGACTCAATTTTATGTCAATTGTGAGGGTCACAATTGGTTTAAAAAAAGAATGAATCAATTTTTTGAAACGAATTTAATTTTTTCATTATAGGTTAAATTCTTTAAAGCGGGAATGAGTCTTTTTGCTAAATTTTACATATCTTTACAAACAACTGTTTCTGGGTCACGTTTTTTTAACAGCAAAAATTTTGTAAAAAGTATTTGCAAAAAGTTGCTATCGCAAAGAAATCTATGAAATTATAAAGATTGTTCTCATGTTTTGAGGTGCCTTATAAAGCAATATTCGTCACGACTGCGCTTGCCTGATGACTTTACTTATGATTTGGGCCAAAAACGGTCACTTAACTTTATGCTCTGATAAAACGGTTTTTCTGTTGTAGAATAAAATCTACTAAGGGATCTCAAAGTTAAAAGTCTCAATTGATCAAGTTTTTATTTGCGTCTGGAGTTTATATTTCAAACTACTCGGTTTCCAAAAAGTGTATCATCCTAATGATTCATACGAGCACAATAAAAATGTGCTCATAAAACTGTGTATTTTCATTATCATGCCGAATTGTTGCTGTGAACTACCAAACCTGAAAGAAATTCTAATAATTTTTGAGCTGAGTTCTAATAAAAAATGAAGAGAAATTTTCGTGAAAAAAATAAATTAATTCAAACTTACTGATATTTCCAGCATCATTCTTGTTCATTTTTTTTCCTATTTCGGTGAAAAAAATTTGGTCAGAAAATGAAAGTGCATATTCTAAAACAAAAAGTTATGCCCATGCCCGGGTCGAGGTGTTAACGCCATTGAACGCAAATATATGTAGGATAAGCGGTGAATGCGTGAAATTTTTTAAGATAAGCGGTGAATGTGGTGAAATAACATAAATCAGGCTGTGAATGCGGTGAAAAAAAATTTATTGCCAGGTAACGGTGAATTTACATAGTTTCACCACTGAATTTGGCGGTGAAATTACATAAATTCACCGCTTTGAAAAAAAGTGTCCAAATTATATAAGATAAGAGGTGAATGCGATGAAATTACACAAATACACTGCTTTTATTAATTTTTGGCTCCTTGTATTTTTGTTAGCTGATAAGCAACTATTCGTTGTACTTTTTGGTTGTTGACTAAAAGCAATTGAGACTTTAAAAAATCTTGCAAACACCTCAGTTTAATTACTAAGGCAATGATAACTAAGAAACTTGCGTATTTTCAGGTGTTTGACCAATCGAATGTCGAATGTTAACTCTCATCATCATCAGTTCAATTTTGTTTCTTGACTCAATTTTATGTCAATTGTGAGGGTCACAATTGGTTTAAAAATAAATGAGTCCATTTTTTGAAACGAATTTAATTTTTTCATTATAGGTTAAATTCTTTAAAGTGGGAATGAGTCTTTTTGCTAAATGTTACACATCTTTACAAACAACTGTTTCTGGGTCACGTTTTTTTAACAGCAAAAATTTTGAAAAAACTATTTACAAAAAGTTGCTATCCCAAAGAAATCTATGAAATTATAAAGATTGTTCTCATGTTTTGAGGTGCCTTATAAAGCAATATTCGTCACGACTGCGCTTGCCTGATGACTTTACTTATGATTTGGGCCAAAAACGGTCACTTAACTTTATGCTCTGATAAAACGGTTTTTCTGTTGTAGAATAAAATCTACTAAGGGATCTCAAAGTTAAAAGTCTCAATTGATCAAATTTTTATTTGCGTCTGGAGTTTATATTTCAAACTACTCGGTTTCCAAAAAGTGTATCATCCTAATGATTCATACGAGCACAATAAAAATGTGCTCATAAAACTGTGTATTTTCATTATCATGCCGAATTGTTGCTGTGAACTACCAAACCTGAAAGAAATTCTAATAATTTTTGAGCTGAGTTCTAATAAAAAATGAAGAGAAATTTTCGTGAAAAAAATAAATTAATTCAAACTTACTGATATTTCCAGCATCATTCTTGTTCATTTTTTTTCCTATTTCGGTGAAAAAAGTTTTGGTCAGAAAATGAAAGTGCATATACTAAAACAAAAAGTTATGCCCATGCCCGGGTCGAGCTGTTAACGCCATTGAACGCAAATATATGTAGGATAAGCGGTGAATGCGTGAAATTTTGTAAGATAAGCGGTGAATGTGGTGAAATTACATAAATCAGGCTGTGAATGCGGTAAAAAAAATTTATCGCCAGGTAACGGTGAATTTACATAGTTTCACCACTGATTTTGGCGGTGAAATTACATAAATTCACCGCTTTGAAAAAAAGTGTCCAAATTATATAAGATAAGAGGTGAATGCGATGAAATTACACAAATACACTGCTTTAATTATTGGTCAAATTATATAAATTCACCTCTCAAAGATAAAAGATTACGGTGGCAATTTTTTTTGGGGCGGGGGGGGGGGGTAAAACGAGGTAAGATAAGGGGGCAAAGAGGTGTAAGGGAGGAAATGTTAGATTTAACCCCACTAAAATTGCCCCCATCTTACTTCTTTTTGAAACTTTTTTTTAAGCGATGATTTTTTGTAATTTCACCATTTCACCACTTGAGTAAGCAGGGAACTTGCAAAAAAATCACCCTTTTTCACCGCTAGAAGATGTAATTTCACCGCTAAAAATTGCAAATCTTTTAAAGATTCAACGCTCTTGTTTTACAGAAAGTAAAGTGAATTTGTTTAAATTTAAAACAAAAAGACTAGAAGTTAGTGAGAAGTGGCGCAGTGGAGGAAGAAGTGACTAACATGCATGGGTGAGTAGTTCGAATCTGTGTAAGACCCATAAATTGTTGTACGTGATGTAATGTGGTGACTTTTTGTAAGTTCACCGCTTACTCTAGCGGTTGAAATACATAATTTCGGCGCATTTCACCGCAAAAATATGTACGAAATTTGCGGTGAAACAAAACAATTTTTCACCTCTTATCTTACATATTTTCCCGATTTTTCCTCGACCCGCGTGCCGGTCTCCCTACTTCTATAAGAAAAACTCAAATTTTAATGGACATTCAAATCAGTGTTCTGCCTGGCAATCAATCTTGTTGAGCCTTAGCGGAAAATGATGCCTTGATTTTTCGGCGATGAAACATTTGTTGCAAGCCCAAGATACGCGAATCCTTGTTTATAGTCGACAATTACTTATTCTAGTTTTAGGGCCGTAGGGTGAATCTGAGCGAACTAAATTGCGCGTTCCGGGAATTGGTAACATACATGCATGCATGTAAAGTTGCATAAAACACTACATTACAGTCTAATTGACAGCACGCGGGGAGAACCAGTGCAAGTAAAGATAACAGGCTGCGTTTAGGCAAAAGATCTTAATTAACCCTGTCAAGTACACTTATGTTGGCCATTTTGAGAGGATTTATGATTTTAGCAGGGAGAAAAAGTTTAAGTGTAATTCGCGCGAAGAAAATAAAAAAAATTGATTACGAATGATTGCATGAGTGACTACAGCAAGAAAAAATTAATTTGAAAGGTACTGACGAAATATTGAAGTTTTAGTTCACAAACTTGTATGTGATGTTCACAACCCCAAGTAGAGCATTTATTGAGCTGTGTTCAACAATGTTTTCAAATAAATTGTAATGTATCATGTTAAAAATTATCCCCGATGTCGAGTCAGGTGCTATCAAATAAATGGAGTATTTATTCCCTACTCCAGGAGACAGACCAAACAGGACACAAATTTTGTACGAAGTCTTCCATTTGTTCGGCTTCAAACGTAAGAAAGGCGTGGAAGGTTCGGTTTAAAAATCCCAAGATTAGTGATAATGTTCCTACGTTAAAAACGACTTTTTCTGGACTAAGGAAATTAGATGTTATAACTGAATGGATTATTACGAATGTAAACCTCAATAAACCAGCGATTTATTAATTATTAGAAAAGAGCCCTGAACTAGTGAGCTTCCTGAAAGATCCACCTCTGTATTGGAACTTGAGCCATGCTGGAATTTGGAACTGAGTATTTCTTAGGTCCAGTTGAGTTTTGCCATTGTAACCAGAGCCTGGGCATGCTTTTCCTCTACCAACCCCTAAATTAATGCAATAAACAAACGATGAAAGCTGTAAAATTTTATTCTACTTCATTTTTCACCTCTTGTTGGGCAATAACAATCAGTGTAAGAAATCAAGAATGGAAAGAACTGAAAACTTGACACTGGTCCAGTTTCTTACAGAAAATAGTCTCTTGCTTCCAGTAACTAATTCATGAAACTAACCTGGCACATTGAACATTTTACTTCTTATCATTTTGATAAGAGCTTTTAAGTCCCCAATTGATAGCACCGCGAAGCCCTTTTTCTCAATCTAAATAAATTGCTTATTAGAATGTTAAAAACGTACTAACTATACAAGGAATTAAAATCGGGGTGAAGTGATCGGGGTGAAAAGATTAGGGATGTTAAAACGGAAATGAAAGCTAAATTTACTGACACAAGAGCTTGTTACAATTGATCACTATGATACTGGAATATTTAAGAAACGTATCACTTAACTTTGTCTTTTGATTTTCTTGACTAAGGCTTATTGAGATTTCTTTTTTGGGGGTTATGTTACTTAAGCAAGCCCTTGTTGAACTCCGCTTTGTTATATTGTATGATCTACTGTTGTAAGATTCGAAATAATATGCGAAATTATGCCAAGAGTTTTGCGAGAGTCTTGCAGAATCTTGCAAGGACACCATCTTCCTATCATCAATGTTACAAGATCAATGTCTTAAACTTGGCAAGACATGCAAGATAAGAGTCGGACAAACGGCAGAGAGGTTTTCGGCTTCCTTTTGCACGAGAAAAAACGGAAAAAGCTCGCCGTAGCTTGTTCACGAGCTTCGTCAGCTTCTCTGACAATGTATAGTCATTGAAGAGAGATTCAACCATTTTGCTTTTGAAGGCCAACTTACCATTCTCCGAAACCTTCTGCGACCATTTTGTCTTACTCCCTTCTACAATGGACGAGAAGGCGTAGTTACCTGTGTTCACAGCGACCAAACACGACTCCAATTTCAGTTCTACTCTAAAACAGACTTGTGACAACCATAGCCAAACATAAAACACTTAATTTCTAACAACAGTTTTTTGAAAACTCCTTATATTGCAAGACCTTGCAATATTCTAACTGATAACTGATGTTTTGGAACTCAATACGAGCCAGCGCTCCTATCAAATAAAGTAAAAAGCAATATTTGGTTCAATTTACCTTTTTAACACCACGAAACGTGTCTTAATACATGTAAAAGGGGGGCTTGCAGTGTTAGATAAGACGACAAAGTAACGATTTTGCTGATTGTTCTGACCCACATTAGTGGAAGGAGGAACTATATACTCTACTGGTTTTTTTGTTCAGTCAATTGTCTGAAGAAGAGTTTTTGAAATTCACTTTTTCCGAGGAGTTACGGAGGTTTTAAGATTTGTGAACGATAGCCTAACTTCCGCTATTTTATCACATTTTCCTTATTTTGGCTTAAAATTCTATCAATTTTTGATAAAAGATGATAAAATTGTTAACAATATTCTCATTGATTTTACATATAAAGATTGAAGAGATTTGTTTAATAGATTGAACCAACTGTTTTGGCATAACTTTTATTTGTTTTTTCATTTAAAAGGACATCAAATTTTTTTTGAATCAAGTTGATTTTGTAAACTTTTTATGAATAGTTTCAACCATTTGATGTTCATATTGTAGTCTTATGACTAAGTCTAAATGAAAAATTTTCTAATTGAGTGTTTAGTGAGCAATCATAGAAAAAAATCTATGCTTTCAGTTGATACATACAGCTTCTTTGGTAACATAAATCGATAAACAAACAAATTTCATCATTATTTTTTATATAATGACTTTTTTGTCAAATTAACTATTTCGTTAACATTTGGTACAATTTTTGTTTTATTGGAGAAGAAGCAGGAGCAAGATCAGTTTTGGTCTACTTGTGGAACTTTGTTGTTCATACTGTTTTTTTTCTGTTTTTTTATGTGAGTTACAGACCAGCAGGATTTCAAATCAAGCTTCAATTATCGACAACTCACATTTGCAAAAAGATGTTTGCGAAAATTTCAGTTTTGCCTGTATTGAGTGGTAATATGTATAGTTTTGACTAAGTTTCTCTAAAGACATGTACAATTGTCTTCTCATGCAGTATCAGTTAAACTATTTAGGAGTTTTAGTTGAATTTACTTTTGTTATATTATATGATTTTAAAAGTTTCATTTCAAAGAGTCCAAGCCTTTTGAGAATTGCCAAGTTCAGTCCTTTTTATGCAAACTGTAAGCGTAGTCTCATTAAAAAGAGAAGTCATTTTTTCATCAAGAGAAACATAATTTAGTCATATCTTGTTTACTTTTTTAAATAATTGATTTTGGACGTTGGTACAACGAGTTTTCAAAAGTTATCTGTTGCTTTTCCAATTTCCAATTTTGTTGTTCTTTATTTCTGACTTTTCTCATCGTCATTTTATTGGCACATTATTGACTTGTCGCATATCACATACATAGCGTTGAAGTAAGATGGAGTTGAATATTTTCAATGTTTTTTTGTTAAGAAATTTTGATTTTAAAGGCTTCGACAACGTTTCCTGAATTGAATTGACTTCTCGATTTTTGTAGTTAATTGTTTCTCTGTAGTCTTATGGCATTCTGAATAACTGAAGGTCTCAATAATTTTGCATGAAGGTTAAAATGAAGTCAGTGGATGATTTCAGTTGTTAGCTAATTGCTTTCAAGACCTTGAACTTATTTGTTTTTGAAAAAAGTGTAAAAGTTTTTTCTGACTTTGCCCTTTTTGATTTCTGTCTACTTGTTTTTTATTCTCAATAAAGACAGTTCCGATATCTTTTCTGGTAAAAATGCAAGTCATTTGATTGTTTACTTTTAATCTGATGCTTTCAGAACTTTTTCATTTATTTTTTCTAAAACAATTGGGTAGATTTTGAGTTTTGTTCGCAAGTAATTTTTGCTGTTTTATTTGATGCTGTTGTTTGTCTTGTCTCTCATTCTCTTTAATGGCAGCTGTCATCAGCTCTCTATTGAATAATTTCTAATGTTTTATTTGTTTATTGATTAGAGCTTAAAGCAATTTTTAAATGGATAAGCCAATTTTTTTTACCAATAAAGTGATTGTTTGAAAGATTTCTATCTCTTCTTCATTTGATGGACAATTAAAAAAGTGGTTCGCGCATTACCGAGCCTCCTTGTTGGCATATAATATTAAATGGCAGAGACGCTGTCTCGTAATGTTGTCCCCTTTTCCGTTTGGTGCAATGAAAAATCTACATTTGCTATTTTCATATCTTTATGCGCATGTTTATTAATAGTAGCGTTAGTTCTTTTAGATTACAAAAACTATTATTTGTGCAGAAACGGTTTTATTTTACTTTAAAATTGTTATAAAAAATGCAGTCGGGCAAAAGCAACAAATCTAATCATTTCTGATTGGTTCTGTTTTTTTTCTATATTTTTGAGTAAAGTTAAAAACAATTATTTCGGAACGCTTGTGATTATTTTCTATCTCTCCGCTTTAATGAATTCAAATAAATTCAAAGCTGTTCAATAAAAAACAAAGATGTTCACAAAATGTTTCCTTTCAAACTTATAAACAGGTGAAGCTGTTACTTATTGAATTTGTATATGATTTGATTGCTTATCTGCCAGTTGCCACTGAATTGACTCTTCGCTACTAGGTCTATAAACGTCTCAGGAGTGCTTGCAGACATTCGACAGTACACTGTGACGTCATTGCCGTGCACTTTGATCGTATAGTAGCCGTTGGAACCTCAAACATCAATTAATTGTGTCCTCTTTAAAATGAACAGTATTAATCTTCTCTAAACATACCATATATAATTAACTCCCGCAACTAGTCATTTTTGTTGTTTTTGCAGTCATTTGTTTTTTGGGGGGCTCAAAACCATCAATTTGTAAAAGTACCGATCAGGAACGCCCCTTTTACCGTGAGGCTTGATCATTTTTAATTGGTCTTCACAGATGGGGTTCCTTTTTATTCTACAAATAAGTTCAGTAAATTTGAAAACACTCACGATAACAAATAACGCAAGTAGTAAGTAAATACTGTCTCAAGAGAGGGGGGGGGGGGTTATCCTACGATACTTAAACATGGGATAATAGGGGGTTATCCTAGACGGAAAGGGATTAACTTTCATTCTTTACCAGATGTGACTATTTCCAAGGCGGCAAACTTGTTTTCGGTCAAACAGCCAACTTTGTTCCGATAAGAGCTGCAAGTGAACAATTTATTGAACCGTATTTTAGCACTCATAAACACAAAATTTACACGGTTAGGAATTCAAAAGGCGCAATTTACGTAGTTAAGTAAAATAAGTTTATTGTCTGCGTGCAACTTTAAATGCTGGTTCTTCTTCATAATCGCCACTACTACTTTCACTGCACTCATTAGCTTCATAATTAATGAATGGGTTAGGGGAGGAAGAGCTGGAGCTGGTGGTAGCATCGAAATCTACGATATCATCGCTATCAATATCGTCCTCGTTAATAATACTTGTCATTGCAAATCCCGGGTCAGGTGTTTCCCATTCTTCCGGGCTTTCACTTATTGTTGTATCCGGTACAACAAAAATATTATTATGGTCCCAGTTTGGACTCGAATCTAGGAAAAGGTGAGCATAGTTTTCTACATTTTCGTAGTCCCACTCTACTTCATCGCTATCCCCGACTCGGCTATCCCCGAAAAATCTTCGACTCGGCAATGATCAATTTTATAGTGGCCGAAAGGTAGTGTTTTAATTCCCTCGTTCAAAATGCGGCGTTTATTATCAAAAGCAGAGAGACATATTTTATTCGTTGAAACCGTTTGTAGAACATGCTTCTCCGAAACAATCCTTGTGTTTTCAGCGCGCAGTGTACTACCAGTAACAAGTGTATTATTGTAGTCTGCATGTCGAAGCAAATTTTGGGCTGCTCTTGTTATTCCTTTGGCGGACATTTTTCGGTTACCTATGAACAGAAAAATGCAGTCAAGTTATGACAATCAAACAAGGTTAGTTGGTACTTTGTTAGTTTTTTCTTGAATCATTAAACGTAAAATACTCACTAGTGGAAGTAATGCTGTAAAATTTTGGCTTCAGGCATATAAACTCTTTTATATAATCCCCAGCAAAATCGTCTTTGAATTTTAAGACGACGCGTTTATTTTCTTCGCTGTACAGTTCGTGATCTTCTGGTTATTTGAGAAGTCGAATTGATCAAGAACATTGCTCTCCTTCAGTTCACGGTAGAGATCTTCACAATTGATCCGGTATAGCAAGCTATCAGTATCACTATAAAGTAATCGACAGTCAAATGAATATCGCATTTTTCCATAGTGAACCTGATACATGTAGTATTTCGCTAGATCAAGTATTGTGGCCCCTACGATAGTTGGTGCATCCCAATAGACTTTTCTTGGGCGGGAGGAGAGAGCTGCCATGTTCTCGCCAAACACTTTGAATTTATCAAACTCAAACTTGCTTACTATGGTTAGGGTTCGTCTTGCGTCTCTCGTAAGCTCGATTTTCATCCGTCGACGTTTCGATTCGCATTTTTTCCCATAAACGGCGCTGTTCATTAGTTTATAGAAACTCTCCTCAAATTTATTCGAAGCCGCCTGTCTCTTCTCACTGTTCAGTGTTATATAGGGTGTTAGCCAATTGTTTTGAGTAAACTGTAGCACACAATGCATTTTCCTAACCCCTAATCCCAAGTTAACATACAGTTTCAACGGCTTGTAATGCAGCACATAATGTTCTTTGTCGAAGAAAGTCTGCAACAGTTGTCTGGAACTTTTGAGGGGGGTAAATTATGACTCTCTCGCAAATTCACTTGGTAGTCACTGAGCCAGTCATCCTCAACAATATTTTTCGATGGTGCGAGGGGGAAGTCCTGATGGTAATCGTGTAGGTTGCTGGATAATGCAAGTCGACTTTCACGAAGTAACCGACAGGGTTATCATCAGGACTGTTTAGTATCTCAGCCAGTGTAATATCAGAGTTCAGCGTAAAATCTGACTGAGGGAGTTTTTCATTTTGCATGACGCCACCGTATAGGTTATTGGCGTCCACGCAGAAGCCAAATGTCGAGGGTTGTGAAGAGTCGTAATCTGGTAAATATTTATTATTTGCTGTAAACTTTCTCATCTCGTAGACTGAACATACTCCCCCACGTACTGCTCCTTCTATCATATCGAGGTGCTCGCGTTCTGAAAGCAATTCGACCTCCGCCTTGCATATTTTCAAGGATGCTTCCTTAGCCATATTTGGCAGTGTGTAAAAGTGCATGCAATCGAGTTTGTAGGTGGAGAAGCTGAGCTCTCTGTGGAATTCACAAACGCATGCGAGAAAAGCGCAATCGGTTTTCAGGTATGCATCGTTGTAGTCTTGTAGAGTTTGGCAATTCAGAGTGTTCCACATCGTCTTGGCGTGGTTCAAGTTTTCTTGAGTTATTGTTACTGCGTTTCCTTCTAAAGCGTTACGCCATTCATTAAGAGGCGGTAAGGATTTTTCGCTGAACTTTTCTCGACCGCTAACGTATGAAGAGGGGTAATATCCTTTTTGCTGCAGGAGCTTCAATTCTGTTGAGGACAGGTTTGGAAAGACAGAAGCAAGTATTCCAAAACGATCTCTTGGTAAAATGTCAACCAACTTTTTGAGATACGAATTCATCATTTTGAATGAATCAATGAACCTCAGATTTTCATACTTTTTGATCACTTTTCCATCATCTAGGGTTATGGTCTCCACGAGTAGTCCAAAATTCATGGAAATATATTTTTCATCAATAGATGGAATTACACTTACAGTGGTCGTTGGCTCACAAGATTGGAGGGCTAAACAAATGTGATGAAGATCATAATTTTTTATATTATGACCCACCACAGGGGTAAAGTTGACGTTCCTTCGTGCTCGAGTGCATTTTTCATGAGCCCAGCCAAGAAACTGTCCGCTGTAGTGGCATTGATCCAGATCAATTGATGATTGTTCATCATTATCGTCAAAGGCTTCGTTACATATCCAACATTCGCTAGCTGCACTTTTCGGATACTGGCTACGGTCACCTCTGAAGAAAGGAAAAGCTCGTTTGCGCTTGTATATATCCTTGGCTAGTGTGTGTAACATGTATACAAATTTAGTAATGCAATCTTCAGAGCTGTCCACGTGGCAGAAGATGGGTTTTGTTGAGTAGTGATCAATTACCGCAAGTGAAAACCCACAGGGCTCGTGTTTTTCAATAACTCTGGTGTATGAGTTGTTCCCGTGGGGGTGCATCCTGCTACTGGACACAAGAAGGATTCGAAGTCAAAGTAAATGACTAATGGAACAAACCAGGTAGCGGCCAAGTTTTCGAATTTATATACATTTTTTTCCGGAGCTGGTAATCGAACAACAACCGGCGCATTTTCACAGCAGGTTTCCATATGTGCGGTAAGCTTTGCAAGGCCTTCTTCACACAACCAGAAACAATTCCAGCAAATATGAAACGCAAAGCGAAATTTGGTATTTCGGAGTTGACAGACTACCTTAACCAAGTTGGTAATCAACACATAATGGTAACAGTCTGCTTCGTATAAAAGCAATAGATCCATTGTGAAGTTTGAGACAAACTTTAACACTCTGAGTGGAAATAAGTCTCTACCATCATAACCAAAAACGTTGATTCGAACTTCATTTAGATTTTCGAACTGATTGATGTCTTCTAGCCCCATGGGCATATCGAAGTGTCTAGTTGGTTGATGAAGGTTGGCTTGCTTGTAAGTTTCGGGTGAAGTTTTGTCTGTGTTGTAGTTCCTTCCTTGTCGATCTAAGCTAATATTGTTGTGCATATGATATGCAGCAATATAGCAGTAAAGGAAGCAATTTGCGTCCTCATGGTTACGAATATTAAGTAAACCGCGGCAATTTTGTAATTTTGATGGTAATGCAATGTAAGACGAGCCGGTTATAGGTCGGTAACAGGTAAAGTTCACAATCATTTTGATAACTTTCTCAAGCACCCAACCACTACCATTAGAGGCAAATGTCGTTAGCACTATCATCATCTTCTCGACCATAGTCCAGAAGGTCTCACTGCTAAGTCCCTGACTATACACCGGTGTCATGAGCGAATTTTCATAAATTTCAATAAGCTCATATTCCTGATTTTCGTTTTGACTCGGCTTTTGGAGTTGAAGATGAGCACTAAATTGAACTTTTTGTGATCCTTGTGAGAGTTTTCGTTCTATAAGCGAATCGATTTGTGGTTTATGCTGGAGCATGAACTGAGTAAGGTCCGTGTTGGCTTGGGTTGGTGATGGCGGCAGATGGTAGCTCTGAAGGGTACCATTAAAGGCAGTTTCGGCCGGCACGTGAGTTGGTTGAAATTGATCGCCAAAGACAGGTAAAGAGTGCAAAGAACTCATATGCTGAGCAAATAATCTGGTGTTGTTAAAGCCCATATAGCAGGACCGACAACAATTTGTAAATTTTTGATGACAAGTCCTGATGTGTTGTTCCAGTTCAGAAAGTTTTCTACAAGTGAATGTACAAATACAACAGGTAAAGACTGGTAAACCTACTTCGTCGGGATGGTAGCGATGCTCATGGCGAGATTGATTTCCTCTGTTTGCAAAAGTAGCCGAACAATATTTGCAATTGAAAACCATAGTTGAAAAATTCAAGATTCAAAAGTTAACAAAGATAATGACAACTTTCGTAAACATGTATTTCAACTTCAAATGGCAAATTTATTTCTATTCCACACGAGGTTCATATAAGACGCGCGCAATTCAAACTTTCAAAATTTTCGAATTTGATTGAATAATAAGAGCGCGTCCCCGCTTTAGTCAACTACTATGAACATATCAAGTTGCGTTGAACGTAAAGTAGCGCTTGACTTTACGTTTCTCACTGAACAACACTGACATGATAAAACTTGTTTGTTATTTTCGAATTATTAGTACAATATATAAAAAGATTTTTTTACAACCAGGGGTAGTTCCTTTTAGTTATTAGTTATATTTGATGTAACAAAGCATATCAATAGCAATTTTTTGATTTGCTGACTTTTAGGTTTAGTCAAAGTAAACTTTTTTGAATTTTTAATGATCTTTCAATCAAATATTTTATTCTTTTTTCTTCATTTTCATAGATAATATGCTCCGATGACATAAGGGTAGAGGAAACATTTGTGTTTGAACCCGTTAGATGTAATATTACACTCCAGTAGCCTACATAAACAGAAAGTTTGGATTGATTTCCATAGAATTTTTGAATAATATTGCAAAAACATCGCTTTTTTGTACACTTTGTGAAATTTTAAGTACAAGGGATTGGACGCTTATCATGCACAGTTTAATTACTGTCACGGTGTTTGAACAGCTAAAAAATCTACTGAAAGCAAATGAAATGTTCAATTTTTTACGCTTAATGTTGCAAAAAAAGCGATTTTTGTAGTTTTTTTACTGTAGATGCCGATAGGTGCGTCTGACGATGTTGGTCATCATAACCAAAAATGCTCCCCGGGCACTAAAACGTAGGACCCGACAAGAAGAAATCCCTCATCTTTATCAGGAAAAAAGTTAGATTTTCTGTCAATCATGATCAATCAATGTCATCACATGACAGCCAATGACAAGCCCCCTGTTGCAAGCAATTTTCGATGACAGCTGTTAAGAGATGATTTTGTCTCCAGCCCCCAAAATATCGGTTTTTTAGAAAAAACCTGGTGTATCATTATTATTTCGGGTACTTCAATTGCTAATTAATCCCAGATGTTAATGAGACGTTAATGTCCAGATGTTTTGAAAATCGGTGAAGGAGCCGTTTTTCGACCCTGACCCTTATGACTAAAAGTGACAAGCATGTACCACTGATTACAAAACCGTTTAAAAAAATGGGAATTTTTTTTGTTAATTACTAATTAGACTAATTAGTTGCTAATTAGCTGTTAATTAATAGTTAATTATCTCATGAAGGATTGAGTTTATTTTGACGAGCGTTATGAGCTTTTTTGTAGTACAGTGTCTGATAGTGTCAACCAAATAGTCAGTTTCAACCCAACTATCTGTTGGAGCCGACTTTTTTGGGGTCAAAGGTCACCATGAAAAACAAACAAAATTTTTTTCGTTTTTTTTTTTCATTTTTTTTAGAAGAAATGTGGTCAATTTTTTTATTCATATCGGTAGCCCACAAAAAACAGTTGGTGATGGCGTTCAGGGTTTGAGTTTTCGTTCCGTCGAAAAAAATTTATTAAGCAAAAAAACCGGAAAAATCTCATTTAAAAAAAAATCCTTTCTTTTTCTCCTCCTTTTGCTGAAAAAATGATGTTTTACTAGTTTAACTAACACCTGAAGGTATACCCAACAGGAGCGCTGATATCATATCAGCATACGAAGAACAATTTGCTAAATGAAGTTTTTGTTTGATAAGGACTTTATGCATTTTTTGAAGCTTTTGTTCAAACCTAATTTTACATTTCAATAGCTTTCTCAACGAGTTTTCTCTCAACCAATCAGAAGCTTGTTTGCTTCCTGCTATATATTCGAACACGTTTGAACATGTCCATTTTGGAAATTTTCTCCCAACTTTGTCTAACTAAACGATACTATTTTTGTGAACATGTTTGAACATGTCCTTTTTTGTAAAATTCTGATTCTGAAGTCTGCTAGCTATGTTAAAACATTAAAAGAAGAGTGTCAATTAGCGAGCTATTCACAAAAGATAGTAACACAACACACCAAAGTGCAAAGGGAAAACAATTCATTATTAAATAAGTTGTTAGAGGTCAAAAAAGTCCATTAGAGAGTCTTCTTGTCTTCGTTTTTTTTGGTGCTGCGCATACTATTGGAGTTTCCGAGCAATTGGGTGTCTTGACATCGGCTGAATTTGTTTGGGGTTGTGGTGTCTGAAAATTTGAACCAGATAAAATGTTGACATCAAACTGACTTGCAAAATTGTCAGAGATCTTGTTCTTCATCTGGAAATCCTCAAAGAGTGACGGACTTGGGTTTGGAGTAAAAGTTGGGCTTGGATCCACAGCAGGAGTTGTTGGAACACTGACTGAAACACTCGGTGGCTGACTGTCAGGTGAGGATGGTGATGATTTGACACCCCACATATCACCCAAATTTTCGTAGGCTTGATATGTACCGAGTTGATTCTCGAATAAGGGCACACAATTGCAATCGTATCTGTACAAGATACGTCTCACTTCCTCCGGCAAAGTTACTTCAGTCGAATGCACTTGTGGTAAACTTTTTAAACAGTTGGTGATGGCGTTCAGGGTTTGAGTTTTCGTTCCGTCGAAAAAAATTTATTAAGCAAAAAAACCGGAAAAATCTCATTTAAAAAAAATCCTTTCTTTTTCTCCTCCTTTTGCTGAAAAAATGATGTTTTACTAGTTTAACTAACACCTGAAGGTATACCCAACAGGAGCGCTGATATCATATCAGCATACGAAGAACAATTTGCTAAATGAAGTTTTTGTTTGATAAGGACTTTATGAACATGTTTGAACATGTCCTTTTTTGTAAAATTCTGATTCTGAAGTCTGCTAGCTATGTTAAAACATTAAAAGAAGAGTGTCAATTAGCGAGCTATTCACAAAAGATAGTAACACAACACACCAAAGTGCAAAGGGAAAACAATTCATTATTAAATAAGTTGTTAGAGGTCAAAAAAGTCCATTAGAGAGTCTTCTTGTCTTCGTTTTTTTTGGTGCTGCGCATACTATTGGAGTTTCCGAGCAATTGGGTGTCTTGACATCGGCTGAATTTGTTTGGGGTTGTGGTGTCTGAAAATTTGAACCAGATAAAATGTTGACATCAAACTGACTTGCAAAATTGTCAGAGATCTTGTTCTTCATCTGGAAATCCTCAAAGAGTGACGGACTTGGGTTTGGAGTAAAAGTTGGGCTTGGATCCACAGCAGGAGTTGTTGGAACACTGACTGAAACACTCGGTGGCTGACTGTCAGGTGAGGATGGTGATGATTTGACACCCCACATATCACCCAAATTTTCGTAGGCTTGATATGTACCGAGTTGATTCTCGAATAAGGGCACACAATTGCAATCGTATCTGTACAAGATACGTCTCACTTCCTCCGGCAAAGTTACTTCAGTCGAATGCACTTGTGGTATAGTTTTTGGTGATAAGTGTCCTCCAGAAGTAATGATACTGGATTCAGCCGGCTCCGATTTTTCCGGTAGGGCAGCAATAGCGTTATTAAATGGCTTCGGTATCAAACAATGCTGGTAAGTGTACCACAAATCGTTTTTTCTTTTCTGTTGTATCAGAACGACAAAATTTTCAAACACGGTTTGGTAAACAAGAGTTCTCTCAAAAGAGATAGCAGACTCCGAAAGAATTTTCACGGACATTGTTTTGAAGTTCAAGTTCAATTCAATAGTTAACTGTTAAGTAAGAGCAAAAGAAAGAAATGAACACAAGTACAAAATTCTTTCCCAACATGTGTTTCGCAAGGTTCGCCTTATCTAAGACCAAACAAATGATTGGAGCATAATCACACCTAGTTGCATAATATATTGTACTTAACATGTGGTTAGCCACACTGTGGTTCCTTTACAGAGGAATTTGGGGTCACATCTGTTTTGTATTGGTTTTATGTAAATTGTGTGTGGTCTCTGCACGATACTATCTAGGGTCACATCTGTTCTAAATCAACTTGTATGTAAAATACATGGGTCCCTACACTATTAATGGTTAACTATCTCCCACACAGAAGTGTGGGTTGTGCTGATAAATTTATTGCTTTATATACAAAAGACATGTACTGGTTATCTTTGTTCGCAAGTAGGTTGTGGTGGTTTATAGAGGTATGGTCTCTATTAACTATTATCTAAGAAAGAACACAAGTACAAAATTCTTTCCCAACATGTGTTTCGCAAGGTTCGCCTTATCTAAGACCAAACAAAAGATTGGAGCATAACTTTCAGTCACGCCTACTTGCATAATACAGCTCTTTGTTTATAGCATGTGGTTAGCCGCACGGTGGTTCCTTTACAGAGGAATTTGGGGTCACATCTGTTTTGTTTTGGTTTTATGTAAATTTTGTGTGGTCTCTACATTATACTATCTAGGGCCACATCTGTTCTAAATCAACTTGTAAAATACATGGGTCCCTACACTATTAATATCTAACTCTCTCCAACACAGAAGTGTGGGGTTGTGTTGACAAATTTATTGCTTTATATACAAAACACATGTACTTGTTATCTCTGTTCGCAAGTAGGTTCTGGTGGTTTATAAAAGTATGGTTTTAATTAACTATTATCTAAGGTCACATACGTATAAAAGTCTAAAATGAACAGTCTCAAGTACGCCGTGGGGCGTACTTGAGATTGTATTTACCAATCACTTGGATTTAATCAAAAATATGACGACACTGGTTTGGTCCCAACTTGCCGCGCCTCCTAACTTCGTAGTTATTTACATTAAGAGCAAGTGATAAAACAAGTTGCCTACCATGACTTTTACTTCCTCAAAAGACACACAGTTTGGAGATTGCTATTTCGACATTTCCCAAAACTGAAAAGCGTTTGGTCAGGGCAACTTTAAAAACTTACGAAAGAACCGGAACATATGTGTTTCCAAAGTTTTTCAAGAAAGCGGCCGAGGATTACGAGTTTGAACAGAGAATTTCTCTAACTCTAGAAGAGTTTGGAAATTTAGTCAAAAAAGCAGAAAAAATACGTGAAGCTGCTGCAATGCAAGATTCAAAACCACCCCCAGCAAAGAAGCAGAAATTTGATCAGTGTAGTAGAGATGGTGGAAGCAATGTTTGAGGGCTCTCCCAACTATTTCAAACAATTTCAAAAGCAGTTCAAGTTTTTAATTGCTGATGAAAAGCCAAACTTAACAGCTTCGAATAACTATGCTGTGTGTCCTCATTTTGAGTCTGAATTTTGTCAGTTACCAACTAACCATTTTCACGTTCTGATTGAGAGTGCAATCGATGTTGAGACCATGAAGCCAATCAAAATTTTTGCAATTCCCTGTCTCTTCACTACCTTCAGACACTTATTTTCAACCTCAACGAGTCTGGAATTTAAAGGAGATACATTTTTAAAATTACGGCTTGCCGTTGACTTTAATAACAAATCTGGAGAGAAAATGAATACAGCAAATGTACGCAAGCGACTTCCACCCTTGGCAACAGCGGCAATCAAACTACCAAAATCTACAGCGGTCACTAGCAGAGTCTCAAAAACATTGGCAAGAGCTACATCAATTGTACCACAGAAAACGATTCACAATTCTGTGTGTTCTACAATTTAATCGAAAACTCAAACTGATCAATTTAGTAGTGAAACTTTGAAAAGAGTGGAATCAATTTTGAGTGGTCCTCATTCTGGTGCTTTTTGTCAGATTATGGATATATTTATGAGTGGTTTTGGAAAACTAAACATTGATTCTGATTTACTATTTGTTCGTCTTGTATATTAAGAAAAAATTCAGTTTTAAAAAAAAATTTATTTCACAATATTAGTTTTGTTAGAGCATCATGTGAAGAGCAAAGCGAATCAATTGAAAATCACTACAATTTACAATTTGTCTATCATCAAATATTAAATGAGCAATAAAAATACAAAAGAGTCCACACAATTCTGAGTTTTGACCTTGAATTGGTTGGTTTTCAAGTAATTGGTGAAACTGTACATTGTTTTTTGCAAGTCGTTGCTAGATATTCTTGTAAGAAGACAAGGATCGTCCAAGGGGATCAGCAAACAGAAGATGGTCGTTCTTTTTACATATGAGGAGCCAGTGCGTGCCAGGACTTTGAGATTTTGACGCGTTTACTATTAAAAAAGTGTTTGATTTCAATTTTGAAGGAAAATTGTCTGCTGCAAATACACCTCGAAATTTGTGCTTTAGTTTTTGACATCTCTGAATTAAACCATTAATATCATCTTCGTCCATCATCAGTTTGTTAGAATATGATTTTTTGACACTCGTCGCGCAGTATCAACAAAAATTGTACTAGCTTTTTCTCCAATAATAAAAATTTCAATGTTGGTCGGTAACGCTGCTGAAAACTTCAATTCGATAGATATGGAACAGTTTGCTAGCTCCAGGTGTATAGAATCATGAGAAGCTTGTTGGGTGCTAGTCAGATCAAATACCATTATAAAATGGTTGGGATAGTCTGACAGACTTATTCCATGCCCATTATCAATATAGGCTAAATCGGATATTGTATTAAAATAAAGGCGTTTATTATCATTTGTAGATATTGGGCTATCAGCCACTGGTAACCCGTTGCGATAAATATATATCTGTTCCAAGTCAAATTTTTGAAAATGAAAAGGATTATGCATATTGTTGCCCAAAAAAACTTCGTTCGTATTGAGACAAATTGCTAGTCTTCGGATTGGCTCTCGTGCAAAAATGTCCTCTTGCTTCCAACTATGCAGACCAGTCGAAGCCAAAAACGTCTTTGTCAAAGTTTCAAAGTAGGGATAGGCAGCAGGGCTAGTAAGCAAGGTTTATTCAATGGCAGACACGACCTCGTCATTCAATGTCATCTTGCGAACGTACAAATTAGCTTCAACAATTTTCACCTTGTAATGTTTTGCAGCATCATCCGAAATGATAACAAAATCATCATTAGATCTTCTGAATGCAATACAAAGAGTTACACCACTGAGCAGATGTTTATCACATGTGAAAAAGTCTACCGCTACTTTACCATAAAAAGTGCATTCTGCTGACTCTCTGACCGAGTTTTTTCTTCGAACAATTTTACCTGCTTTCATTGCAGATGGATCTTCTTCGTAAGAATAGTCTTGACATGCCAACCAAGTGTTTTTTGCGTCTTTGTTATGTGAGAACTCAGTTATTATAAAACTCTTGTGTGCGTAATTTCAATTTGCGTTAGAGATTTTCAACCCGTTGGCTGACACTGTGCAGTCAGAGAAAAGTGAATGTAGCACATTATTGCAAAAGTATGGAGCATCGGTTTTAGCAGTGTCAGCAGTAGTTGCCCCGTCATATTTGAGATCAGCTCCCGAAGACTGAACAATTTTGCATTTGACTTCCAAAAATTTTTTTTGTAAATCGATAAAGTTGTTACGGTCACCAGTTAACATGGGTCCATCAGGACTATAAATAGGTCCCAATTTTTGACAAAAACTTCCATCGAAAGTCACCAAGAGCGCCGGCTTCTCAAACAGATCCAAAGAGCTATGGGTTGCTTCGTTAGGTAACAGGTTAGCGATCATATTTAACTTGAGAAAAAAAATCAGACCGACTTCTTTTTGGAACTTTTTGTTTTGAAATGACCAACTTTTGTTTGGTTAATGTTTTTCTTGGTGATTTTTTTGAGCGACTCCTAATCGTTTTTCTTTGTTGCCGAAATCTTGCTCCCCCTGTTTGTTTTTTAACAGTGTTGCTTATTGTTTTTTTGAGTGCTTGTTTGGGTGATTTTTTACTGCTGACAACGTCTAGCAGCTCTGGAACACTTTGCTTTAATAGTTCTTTTCCAATACGTTTTGCAGTAGGAAGAATGAAACGTCGAGCTTGGGGCAAAGCGAACCGCCCAATTCCCGAAGCTAATGCACCAAAACCACTGCCTCTTTGCCGGTAGTGGCCAGAGAAATGTGGTAAGGATGTTGCTTGGTTAGCGTAATAAGATTCCATGCTAATTGGAAAATTTTTTGAACTGAAGGGTTAAAATGACTTTACCGGTTCCTGAAAAGGGAACCAATTCTCCCGTTTCTGTGCGAAGCTCAATCGATATTGATTGTATGGTGTTTGATAAGAGTTTTTTGTAATCTAAATTTGAAAAAACAATTCGATGAGTTGATTCAAGCTCGCAGACACTACCGTTTTTCAGACGTTGTTTTGAATCAATGACTCGAAGCAAGGGGGCTTTTGTATCACCGACGTACTGGTACTCAATAATATTCGTATATATAAAAATTAAGTGCTTTCCCGAGCAAAGATCAACGGGAAATTCTCCATAGTATGCTGCCGTTTCATCACTCTTCATTCGTTTGTTTGATGTTGCGCTTTTCATTTTGTACTCTATGTGTACTCCAATGCCATCTGGAATGCCCGAAAAACCAATAATGCTGGGAATTTCTTTACTGGGAAAAGTAATTCCTTCATTTTTACCCATCAAAATTTCAAACTTTCCAGTTTTCTTGATCTCTCTGAATGAAAAATTTGGTAGTCCAACAGTTCGTTTGACAGTAGTTAGTGTGTTAACAACTGAATTATAATTTCCTGTCATGATAGACAATTTTTCACTGTTATACGGACGAGAGATCACATTGGCTTCGGTAGCCCTTTTCTGGCTGTCTTCGTACCCTTTTAAGCTATATCCTACCATTTCTCCATTTACAATATGCTCAATTTTTGCGGGGAAACTGATCTCACTGAGAGCTACTCTCCAGTCACCAGCGGGTTGAATTTCATCATTGAAAAAGTTTCGAATTGAACTGAGAGTGTTAGAGTCAAAAATTTCCATTGAAGCAGATGAAATAACATGCACAGGGAATTCATCCGTGAAACGGTTTTCACTCATTTTTCTCTACACCAACAAGCTGTAACTCTGGTTGATAAAATTTACCTTCAATTTTTTCACCGTTTGCATCAATAAGTGAATACGTTGGCGGATTGAAGGTTGCTAAGCTTTCTACTTCAAAAACTTCGTCGGTGAAAGATTGTTTATACCCTTTCCTGAAGGCTTCGTCTTTTTTGACAACTCCAACAAAATCTCCAACGTAAAACTTGGGTCTCTGAAACTTGATTGTTTGAGCGCTCAACGAGACAAGTCGTGGAACATCCTTTTTAGTGACTATATTTGGCGCAAGTTTGGTTACTCGCTTGACTCGTGAACTAATTGTTTTCACAAATTGATCCAGTTTATCTATGTAGGAGTATGTCCACTTTTCTTCAAGGTACTTGTAGATAATGTTTTTAGTGACCGAATGTACCGCTCTGCGAATGCAGACTTTTTTCACTAAAAGTGCTGTATAAATGGATTCCTCGTTTGTTGCATAAGGTTTTGAAGGCTCCAAGAAACTCTGTACCATCATCAACCCACACTTTTTGTGGTTGCTCGTTTTTTATCATCTTTTTAAAGGCCGAGGCATTTTCCGTTGCAAACTTTGTTTTTAACGGCTCCACACGAAGGTTTCTGGAAAGACAGTCGACCGCAACCAATAAATATTTAACATTTCTGTTGTATTTTGCTAGTTTATCCACATAAGCCAAGTCAACGGACCAAATTTCATTTATGTCTTTTACTATTACTTTAAGTCTGGGAAATCGTAAACGAATTGGGCGATATTTTGTAAAAAATGACTTGCTTTCCAAGTATGTCTTAACTTTACCAAATGATAATTTGCTTTCGGTTTTTAATCGCTTTGGGTTTCCAAACGATGCAGGTCCCTTCAAATACAGTTGGTCCAACGTTTTTTTCTCAGAAGAAGTAAGACCATTTTTGCTGTTTGGTCTCTCCTTCTGCCGACTTTTTTCTTGTGCCCGTTTTTCTTTGGTTGGTAACTTGATAACCGCTTCCTGATTGTCCTCGTGAGCTTGCAAAAATTTCTTCTTCGCTTTCGGATGCTTCCAAGATCTGTTTGGCATAGGTTTTCGAAATTAAATGAGGTGGAAGATCGAGAGCTAATAATGCTCGAGAATATTTTTGAATGTCAATTTTCTTTGTTGACTGCTGTGTGTTATACAAAAAAGTTGACGCTTTTAAGCCAAGTGGTTGGTTATCAATATGAATGATACCACCTGGATCTTCAATGGATATTGTCGGGGATTCTAATATCTTGTTGAGAATGATTTCTGCTCTTCCCATTTTATTTTTCTCCATCACTCCCAAATCTCTCATTATTGACTGAAACGTTGTAGTTGTACTTTTTTTGACAATAGGTTCAATTTGACTGTCATCACTCATCGGCTCCTCTTTTTCCTCATGATCTGTTTCAACATTTATGCTAGGTTCTGTCTGGACTGCTCCATCCTCTTTTTCACTTTTTTCCGGATTTTGTAACATGTTTCTTTGAATGAGAGACAATTGCGTGGCTTTCTGTTTGTAGATAGGATTGTCAAAAATTTCACTTTTTGCCGTTTGTGTTGACATGAACATTCTTTTGGGAATTAAGATAAATTCTTCAGTATACATTATCACTTCCTCAGATGAAGGTAACACGAGAGAGCAATACCTTTCAAAAGAACCTTGTTTTTAGCAAAAATCTGCCTTTTATTTTTTTAACTTGTTTATTTAGCCAATTTCGAAAACTTTTTGTCATTAAAAATCTCTTCACATGAATCGTCAAACACCAACAGACAGTTTTCGAGCTCCGATATCAAATCGAAGCTTGAAAATTTGGTAAACTGTATGTTTAATTTTGCCTCTAGTGATTTAAATTTGGGTTGTTCATGTTGGTAGAAATAAAAAATCGAGAGGAACTTTGGAGAAAAAGTGTTTTCGAGTAACATTCTGAAAATAAGCTCTGTTTTTCCACAACATGACGGGCTGCAAACGGCCATAAACAACCGGTCAGTTGTTGAAATGATTTTATTCATAATTTTGGGTTGGGAAGAGCGTATCCAACTGTACAAGAAAGAAGAGAAAACCAAAATGTAGACTCTTCACATTCAAGCGGGAAAAACACAAGTTTTACCAGAGAAACTATTATGAGAAAAATTATAATAAAAACTTGTGTAAATTAAACAACTTCTGATCGTGGTATCCTTGAATTACAAAACCTCCATGATCGTCTTTCATGGTGATTATCATCAAACACTAAGTCAGTTATTGCCCCGCCTGTATCTAACTGATCCTCTGCTTTACTTATTTCAAGATAAGTTTTTTTTAAAAAAAGAGGTAAATTTGGTTATTTCATTATATAAAATTCAAAAGATACAAATTGTGAGTTTTGATTATCATTGATAAAATAATGGTGTAGTTCGCATTTACTCTGTCAGTTTTTTTTCTGAAAACAATTGACTGTACGTTGTTCTTTTCAATTCTTCGTCTTATTTCAGCTGGAAGGCTCTTATCGTTCAGTGACATCAGAACTGGTTCTGCACGCTTGTGCATAGGTAAAGGGGTTAGTTTCAGCTTTCGCATTTTCTCTTCCAAAGACATGGTACAATTGAAAGTACTACAAAAGTGAAAGGTTTTTCTTGAAGGCTTCTATTTCAACTCCAGTGCAGACAATTTGCTGTTTCTTCAGTACAATTTGACCACGACTGTCAACTTTTTCCTCTTTGACAAATGTAGCTGTTAATTGATTTTCATCCGCTATACAACTGTAAACCACTAAATTTGGGGACAAGTTCACTTGAAGTAGAGACGATGCTGCTTTCTCGGACCGTCGATTCATTCGTTAGCCGCAGGTAAAAAAGTGTAGCTTTTTTTCTTGCACAGTGTTGATTTCTTTGCCCCTTAGGACAGCTTAAAACATGTAAAGTACAAATTGGTGTCTCGTAAAAAAATTTCAAATTTTCAATTTTTGGACATAATAAAATCTCTAAATTGATAACGTACTTTTTGAGAAGTTTCTGAATAGTTTCTGTTTTTTCTGTTCCCTTCGCATGAAAAGTTGCCAAGGGAAATCGAAGTGCTATGCTATCAAAAATTTGTTGCAAATAACAATATGGATAATCTCCACTCTCCCAATTTAAACCATGGAGATATTTTGACACCCAACTGTATGATCGTCTCTCACTCGAAGACAGTATGTGGAATGAAGTTGGAGTAGAAATGACACATTATCGCAATATTTTTCTGTCGAAACAGCTAGTTCTTTGATAATAAAACCAGACTTCTTATGTCGAAAGCCTTCAAAATCAAGAACAACTGGTCTTGATTTCAACATTCCAGCAAAATGAATAAATTGCTTTTAAAAGTCTTTACATATAGACAGAAGGCAAGTCCTGTCACGTGACCAAGATACTCGTTTGTCACTGGACACGGTAGGACATACGAAAAGCCCGGCCCTTTTTCACTATATTCAAAGACAAAACCTGAAGCGTCGTAAAGTATAGCATGCAACCTCAAAATTTTGTAAGACTTGAAATACTTGTCCAGAGACGAATTATCAATACCAATCAGTCCACCATAGGGTCTCATTTTCATCGCAATATCCAAATCAAGGTCAGTATCCAAGTACTGACATGTTGCCAAGAAATAAAGAAACCTTTCACCGTATTGAAAATAATCCTTTTTCAAATCCTTGTAAATTTCGTGAATAGCTTTTAAATCAACCGTCGCTAGGGTTGACATGACGTAAAAATGAGTTTCAAGGCCGCCTAATCCCCTTAATCCCTTTCCGTCTAGAATAACCCCCTATTATCCCATGTTTAAGTATCGTAGGATAACCCCCCCCCCCTCTCTTGAGACAGTATTTACTTACTACTAACGCAAATTACGCAGATTCTATAGGTCACGGTTTTAATAATCAATAATTAATGGACTATTTTGCTTTTTGTTTCTTTCTCTTGTAGTTCAGGAGAAGTTTTTTCTGTAACAATTTATGTTACTTTGACGAATGCTGATCAGTGCTAAAAGGCTGAAAACAATTCTGAACAGTTTAAGCTCAGTTTAAAAATCCGATGCTGATTTTTTTCTAAACAGACTTCGTTTTTATGTCCGACAATACTCTTTTAATGGTACAAAGTGACATGATCATAATATATTCATATAAAAACACAGAGTGGAAATATTATGATTCAGCGTTGATTTCCAATGTTACTATAATCCAAGATTCGATACACATGACGCGAGAACTGAACAAAAGAACAATAGTTTAATAAATACTAGTGTTATCAGCTTTCTTGATGTCGCTACACTGTGTTGTTGCAGCGCCTGCAGATGATGCTATCATGTACCACTTTCGGCTAGATGAGACAGGTTCTGAGGGATAGCTTTGACAGTCTAGACTAGAAAGTGCTTCAGCTTTGTACGATAGTCCGCCCATCGAGTAAGCCGAACAAATTGTCGTAAATGGCTAGAATCACAAAGAGGGTTGTATGGTAAAAGAAGCCATGAAAATACAAATTTTACAACCTCTAAAAGAACTTATGATCCATGCCATAATCTATTGCATCAGATGAAAAAAAAACAGAATGTGTATTCTCTGTCCTCTTCAACCAATCAGAGACTGAGAAGATTCTGTTCTCTTTTAAATAGCGCATGTTTGTTTATTCAATTCAGTCTGTTAGACAGATACACTATACGTATTTTATTGACTCCCTTGTTGTATATATTTACCACCGTTATAATTGAAGTATACCTTCAGCGTTTTCCAGAGTCGATTAGTCAGATAGAATTAGGCAAGTCTACTTCGCGCGCAGAAAGAAGTAGCCTTAGCTATATACCCCTTAGGGCTGTAAAAAGAGAGCAACTAAGGTCTGCCTTAATGTGTTTTTAACAGAAGAAGAGAAAAGTTCAACTTTTCAATAACAGAAATTCAATTAAAATATAACATGAAACGTCATTCAATGATCTCAGGGTTGAAAGTTAAGCAGGCAAAACATAGAAAAATAATTTAAGAAAATTTTTCAAACATGATGGGCAGAAACATTTAGTTTCTTGGTTTCCCAATAAGCAAACTTTTCATTTTAAAAAAAGGAGACTCTGAAAGGACATATATGAAGTAGTGAGTTTTGATATTTAATTTAACATCAATAAAAGGGATAGATGTAATTCGAGTACTATTAAATCAGCCATTTCTGACTCGAACAGTGAGTTAACAAATTCTAACCATTAAAGAATTTCAGTTCAGTAAAGAGTGCCACTCTTCCTCTACATATCAACACAGAAAATGATGTGCACGTTCCGGAGAAGATTAATGATATAGCAACTCCACCAGAACATAAACTGAAACGCACTGCTGTCATTTGCACGATCAGACAGTTGGAAAACGATCACACAGAAGGAGGACGTGACTGTAATTCTCCCCCTTGAATGTTTACATTTTCCACTCAATCCCCGATTCACTGACCGCTTGTTTCGCACCTTCAAAAAAAATTTGCGTTTGCGGATCACGCCAACGATGATCTTAACACGATTTTCACACGGGACACAGATCCCTATCGGATCTACCAGCAGAAAAATCCCTTCTCTTCAATTCGGGCTTTGTACATCCAACACAAACTGATGTGAAAAAAATAATCACATTCTGTGATTGAAAGTAAGATGCAACACACGATGCATAATTATCAGTTTGTCCAGCATCACTTCAACGGGGCAGATCTTCTTCTTTATATGAGCTCACGCTTGCAGTATGTGAATACAATACTCATTTCGTCCTAGTTTCAAATTATCCATACATTTTTGAGCTGAAGTTTTGCGAGGGTACCCTGATGAGTTTGGACACTAACTGAATTTGTTTTGTTTTTGTGTGCCCCTATACCTGGCAATTGATCTTCTCCATACTCTTTCCTAATGAGTATTTGCGTTGCATTCAAGGAGGAGCAACGAAGCTTGTGTGCGGCCAAGCATTAAATTTACTCAAAGGAGTTTGGATCTCAGAAAAGTTAACTGAGCCAGAAGGAAAAGAGATTCTCAGTGATTTCCTAGCAATGCAACCGCATTGGAGCGTCGATCACTTCACTGAGCTCCAGAGCAACATGCTGCTCACAAGATCTGAAGTTTTTTGGAGCTTTTCATTGATCCTCACAGTTGTGCTCCATACTTCATATTCTAATATCGAGTCTCAGCTCTCCCACCAGTGAAGCTTGCTATCACAGTTTTTTCAAACAAAACTAAAAAACTTCCTGTTTTCTTTTAAAGTCTCCTTATATGTAGTTCATGGGTAGTTGCTTTATCATTTTTCTACTGATTCTACTGTTGCCCTTTTTTTGGTTACATGTCTTAATTCCTAGTGTAAGTCCTAGGACCTTTTTCTGCTTTTCTTTGGTCGGAACTTATACCGAAAGAGATAAACTTAGAGTTAGAAATTTAGGAGGGAGTAACTAGCTCACGGTAGCTAAATTGGATGCTAACCAGAAAATAAGCCGGTAAAGCAGATCGGAGCACACAGTGTAAGTAAGAGAATCATTGAATTTTTTTCAACTAACGACGTAGACAGACTTCGCCTCTCTGCCCAGATGTGAACAAATACTCACTAGATGACAATGAGAGACAGCATGAAAACAGCACGGCAAGAAATCACTGGCCTGAATACCATTACAGAGTCAAACTTACTGGCCTCACAGCCAGTAGGTTTTGGACTAACTGACAACATTAGTCACTAGCCTTAATTAATTTATTTTAAAATCAAGGCCGTAAAAAGGCCAAAATAATGACAATCTTAACTGGCGCATCCAGTGAGTTAACATATTCTAACCATAAAGAAATCATCGGATCAATACACAACGAAACCCCAAAGTATTTCCCTATTTTTAATCTTCCTATTCTTTACTTTTAAGATTGGACTTATTTACAGGAGGCAATCCCCTTCAGGAGGCAATTTCCAGGAGGCTATCCCAAGTACTAGGATTTTAGCTTATTTGTTTTAGTTGCACCTCAGATGTCAACCTTACAATCTGTTCGGAAAATTCACCAATCCTTCAATAAGATACTATAAAAAGGACCTTTATGCGTTATCATTTAATGAATCCAAAACTGGACTTTCAAATTGATTTAGAAAAAACCCCGAAAAATCAGATATCTAATATGCTTGCATTTTTAATGGAAAAATGGTTACCATGAAACGGCTCATAGAAAATAGCATGGCATTTTATGTAAGACACCAATAATTTAAGATATCAATAAAGTAAACTATGCTAAAGATACCACTATGTACGACACCATTAAAGTAAACTATGTAAGATACCATCAAAGATACCGTTATGTAAGATACCATTAAAGTAAACTATGTAAGATACCATCAAAGATACCATTATGTAAGATACCATTAAAGTAAACTATGTAAGATACCATCAAAGATACCATTATGTAAGATACCATTAAAGTAAACTATGTAAGATACCATCAAAGATACCATTATGTAAGATACCATTAAAGTAAACTATGTAAGTTACCATCAAAGATACCATTATGTAAGATACCATTAAAGTAAACTATGTAAGATACCATCAAAGATACCGTTATGTAAGATACCATTAAAGTAAACTATGTAAGATACCATCAAAGATACCATTATGTAAGATACCATTAAAGTAAACTATGTAAGATACCATCAAAGATACCATTATGTAAGATACCATTAAAGTAAACTATGTAAGATACCATCAAAGATACCATTATGTAAGATACCATTAAAGTAAACTATGTAAGATACCATCAAAGATACCATTATGTAAGATACCATTAAAGTAAACTATGTAAGATACCATCAAAGATACCATTATGTAAGATACCATTAAAGTAAACTATGTAAGTTACCATCAAAGATACCATTATGTAAGATGCCGTTAAAGTAAAATAACATGTTTTTTTGACGTTTAATGAATCCAAAAATGATTTTGCTCTGAAAACTGCAATTTATTCATCGATTAATATAGAAGATTTCAACAGGGTTCCACTCTTTTCACTGTCTTTGCAAAGAATGTAATTTAGGGTGGACTGATAAAAACATTACACTCTTACACAATTACCATTATAACTGAAAATGAAACTTATAATGATGTATCAATTGGCGCAAGGTTAACGCACAAGGTGGAAGTAACTTGTTCGAGAGTGGGAAGATTAGGGGATCAATCCTCACTATACCTCCTTCCACTTTTATTTTTAGTATTACACTCTTGTAATTACACTCTTCCACATTTAATTAAGAGGAGAAACAGGCGTGTGTTTTTATTTTTACACTCCTTAGACTTTTCCCCCGTTATTTTCGAGGAAAATGCTCGGCATAGCTCATGATCTATAGCTGAACATGGAAGTTTGCTTGTCCTCTACAGTTAAAGTGACGATAGCGGCCTCTCATCTACATTCAAAAAACCACTGCAACATTGCATGGCATGGCAAGCACCTAGGTTTAAAGTCCAAGATCTAAGCCAGGTCCCATTTGGGTCGTACACGGTCGGGGGGGGGGGGGGTGCGAACCAGATTGGTCTGGGAAGTGTTATAGTTGCATGATAATCTGGACAGTGGCCGCAAAACGGTCTGATTGGAGTCCAAAGTCTGAACTCAGTCTGATGAGAGTTGGTTTGGGTTAGGAATTTAACTTGGGTAGAAAACTTTAACACCAGAGGTGCTCTAAAGCTTTCAATTGATGGCTCACTTATCAGCTACCAGTATAACACACGTATCAGCTAGCAGCTTTGTTGGCTTGATTACGTTCAATACTATTTGATGCGCGCAGCTATAGCGCTCATATGAGAAAATTTTACCCACCCAAGTAAAATCGTATGCTGGAGGGGAGCTTTTTATCGAATCAATCGAGCTCAGTGATAGGGAACGATACATATAACAAGTTGGTCTCGTTCAATGAGAGGGCCGGTGGATATGGAAGGAGCTTATCAGGTAATTATATTTCAATTTGCACCGAAAAGAATTCGAAGATGCCAATCGGTTATATTGACAAGATGTTGACAATAAGACAGTTCATTATGGGTATAATTTGGTTCAGTAATTATAATAATTCAGCTATAGTCAGTCAATCACGACAAAATTTAAAACAATATATCATTGAAAATTTGTTCTGTGATTTTTCAAACAAAATAATTTCTTCTCAACTCTTTGTAGATTTTTTTTTCAATTTTTGTTACTTTTTTCATACTGATGTTAGAGAATGTGTAAAAATTGTTTTTTTTTTCAAACATTTTATCCCAGTTACGTCACAACCTTAGTTAAATTCAAATGTCATTGGAATGTAATAGTGTTCACATCGCCCAGCCTCCATTTTTAAAAGAAAAAATGACCAATCGCTATTTTTTCCGTATCAATTTCCGATGACAAATTAACTACTGCATATTATACCATGAAAAAATAAATTTGATTTACTGCAAAGAGATATTGACGGAAAGTTTCTACTTACGCAATAGGAAAAGCCAACGCAACCAGAAGTTGTTCTGCATGCAACAAAACAACTGTCAATAGACAATGCTTTGAATGTCTTAATTGGGTCATCATACTCAAACATACAAGGACACTCCAAAATAAAATCAGACACCTTCACAAATGCATTGGCGACATTTATCACGTGACGGAAAATAAAAGGGCAAATAAAAAATAACTGCCGTACAAAACACATTTGACATCAATTAAAAGTATAAATCTTGGTTTCTTTTTCTCACATAAACTCGCAAGCTTGTAACGTGAACTAAAAAATCCACAGTTTCATATTTAGCACAATTCTAATTTTTTTGGGGCAATATACCATTTGAGTGATTTTTTGGAAGGAATTAGAGTAATTGCACAAGGTATAACTTTGTTCAAAGTATATCAAATCATTTATTGAAGTTCATTTATTGATCTTAAATGGAAGTAAATGTCTTTGAAAGCAAGCTAACCAGTTTTTCCGGCAGCTGTCGGCTGGCTACTGCAAATTGTAGGTATATGTTTCCCCCACTAAAAGGGGACTATATGAACAAGTTATGTATAAAAAGAACGTCTTTCATCTCTTTGGAATTGTTTCCAGCACAACATCTATAAAATTTGTTGCTCTCGTAATCACGCCGAGCTGATGCAGACCATTTAACCTCTACGGTTTAACCTCTACAACGCTGAAAAAATTGAGCAATTGGAAAGTTAACTTTCAAAGTCAATACAGTTTTTGCCTAATTTTAATGCCCAAACTAGGAACTGGGTGTAAAATTTTTTAAATAAAGGCGCAGACGTACAACGCAGACGCCCATTCCAGCTTTGGAACTTCACCTATCTCCCAATGATTTCCGTGTTGCTCTTAAATACTGACTGGGTGTTAAATTGTACGAGAACAAGTGAAAATGTCTTTTTTGTAAATCTGGGAATCTAAATATAATGGGCGACCATGCTGTGTCACGCGTCGCAGAAAAGGGCTTTCCCCCTGTCAGCTGCTGAGGACAGGAAGTACAAACAATACGCCCAGAAATGCAGTGAGGTTGGAATTCAATTCGCTCCTCTGGTTTTCGAGTCTTTTGAGGGATTTTCAGAGACAGTTCGTGAGACCCTCAAACGAATCACTACCTTGGCTGATCACTTCAGTAGGTTATCTCAATCAGCCTCTTTTACAGAAATTCGGGGGTCCGCAATCACGCTCCTTGCACGGGATGCGAGATTAGAGACACATCTGAAACGCCAGCCAATCTTTGAAATTTTATCCCACCAGTTAAGAGTATCCCAATTGAAAATCAGTTTGTAGGGGTTCCATTATCCCAATTGAAAAACTGAATGTGTGGGTTTTATTATTCCACCTGAAAACCCGATTGTGGATTGTACTAATCCAATTGAAAACCCGATTGTTTGGGTTTCGATTCGCATAATGAATAATCATCAGAGTGATGAGGGGCAATTAATCCGAGTGTTGCTGTAATTCCGAACATGGATTATGACTGTAAACTGATAATATTGGAATGTCAATGAGTTAATAATGTCGACTAAGATTATCTTACAGAGCCATATATTAATTGAATATTCATATTTCGCTGCGAACAGACCCAAGCCAAGTGGTGGGTGGGGCCAAACACGACCAAGCCGGACCTTTCGTCAGACCGACACTTAAACATGTAAAAGCACATTGAAAACTTTCCAAAACAAGCAAAATTTTAGTACTAAAATTTCGCTGTTTGTTGCGGTTTACAAAAAAATGTGACTCCCGTATCTTTTTTGATGAGGACCGTATTTTGTCTTGGGCTTGATTTCTGGAAATTGACCGTCCAAAAGTTTTGTTTGGACTTTGATTAAAGCCATTTTTCGCCAATAACTTCTTCACAGAGATTACAAAATGTTACTTTTTCAATCGGACCATAAATAGATATAGGTCAGAGGGATCATTACGAAGACCAAACAAACCTAATTTAAATACGAACAAGACCAAACAAACCAAAATTCCCATGCTGCGGTCCCACACCGAAATTCGATATGTCCAGCCCGTAATGAACGCACAAGGGGGTTGTCATGCGTTCACAATTACACTGTCTGGAAACACCAATGAACGCACGAAACTCTGGACATTGGTATATTTGAACGCACGATAGTCTGGACATAGGCAATTTTAAACGCACGATATTCTGGACATGAACGCACAAATTACCAATTTTGCAGCGCACGAATTTTTGTTCGGAACTCACAAAAGTCTGGGCATAGGCAATTTTGAACGCACGAAAGTCTGGACATGGGGATTTTTGAACGCACGTTGAACGCACAAAAAATTTTGAACACACGAATGTCTGGACATAGGCACGTTCCGTCTTGGACGGTCTGGACGTACCAATTTTCGGTCTGGTACCTCAACTTGGGTTAGGTTTGGTCCAGACCGAGCAGACCCAACTCAAGTCGCGACAAGACCGTGCGGCGTGATGAAAGTTTTGTCCAAACAATGAACCCGGCCGTACCTGCCTTTGATCAAAGATCTCAGATAAAGTTGCTTCAAAAATAAATGCGTCCTGATTCATTAAAATAGTCCCTTTAAAAGCAGTGTTAAGCATGTTAAGTTGAGAAAAATCAAATAGAAACATCGATTAAGTGAAATTTGAAGAGTTTTACAAAGATTAACAGAAACGACGGGAAAATTGAATTTTGAGATCGAATGTCCTTTCATGAAAATTTCTGGGATGCTTCAAAGTATACATGAAAAAATTTTGAATTTTGCGAACAATTTATTTTGTATTTTGGACTTGAGTACCGATTATCTGAATCTTAATTAGAATTAGCAATCACCAAATGACAGCTTGTTTTTTAGGGAAGTAGGTTTCAAATGTTTCAAATTCGATCGTAGGTTTTGGTATACAAACCTGTTCTTTATTTTAGTATGTTCAATACCGCGCTTTACCACGGCTATTGAGCAATCACTCTTCGACAGCCATGAATGCGACGAGTCCCAAACCAGTGCTTAAACATGCACTTTTGCATATTCCGAAATCCAATCATGAGTTCATTAATGACGTCACGAAGTGATAGTTACAACCTATATAAAACTCAGAGTTTTTGGAACAGTATAATCTATCTGATAAACTTAAATTCATATTGAAATGATTTAAGGTCCCGTAGGGAGCGATAACTCTTTTCAGTAAAAATAAAACTTGATGATATGAATTGAAGTTTTGCCACCTGGATAGTATTTTCTCAAGAACAAAAAAATTCAGGTGAAACTACCAGAAAGAGAAGCAACACTACTTGAAGTCAATTCGGCCCCTTTATTTCACTCTTTTTCATATTGTGATCTATACAAGCAAGTAAAATTTGTACCTGGAGTTGCAAATGTTTATCTGCAATCATTTTAGAATTAAAAACATCTTAAATCCTTTTAGAATTAAAAAAATCTTAGTCTCATAGATTTTCATTTCTAAATCATTGGAAATCATTAACACGCAGCAATGAAGCATTGTAATGCAAGTCTAATTCAGCATTCCATTTTCACCAGAATAATATCATTCAGGCATTATTCAGGCACTCATTAACTGACTTCTGACTTAGCATGGATAAGCGAATGCTGCATTAATCCTAAGCATGAAAATAAATAGTCTGATTTCCTCTACGCAGAAAGCATACAACTCCTGTTCATATTAAGACTGTAGGGAGTCTACAGCATTGAGTTGTCATGTTGAATGAAAAACATGAAAGTTTCGAATGTTCAAATTTTTTGCGATATTTATTATATTTCAGTAATCGACCTCTATTTGCGATATTCTTTATTTTTCAGTAATCGACCTCTATTTGTTAAATTTTCCCACAAGAGCGCATCTCTTAATAACCCCATACCAAATGTACTTTCGTACCTTTCCTGACCAGCGCATCGTTCATGGACAGGAAATCTTTCTTGAACAGCGTTAGCGAATTATTCCCGATCAACTCATCTCTTTAACCTCATCTCTCGGTGTTGTCTTTGGTGATTTGTCTTGCATTTCAGCAACTGACACATAGTGTTAACCAACAGTAGGCTAAAAAGCGCTTTTGCTCGACGACTCTAGGCATCATCATGGACTGCAATCTGCGTCAGCGTCTTTAATGCGAGACCATGACGCTTCTTCGCCGCCTTTGACACAAAACTGGGTTGCAGAGGAAAATATACAAACTCGAAACGATGACTTCCCGAGGTTAACAATGTCAAAACAGATTTTATGCGAAAGATACTACTCTAGTCTACACCTCGAATTATTAAAAAACCGCTCTCGACCGATACAAAGCATGAAAAGACTGCCATGGATAGATTTTTGGTATGAAAAGAATTTGTCTGACCTTTGCATGATGCTCTCGTTCTTGAGTTTGGGTCCTGGAATTTGACTAGACAAAAAATGTGTACTGGAAGTTTGATAGACAATAAAATGTGTTCTAGATTTAGGGTGGACAAAAAACACGTCCCGGTTAAGGACAAATGGTTTTCATACAAACAAGGAACATAAAAGCAGCTTATTTGCATCCTAAAGCAGACAAAAAAGTCTACTTAGATCAACCAAAAATTTTTGAAAAGTTAGAAAGCAATGACAGCAAGTAAGTTTGCTATCATAGAAAATCATAGTATGGACTGAAGCAAGCAGCAAAAAATTGGTATCAGGAGATTTCAACATTTTTAACTTTTCTAATTGAGCAAGGTTTTTAGAGAAGTGAACATAATTACTGTCTTTTCCAAAAAACCAAAGAAGATGAAAAACTGTTTGTTCTAATCTGTGTTGATGACTTAGTCGTAGCAAGAAATAGTCAAACAGAGATCAACAAACTGAAAAGTTTACTAGAATCAAAAATTGAAAAAGATGACAGAGCAGATCTTGAATGGGTTCTTCAAATGTGAATTCTGAAAACAGAAAAGGAAATAACTTTAGATCAAGAAAAACACTCTCAAAATAATTTAGAACAGTTCAAAATGCAAGAGAACTAACCAAGTAAAACACCAGCATAAAATAACCTAAGGCTTATAGCTCAAGAAGATTCAGTAAAAGTAGATTCACTTGAATTTAGAAGTATAGTAGGTTCATTAATTTACCAAGCTAAGGAAAACTAGACCAGATCATGTGGATCACAAACACCTTATCACGCTTCAAGAATGACCCAATTGTTGAGCATTTCAATGCTGTTAAGCACGCGCTGAGACTTCTGCAACATAATAAACCTCTTAGATTCTTTTTCCCATCAACCAGCAACAGCACTCTAGTTGGAAAAGCAGATGCAGAGTGGATTGATTACGTCAACGATTGATTATAAAACTCAAGATACTATTTCAAGCATAATTAAAGTGGGGGATCTGTCAGTTGGCAAGTCAAGAAGCAACCAACAGTGTCACTCTCAACTTTTGAGGCAGAATATCAGGGTTTAGCAGCTGCGGTTCAAGAAATCATCTGTTTGCGTGGACAATTTAAAGAAAAGGGCACAAGCAGAGTTAGCTCACAACCATGCGGGAGGACAACTAAAGTTGTAAAGTTGCCTAACGCTTGAAACTAACCTGGTGATTCACAAACAATCAGAGCACAATGACAAGAAAATTATTTGATTTAATAGGAAAATAATGACAACTGAATCAAAACGATCTACGCGCCAACAGATGAAATGGCAGCAAATCTTCCTACAAAATCTTTGTCACAGCAGAAAGTAGAACAGCCATTGGGATATTCCAGTTTCTTACCTAGCGGCAACAATCTAAGTGGGGTTATTGGATCACAGAAAACAACTTAGAAATATTTTTAGAGCTTAGAAGCTTAACTTTTTTTGTAATCTCAGAATGAAAACAAACTTACCAGATTCATAATTATATACTAATGTTGAATGGCAAATGCGAATTTGAGAACAAAGTATTTTTTTTGTATGTAATTATCAAATTACACCCACTCATACGTCCCAAACTCGCCTGATATTTGATATGTTAATCTTTTAATAAAAATAAACCTTAAATATCAAATTCTTTTTTCAGACTATAGATACGACTCATTTTTGTTAAACTTTTATCTCTTCTGTTCTCATTTGAGTCTCATCAAAATTATGTATCTGATTCTCTCTAACATCTTTTGAACTTAAAAATATTAATCTCTAACTTGTAATAACTCGTCTTGCCTCATGGTGGTTGTGTCCTTAATCCTGCTAACATCAACCAATATCTACTAGTATCAAACGATTTTGTCTGGAATTTGCGTGATATCCTTGACTTTGGCTGGAACTGAAACAACCGTCCTAGTTTTTGGGTAGACAACAAAATTAGGCTGCACAGTAAATTTTATCCCGGAAATTGGCTGGCAATAAAACGTGTCCTGGAACATTAAATATTTTACATACAGTTTTTTGCCATCTATTGCCTTGTAACGTAGTCAGCATGCGTGCTCCTTTGCCTTTTCCGATTTGGAAGAACCTACAACCTAATAAACCGCGCTAGAGCCAACATGCGTATGAACAGAATTTTGCTCGATCCATGAAAAGTCCTTGCCTGAACCACACTGCGTAGGAAAAGACTTTTGCACTTTTGCTCGACCCATGAAAAGAATTTGGCTGGACCTATTAAAAGAATTATTCTCGACTTGAGAGCAAGAGAGAGAGAGAGAGAGAGAGAGAGAGAGAAGAGAGAGAGAGAGAGAGAGAGAGAGAGAGAGAGAGAGAGAGAGAGCGAGAGAGAGAGAGAGAGAAACTATGAGGTGCGCAAACAATATTATAAGTTGGAATATACTATGAACAACTGATTGCCATCCCATTGCCTAGTTGATTTTTCGTCAAAGGCAACATAAGAAATGATCGTTTTCGATCAAAATTTTTCAGGAAAAAATGCAACACTTTCAATTGTTTTTCTGACATAGAAAAATACGCATTTACCGACAGTGCCTTAGTTGATTGAAAAATGTTCTTAGTTTACAATTAACAACAAAAATGCCAAGATCTGCATCGGAATTGTAGATCTACAATCCACGATCAAATTTCCAATCAGAACCATATAAACGAACGCTTTGCATTCCTAGTCCAGAAGACCAAACAACATCGACACAAATATTCAAAAGAAACCTTTTGTTTGATTTCAAATTTGAGAAATCGTGAGAATTTCATGTATCAACGATATTACAGGTCTTAAACCTACGAACTTTTCAATACACACAAAAAATGTGATGGTAATTTTACCTTAAAAAACATCCTAACTCACCTGAACAGTTAAGGCAGATTTGTTTTTCCTTAACTCGCCTTGACTAACCCTAACTTTAACTGAACTTTAACTGAAAAGTTAAGACCTCACTACCTTTAAAAAAACCTTAAATTTTACTCTAACTTGCCTTAAAAGTATCTTAATTAATTACCTTAACGTTACCTGAAAAATTCCCCTAACTTAGCCCTAACAAAGCCAGAAATTTACCTTAAAATTAGGGTAATTTTAGGTAAACAATTAAGGTAAGTTAGGGTAAAGTTAGGGAAAGTTTACCGCTACAGTTCGGGTAATTATTTAAGGTAATTTTAAGGGAAATTTGGGTAATATTAAGGTCTTTGTTAAGGTACCTTAACTTTTGCCTAATCAACAATTAACCTTAACTCCGGTAAGGTAAATTTACCTTAACTTTATTTAGTATGTATGTCGGGTTTTGGAGAGTAAGAAAGCAGCGGTACATGTTTGCTTTAAAAAACCTGAGATATCGTCGGTATATTAGCACTGAAAATGCAAGAAATCCTTGGAATGCTCTGTTATAATAGTAGGAAACCGTTGGTGTGTCTGATTAAAGACTTAGTGCATAATTGGTTCGTCGGGCTGTCAAAGTGCTAAAATTGTCGATTTGTTTGTTTTCTAAACGAATGAAATCGAGCAAAAATTCACTGTCGAATACTATTCTATGCTTCATTTTTCGCTCAAATTTACATGAACCTCTCGTGTTGGTTATCAAGAGTTTCCGTGTAACTTTAATGTTAAAGTGCACTATTTCTCCTGTAAGTTTACATGAAGTCGTTTTTCATGCAAAATTTTGGCAAATTTCACTCAAAAAACATCAACGTTCATGCAAAGCATATTCGTGTGAAATTTATCAAAGAGATGCGATTTAAACTAAATACGTAGTTGCTTTAATTTTCACTGCTACTGATGAAGTTGTATTGAAGACATAAGAAATGAACTCAGTTACAACGCATATGGCAATCCACCCTGTTGATGAAAACGTACATCATAAATCTACCAACGTAATTGGCAACTTCACTTGTATTTCTCGGAAAAACAATGCGTTCGTTTAACGCACACCATACCATCAACCTTCTAAGCGCGAATGAAAACATATAATGGCAAAATGCGCAGCCATATAGGCATAGACAATATATTCTATAGCTTTCAGAATACTTATTTGTTCGTATACAATTTGTTCATCGTTTCTTTTTCTTTCGATTTAACTTCAGATTCTGTCAGATGTTGAATGGTTTTAATTGACGATTAACTTTCATTAAAAATCAGCAAACGCTATATTGAGAAAAATGTTATGCCATGTGTGCAAAAAGCGAACTACTAATAGATGCATCCGTTGTAAAGCAACGTACTACTGCTCACAGGTTAGCTTCCTCTAATTAATTTGTATTTTTTTTTTCAAATTCAAACAATTATTGTCTTGACTATAACCATTAACGGATCAAAAATTAGATATCAATATATACGAAACACGTTCCGTACTATCATTCGGAAAAAAGAAAGCATAATACAAGCTTAGTTGTTTGTCTTTCAACGTAAAAGCTCGACATAAAACAACTGCGCAAAACATTTTTTTGCAATTTTGTTGCGGCTGCTCAAGAAGTTCAACGGAAGTGAAATGCAACAGCCTGGTTCTCGAGCGTTACGCCGGCCTGGTTCTTCACAGGGTTCGATTGACTAATAATCTCGGAGAAAGAGTTGTCACTTACTGCTGTTAGGGATCTTGCGTTGACTGTTTGCTCTAAAAGACACATTGTACATTATGATGCCGAGTACTTCGTCGGTGGGGTTTCGGTTGTGCAAGATTACAATCCTGACTTTCTTGCAACCTTGATATAGTCTCTCCAAGACTGCAAAAAAAATAACTTTCTTGCAATTTTTAACTAGTCTCTCCCTGATTCCACCAAAATTGGGAGCTCCAGATTGAATTTCCAAACAGTTTTTTTCTGAGCTGAGTCACTCTCAATCTTAGCTTTGTCCCACGCGTCCATGAATGCTACCAGGTCGTTGACTGCTCCAATGGAATTTGTTTCGCTGTCGCTGATGTTGTGTTCGGGAAGCCCTATTTGCAATGAATCCTGTCACTGCATCTAGACATGATTCGGTGTCCATTTATTCTACAACTTCGATATGTGCTGCTCTTCTCTTATTGTTAGACTATTGAAGAGAAAACACCATCACGTCATTGAACGTCGTAGGAATTTGACTTCAAGGCGTCCGAACCAATCAACTCCGTTATAGGTAAATGGGAACACATGTAAATCAAGTCTTTCTCGGAGTAAGTTTGGCACCGGTGGATAAATGGGTTTGATGTTTTTGCATCTGGATTTGACACATCTCAACTTTATTTTCCTTAACGCATTTTTTATTTTGATGATCCAGTACTCTTGATGGACCATGTTTCCCACATACTCCGTGCCCTCTTGTAGTTTGTCACGATGCGCTCTCTCCAACAGTAGTTGTACTACTGAAAGGTCTGTTGTCAACAGTATTGGAGGTTTTGCACTGTAATCAAGGTTCGAATATTTTTTAGTCGACATTTCACTCAACTGTTCAATCTTCTATGAAGGGTAACAATATGACAAGGTTCAAGGCTTTTGAGATTTCTTTGCTATTTGTTATCGACTTCGAAACATCCGAAAAACTCTCGCTTTGAACAGGTGTTGGATGGAATTTCCTCTGATGGCAATGTCTGCAGGGATTTCAATGCCTTTGACATCTCCATTATTCTATAGAAGATTTCTCCAGTATTTCTGCTGCCCTGTTGGCAATAAACACTTGTTGTTTCTTGAAAGCTGACTGTAGTCACTCTTACACCATAGATGAATATGTCCAATGACAGATTTGTCAATTTTCACATCATGTCATCAATAACTGCCTTCTGAGACAAACTTCTTAGGTTGAGCCTTGAAGCTCTAACTTCGGAGGCATCGTGTGTCTGATTGGTGCTGCACGGCCTCTTTCTATGACATAGATAAGTTTTGATGTTGCTTCATCTTGCAGATATGCCAAAATGCATAATGTTTCTTCTGATGCTTCCGTGAAGGTGTGTAGTCTCAATTTTGTACATCCGTTTTCGAAAAAGTCATTTTTTTGATATTGTCCTAATTTCTCTCACTTCAGAGCACAAAACACTGAAAATTTTTGAGTTCGGTCTGAAATTTTTTGTCCTATTTGTGTACTAATGCTGCCCAAAAACTTTTGAGTAGGACCTGCATTCCTATGGTGAAGGATGAAGATATCCCAAAAGCGTCGAACAGTGCTGCAATAAGGGATAGGACAACTCTCTGAGATAAGATTGGTGGAACTTCTTGCTCAAGTCAGCGACAGACAATGAGACTATCTGTGTCCAAATGCCACCTTAGTCCCAGGGTTGAGAATGATTGTGGCTCTGCTTCGAAAGTTATCACAATTTTCCTTGACCTGTCTCTCTCTGGATCTATGACTTAAATAATCTCCACTTGATATCCATTTCGTCTCTTTGAATCCACCTCTGCTGAGGATGTCTCAAATTTTTCGGTAAATTTGAGTTGCTTCTTGAGGTGCCCAGACTGTCTTGAAGATGTCCATGTAGAAGTTTGCCTAACAGTTTTTTCGTCGTCTTTTCCGTTATTTTCCGCCATTTGCTGCAAAGCTTAATTTGCATAAAACGGCGAGATCTCCACCACAAAACGGGTCGTGTATACTCGTAGATTTATATCCTCTGCTCTGGATCGTCTCGCTAGAAAAATTGTAATCATCGGTTGTCATCGCTTGGCACAGCAACTTGAAGAAACATCGCTTCTTTGTTGACTGAACGCTTTATTTGGTGTTCTCTGAAGCGAAGAATATTTTCAATCAGACCCTGCAACAGATTTGGTCCAGATTGAAGTTTGTCGTTGAGGGCCAAAACTTGATACTTTGCTGCTGCGTTGCACACTCTTCCTACTTTTTTGGTTTTATGCGGTTTGATGACGGGATGATGTAGCAAATACCATTGAAATTTGCTCAAGAATCTCAACCGAACTGAAATGCTACAGCCTGGTTCTTGAGCGTTACGCCGGTTTGGTTCGTCACAGGGTTATATTGACTAATAATCTCGTAGAAACAATTAGTCACTCGCCGTTTTAAGGGACTGTAACTTTAATTCTGATTAAGAAGATCAGAAGAGGTTAAGAAAACTCTGAGTGATAATTCTTGTTTAATCTCGAGCTGAAATTCTTACGGCTTCCACTAGCGTTAGTAGTATTGCTAACTTCTTGCCTAGAAAGCTCAATTAACTTAAAACTGGGAACATTTTAAGATCTAGCAAATAAGACTTAGGTTGTTGAAGAATTGAAGTCTATTCTCAGTGGCAACTACTTTTTGTGACAGTTTCCAATGATTCTAACTACAATATGATTTCACTGCTCAAAAAATTCGGTTAAAGTAAATGGATTAAATCAAGTAAATATCATTTATCACGTTTGTCGTTTCTGTTTGTTTAATCTAGTAAAGTGATTTAAGTCAATTTTTACTTAGTAAACGCCAAATTACTGCAACATTTAATTTTGTTGACATCAATGGGGAAAGTTGTTGCCAAGCAATGAATGCCTAACGTCTACGGCATTTGACCTTTAATGAACAGCTATATTACCAAAAAATAAACAATTTAAGAATTTTAACAGTAAATGACAAAATATCAAAAATGCCAATTTTGCGTCATATAAGTGCTAATGGCAACATTTGTTGGTTTGGTGCCTGAACCTTCCTTGCAACCATGAATGACATAGATGTTTTTCTAACTATGTGCTAAATTCTCGGGTTGCTCGGGTTTAAGCTCCCCAAAATTTGGGGCTAAACAAATTTTTGGTCCCAACTTGAAATTTTTTTCAGTTTCGACAATGTTTTGAAATTTGACATATTCTCAATTTTCTCTAAAGTTTTAACTCATTTGCCGTTTTGCTCTCTATGTGCCGTTTTGATTCTCGCTAATTGCACAACATGGTCGTTGCCAGTGAAGATCTCAATGATTCGTCCCTGTTTGTACTTACAACGTATCACACAGTCATCTACTGGCCATAGTAGCTCGCCTTTTATCAGGATTTGCAAATACTCTTTTGACCACTTCGATCTCGGGTTCCCTTGAGAGAAGTATTCGCGATTCCATGTTTTTCTAAGTCATATGGGCATAAGTTTGGGCCGTTTGAAGAATTTTTTTGGTAATGGTAGAGTTTACTGGATGACGCGACTGGAGCGCTCGCGTTTTCCCGTCAAAACAAGAAATGATTTGGCGTGAGTGCTCTCAAGTTTTCAGAGTTGTCACTTACTGCTGTTAGGGATCTTGCGTTGACTGTTTGCTCTAAGAGACACATTGTACTTTATGATGCTGAGTACCTTGTCGGCGGGGTTTCGGTTGTGCAAGTTTGCAATCATGACTTTCTTGCAACTTTGATGTAGTCTCTCAAAGACTGCAAAAAAATGTCTTTCTTGGAATTTATAACTAGTCTCTCCCTGATTCCACCAAAATTTGGAGCTCCAGGTTGAATTTCCTAACAGTTTTTTTCTTAGCTGAGTCACTCTCAGTCTTAGCTTTGTCCCACGCGTCCATGAATGCTACCAGCTCGTTGGCTGCTCCAAAGGAATGTGTTGCCTTGTCACTGACGATGTGTTCTGGTAGCCACGTCTTGCAATGAATCTTGTCACTGCATCTAGACATGACTCGGTGTCCAATTACTCTACAACTTCGATTTATACTGCTCTTCTTTTGTTGTTAGTCTAGTGAACAGGCAACATCATCACCTCATTGAACGTCAAAGGAATTTGACTTCAAGGCGTCAGAACCATTCGACTCCGGTATAGGTAAATGGGAACACAAGTTCATCGTGTTTCCTGGGATAAGTTTGGCATCGTTGGATGAATAGGATTGATGTTTTTGCATCTAGATTTGACACATCTCGACTTTATTTTCCTTAACGCATTTTTTATTTTGATGATCCAGTACTCTTAATGGAGCATGTCTCCTACGTACTCCGCGCCCTCGAGTAGTTTGTCACAAAGCGCTCTCTTCAACAGTAGTTGTACTACTGGAAAGTCTGTTTTGAAAGTGTTGGAAGCTTTGCATTGTAATCAAGATTCGAATGTTTCAGTCGACAATTCACTAAAACTGCTCAATCTTCCATGAAGGGTAACAATATGACAATGTTCAAGGTTTTTGAGATTTCTTTGCTATTTGTTATCGACTTCGAAACATCCGAAAAACTCTCGCTTTGAACAGGTGTTGGATGGAATTTCCTCTGATGGCAATGTCTGCAGGGATTTCAATGCCTTTGACATCTCCATTATTCTTTAGAAGATTTCTCCAGTATTTCTGTTGCCCTGTTGGCAATAAACACTTGTTGTTTCTTGAAAGCTGACTGTAGTCACTCTTACACCATAGATGAATATGGCCAATGACAGATTTGTCAATTTTCACATCATGTCATCAATAACTGCCTTCTGAGACAAACTTCGTAGGTTGCGCCTTGAAGCTCTAAATTCGGAGGCGTCGAGTGTCTGATAGGTGCTACACGGCATTTTCCTATCACCTAGGTAAGTATTAATATTGCTTCGTCTTTCAGATATGCCACAATACACATTGTTTCTTCTGAAGCTTCCGTGAACTTGTGTTGTCTCAAATTTGTACATCACTTTTCGAAATATAGTGAATTCATTGACGTCGTCCCTTTTTCTCACTTCAGCGCACAAAACACTGAAAATTGTTGAGTGTTCGGTCTACAATTCTTTGTCCTATGCTTTCAAATTTTTCGGTAAATTTGAGTGGCTTCTTGAGGTGCTCAGACTGTCTTGAGGACGTCCATGTAGAAGTTTGCCTAACAGTTTTTTCGTCGTCTTTTCCGTTATTTTCCGCCATTTGCTGCAAAGCTTAATTTGCATAAAACGGCGAGATCTCCACCACAAAACGGGTCGTGTATACTCGTAGATTTATATCCTCTGCTCTGGATCGTCTCGCTAGAAAAATTGTAATCATCGGTTGTCATCGCTTGGCACAAGAACTTGGAGAAACATTGCTTCTTTGTTGACTGAGTGCTTTATTTGGTGTTCACTGAAGCGAAAAATTTTTCCAATCAGATCCTGCAAAATTTCTGGTTCAGAGGGAAGTTTGTCGTTGAGGGCCAAAACTTGATGCTTTGCTGCTGCGTTGCACACTGTTCCAACTTCTTTGGTTTTATGCGGTTTGATGACAGGATGATGTAGCAAATACCATTGAATTTTGTCTCTGATATCGTTCAGTTCAACTTGTTTGACTTTGCGGACATAGTCTGCTTTAACGTCGGTGTCGTTGGTTTCCTGATAATGTTGTCGTAATGTATCGTCTCTCTGTAGGCGTCGTTCTAGGGACTTGATATGCCCCGTAGCCAAGTAGAAATTATTTTGTACCATCAATTCATCTTCTCGCCACAGAAGTCCAATTTCGTATCTTTCACCGATGAATCGAATTGTTTGCTCCACTGTTTTGATTGCTCTTCGATCGTCTTTCAAATGACCGGTGACTTCACAATTTGAGGCGTAGGATTCAATGTCACACCATTTACTCAACTGGCTTGCTGACTTGTCCTCTAACATTGAGTTTGATGTTGTTGCAAGAGTTGCTCTTTGCTTCGCTGGTAAAACCCATTTATTTTTCGATTTCACTGCCCACAGTGTAGTTTTCTTGTCTGACATTTTGAGTTCTCATGAGTCATATATGCCGTAACTGTCCTGTCCACGAATAATATGAATTTGATTATGATTGTAGCTCCGATTGGGCAGGTTCCTCAAATATGTATAGCGATCTTTCAACAATTGCATATTTACAATTTTGTCACCCAAACTAATTCTCTTCAACATAAAATTGCACTGTTGTCAATGGTAGACCTTTTGCGTGTGCTGAAATCGATATCGGCACTGTTTCCGTTTTAACATCTTGTGATCCGTGGATTCCTGCTACTGAGAGGGACGGTTTTCGGGCTGGCAGGTGCGTTGTAGATACGAATGATCAATTCATGAATGAAATTGAGGATTCTGTACCGCACATTGCCAGCACACTCAAGCTGTGGTTTTCATTAACTAGTTTGATGCGCACTAGAGGGAGTCCCCTTGTGTGATGATCGCTGTTACTGCTGACGTAGCATCGGAGGCAACAGTTGTGGACTCATCCTTTGACAAGTCCCTGTGCAACAAATTTTTGTGTCGTTTTCCATAATTCGGTACCTTGCTTCTACTTTTGCAACCCTTTGACCGCTGGCCAGGTCTCAGACAATTAAAACACAGTCTGACTGGTCGTTCATTTAGTTTCACTGATTTAAACTTCTCGCAACTCCAAATGGTAAGCTGTTCTTATTTGATATGACATTCTGAGTTCTTCGGTTTTGTAGAATCATCAACGTCAGATGCGAAAGTGCTTGTATTTTTATTTTTTGCGACTTTGAAAGTCGGAGTTTTTCTGCGCTCACAGGGCTTCATTTATGAAAGATGTTGATTCTAACCTGTCTTTGAATGCAATAAAATTTGCTGCTAACAGTTGATGATCAAGTAAGTATCGTAGCCACTGCTCTTTAAGTTTGTAGGAAAGTTTTCTGGTTGCAGAACTCAGAATTTCATTCAATTCCAGATCATGCAGAAATCCTAGTCGAGTGAAAAAATTAACTGTGTTTGTGACTACGTTTGCAAAACGAACAATGCCACTGGAGTTGTAGTGTATAACTGGAGGGTGATTCGACTATGACTCTCAGTTTGCCAAAGTTTTTGCAGAGAACGTCCCAGGCATGATATTATGCCTATGAACTAAAATCCGGTCCAGAAATCACCGCTTTTGCCTGACCCTTGAGGCTAATATTGAAATACTGGATCTTTTCAGTATCTCTGAGTCGCTTTTGATGCACAATGACATAAAAAGTTCTGCCCACTCGGGCTACTCCAAAAAGTTTCCTAAAAACCCGATAACTGGAGTTCTGATAATTCTCTTGAATCACCACTCGGTTGATACATTACTTGTGGGATAGTTTGAATCACTGGTTTTGTAGCTCAATCCATCTGTTACGAAAGTCGTGCAAGGGATTTTGGCTTCTCTGATTGTTTTGGAATTCTGGCACGCCTTGTTGTTCCTGGTTGTGTCATCGACTCTTGTCCGTACTGCTTGTCCAGGTCCCGAAAGTAACTCCTACTATTACTGGCCTCCATAAAATCTTGAGTGCCACCTTCTCGCTTTATTTTTCGAATCCATTTTGAATAGATTTCAGCTAGCTTCCCTACTAACTGTTCCACCTGATTACCTAATGTCTGTTTTTGGGAGTCGCATAAGTGTTCTGTTTTCAACTTTTTCAGACTTGAAAACTCACTCAAAATTGGAGCAACAGTTTTCAAAAGTTCAAGCGGCTGCTCAAAAGTCTCAGCGGAACCAAAAAATCTCAGCCTACTTCTCGAGCTTTACGCCCGACTGGTTATTCACAAGGTTCGATTGACTAATAATAACGTAGAAACAATTAGTCGCTCAGACGTATTAAAAGACTGTATCTTTGATTCTGATTGAAGTTAAGAAAATCTTATATATGTTCAATCTCGGGCAGAAGTTTGTAAGGTTTTAGCCAGTTTTAGGAATCTTGCTAACTTCTTGCCAAGAAAGCTCAACTAACACTGAAACTCGGAAGATTGTAAGATCAAGCAAAATTTAGCAAAAAGAATCAATTTTTTGAAGAATAAAATTATAGTCTAATCTGAGAGCCAACTGCTCTTGATAACAGTTTCTAATGGTTCTAAATACAATATGGTTGCAATATTTTAACAATTGGTTGAAAGTAAATAATAAAAAAAATATCTTTTTTAACATCAATTTTACTTTTCCTGATTGGTTACTCAAGTAAAGCGATTTTTTTATATTGTTTACATAGTAAATGTCAAATTACTACAATATTCATTTTTGTTGAAATAAGCATGTATGGTTATTTCGTGGCTCTAAATGCCCCAATATAGGGTATTTGACTTTTAATGATCACCAAAAGTATCATAAAATAAACAATTTATAAAATTTAACAAATTTTTTGGTCCCAACTTGTAACATTTTTCAGTTTTGACCATTTTCGACTTTTGACAAATTCTAAGTTTTTCCAGTATCAAAAGTTATTTCTTGCTGGCTGATGGCTCTTGTTGATGATTTGAAGTGGTGCCAAAATATATTTTGCTGCGTATCAAGAGGAGAAAGGATCAAAAACTTATGCTGTGAAAAATCGTGACACAGTGAGTCCAAAAGGAAAATTATGATTTGTTAGGCTTAATTTAAACGCCAGATCACCTTAAAAAAGTCAGATGTTTATTTAATTTTGGTTTAGGTAGTTGTTATTGGTCGGTAATTGTCGCTGAGATTGAGGTGTCAATAATGAAATTGATCGTTTTGATTAACAGTTTTCATCTGAATGATTTCCGATTTCATTAGCTGAACTGCATAGTTTGTATGATTAGTGCAGTTTAAGAGAGTAAAACGGTACCCCAAGAGTCTGCTAAACTAGGAAACTAAGAAAAGCAGAGCAAAGTAAAGATATACAAACTGGAAAAATGGAACGGTAAAAATAACGGTTTAAACATGGGCAAAACAAAGTGATAGTTTGACTTTTTTTTGAAAACAGATTTATTGTCACTTGAAATATAGTTTTAAAAAGAATACCGCTCTGAAGCGACAAGTTCAACCTCACAAAATCTGCTTAATATTGACTCCACACATGGGAAAGCTGAATAAAACGCATTTTGTGTGTCACAGACCGCTCTGAAGAATACGATAATTCTGACTGTAAGTCTATAGTGGTTATCAGAACCCAGTTTTGGTACCTAAAAAGTAGAAAGAGCGGAAAACAGAAAAGTTGGGCCAGATAGAACACCAGATTTGATAGCTTAAAATTAAGTTAACTTCGAAAAATAGAGAAAATCGAAAATATGGTTTACTTTCGTCACTTTAGAGAATTGAGGTTTATTTTTCAGAATTCAAAATCTTGGTGTTTAGGAACGAACAGGATCGTAAGAAAGTTGTCACCCTTTTCACCCACCAATTGTGAATCTGTAGGAAAAATGTAATTATTCATTTGGGATTAGAATCCATTGATATTAAATGGTTTGACACCAAGCCTTTGGCCGTTTTCCATGATTCATTTCGAGACTTAAAAAATCATCAAACTAGTATCTCTGAATAGTTTTGATCGCATTAAGAATAGCAACAAAGACAATCTACGTGTATTACCATTTATCAATTTATGCGATATTAAGACGAACATAGTCAACAACAATGGAATTGTAGAAATGGAATTTCTAACTTAAGCTATCTTATGAAATTTAAGAAAACTTAAGAAATTATGGCAAAGTACTAACCTTGGGTTATTTCTCAGAAGTTTCGAATTAAATTAAATAGAAAGAATAATGGCTAAGTAAGTTAGGACTTTAGAGGCGGTTTATTCAACAAATATTGATTTTGATAAGTACTGACAATTCTGACTTTGTCTGAACTGAACGGATTCATAACCTTTGATGAAACTTAAGATTTCTCAGCTCAAATTAGAGGTTACTTACTAAATTAGGGATGAACTTGTTTTAACCATGGGATTTTTTGGGACTTTTCGCATGAGATTAATTTATAAAAAGAAATCGGACTTGATTATATCTCTTTTATTTACTTTTGCGGAGTATATATACCGCTTGATTTTTGTACTTTCTCAGAGCTTCTTTTTGAATTTAATTTTGTAAGTGAAATCTCTCCTTTCTGTTGGTAAGACAGAGAGTTCTTAGCTAGATTTCGGCCTGTTTTTGTTATAGTTTTCTTAGTAGGCATAAGTACTAGAAGTTAACTGGTGTAAGTTAACTTTTGCTAAGTATAGAAGTGTGCCCGTTTTCCTTTATAAGTTAGTTTGGGCAGAAGGTCTTTAAGAGAATTAAAGTCGCCTAGAGGGCTAACTTAGAGAAAAACTAAACTTAGGAATTATTTTCAAAATTTGTTGGAATTTAGAGGCTAAGGCCCCGAACCACCTTAGCTGAATTTTAAATTCTACAGGAATCACATAATTAAAAGCGTATAGCAGCACAACTATAAAATAAAAGAACTTAAAAAGCCGAAATTAGGTTTTGTCAGGTTTTTGCCGTTTAAACAATTGAGAATATCAAACAAACCATTAGAAAATTTTGTGTCAATTTCCCCGTCGCTACAGCACTGCGATAACTGTTCTCAACTAAGACCGGGCTCTGACTCAACAAATCTTTCTTACTATATGGTTTTTTCTAAGAAACTTTAAAAGCCAAAGGCATATTTTTCGATTAAAAGATTGCAGTGAAAAGTATGTCCATCTCAAAACCTCAAGAAAGGACATTTGAGCTGCAGAACTTGCCTCATCTGTTCATTTCAATTTTTAATACGTTTTCGCGGTAATATAATGTCTCAAAGTACATCTAAAAGGTCTCAAAGTTTTTGGTAGATTTTTTTCTGTTAAATTCAAGCAAGTTGACGACCATTTTGGGCGGAATCAATTGGAGTTAACAATTCAATTGAAATCAGGAAAGTCTTCAAGTAAAATTATCTGAAATTTTTAAACTGTAATTGACTAGAGGTTTGAAGCAACAGAAATGCCCTCAAAAGATTGACCATTTCGTCTGCTAAAGAATCATTTGGATATCTCAGCTCAGTTAACCAATGGTTAATATGATTCCATAATTCCTAATTTGCCTGAACTTATATTGTGCTAGGCTACAGTAGTAATATTTTGCAGATGTCAAAACATACTCTTGGAAGACTCAAGAAATTGTCGGAAAATCTCTGCTTATTAATTTTGCCCTAATTAAATATGCTGATTTGATTATCTTCAACTGAGAGTTGATTTTTGGATATGGCTGATGATTAGTTCTGCTACTGGTCAAAAGCAGAGCAAAATGTTGTAGTTATTGGCAATCAAGCGATTTTCACCCATCACTTTCCTATAATAACCATGAACTCAGATGATGTCTTGCAAAATAATGAACTCCATACCCTCTGCACAATGAGTGGGCTTCTTTGATTGCGCTTGTCAAATCCTGGAATTTTACTTTATGAACTGTGCCTAGGCGATTTTAAGGTAATGTAAACTTTGGGGGAAAACTTAGAGACACGTCGGGAGGGTTTTCAAAGTTTTCACTATGCAAGTTTTTTGGGTAAAGTTAAAGCACAAACGAAACTGAAGCGTTCTATTAACTTGTTCAAACAGAGAATCAGAAAGAGCGATAGCAGAGCGCCCCAGTTCAGAGTCAACCCGAGAACTGCATTATCAGTACGTTGGGTAATTGTTAGTTTGATACTTCTTCACAACTGAGTTGCCATAGTTTCCTGTTTTATTACGACTTGGTTCATTTAAAAAAAAAACATCAACAAGCAGAAGCTGCGCCACAATATATTTTACATTTTTGTGGGATGACCAACCTCAGCTTTTCTGAATTGAAATGTTTGTGCGAGGGACTGATTTCTTGTTCAAATTAGAACCAAAGCTTTATTCAAATCTTAGGAAAATATGATCCTTGCCATGATACAAAGGACATCCTTAAGTTTGATTAATTCAAGGAAATTTCAAGCCAAAGTTATAAAATCGAACTACCAAATGCAAGAAATTTTGTTGTCAAATTTTGTTATCACAGACACGTTTTAATCACAATCTGCCTCACACAGCTAATTGGGCCATAAACCTCCAAATGTATCTCAAGTTACCAAGGGTAAGGAAGAACATATATGTCGACAATTTGCGTTAAGGCGGCTTCAAAATGTGTAAAAACTTGATTTTAAAGTTATAACCAAAACAGAAATGGGGCAAAATTTCGGGTTCTCATAACTTAGGCAGTAATGATTTTATGTACGGTTTATGTCCCATGACTCAAAAATAGTATTCAAGTTACTCTTTCAGGAATGTCAGCGTGCAGATTGGAAAACACATAAAAAGCTTTGCAATACAAACAAGGCAATGCTCAGTGGATACGAACAATCCGCCGCTCAGAAATTAGAAGAGTCGCTGCCGAAACTAAAAAGCAGGGAATGCTCGCTTCTGGATATTTGGTATGACCTGGCAGAGAAAAGTGAAAAGAACGAGATGTATCCTGACTTCGCATCTGAGTATAAAGCTGTGTATCCAAATGAGCAAATGCGGTACAATCGTCTGGTTCAAGAATGGGAAAACAAGATGTTCCACAAGTTGCCAGAAATGGGATACGAAGCTTTTGCAGACATGGAATTTGCGCACCAGAGACTGGCTTCACGTTGGGCAAAACTTGATCAGAAAAGTGTCCAAAAGTTTTTGAGGAGTCCAAACTTGAAGTATGGTGACATTTTTGATGGCGAACCAAAGCCTTATTCATCCGAGTGTTCTGACTGCGGCGTGGCTGGGACAGCAAATGCCCAGCAAATATTGAGAAACACCCCAAGTGTTTCCTAGGATTAAGGCGATTGACAGAACCCACGTGTCATTCGGGTACGTAGACTTGTGTCAGCTGCTCTGGGCTGATTACTCTATTCCTTTCGAAGGGAAGTTGCACATTTATGGTTATGACCAGGCGGAAGTTTCAGTGGCAAGGAGCGTGTTGATATATGAGATGATGAAGAGACCGAAGACGGAAGTGAGTGACAAAACAATCCTTCAGATATGGTTCTCTTCTTGTTGGGATCAAGACACTCAACGCGAGTTCTACTCTTTTTTGGATAAACATGTGCCCAATATCAACAACAGTTTGTTGAGCAAATTTGCGCCTGTTTGGGAAAAGAAAAGGGAATTGACAGTAGAAGAGGCACAAAAAGCATTCACAGACCAAATTCAAGGTGTCCATTCTGAGGCCCTTCTGAATTTAAACGTCAGAGCTGATCGAGTTGCTTTTGCTCGTTATCTTTTCACGGGATGTATCTTTGTAGATGAGGGCTGTGATCCTGTTTGCGGAAACGTCACAATGTTCCCATCCTGCGATGAGAATTGGTGTTACGCACTGATTTTTAATGTTCCTCATGGTGTTTTCTGAGGTTAATAGTAGCAGTAAATAATGTGATTAATTGTCATTTTTCAAGGACTTATTTTGGTGTTTCACAGTGCGATTTTTAGCGGATATATTTTGAATAGATTTAGCAAGTATGCGCGATATATCCACTAGTTCGGATGCGCGATATATCCACTATTATAGTTCGGATGCGCGATATATCCACTAGTTGCCTTGGGTTTTAGAGCTTTATTTATCCATACTATAACTCTAATGTAGCCTGTTTTAACTTATTAATTTTAGAGAGTTTTTCCAGTTCAATCTTTAATTAATAAATCAGAAAATAAAAGCAAAGTTTTCAATGATAGAATAAGAAGTTTGAGTTTTTGCTGAGTTTTATTAGCAACTGATAGTCAGGATGTTTCTCCGGTGTTCTGCTCATAGTTGGGACCACAGGACTGTGCCTTGAGTTGTATTGGTCCTTCGCAAATATTTACTGATTTTCAAGTTGGGCAATTTCGGCTTTTGTACGTCTCTTGATGTTTGTTAAGTACATATACAAGTTCCGTATTAGCACCTACTTTATCAGAATAATTACTTCACCAAGTACATAATCTCTCACAAAGTTATTTACTGATTATGTGAATTTATCATCAAGAAAGTCAAAAAAGTAAATATTGAGGCTTTTAGGCACTTGATATGTTTGCTATTAAACTGTCACTCTACGGTTGTTTTTCGCAAACATAAACAAATTAGAGGTTACAGTCCTAGATGGAAAATAATGGCTATATATGGCCTTGAAACTAACTGAATATTAATTAATATAAAGCTCTTAATTATGGATATTTTAAGGAATATCATCACGTAAATATGAGGGACGAAATAGGGGCGTGACACTACCGGACTTTATGAAAATTTTCCATGAAAATTTTGAGAAAGAACTGAGTTTTACAAATTTTCTATAAAACATATAATCTGCACGAGTATAAGGATATACACATAATTTTGTTGTTGAGCCACCCAATTTATGTTTTCTTAGAAAAGAGTTGTGGAACGAAAGCATTTAAGTTAAAGAAAATTAAAGAAGTTAAGAGAAATAAAGTTTAAGTTGAGATAAATTGAGATAAAGATTAAAGTGAGGAAAGTTAAGGCAAGATTAAGAGCTTTGAAGGAACATTAAAGATGTGAAAGTGCGTTAATTTCAGAGTAAAGAGTGGGAACATAAGTTAAAGTTAAGGTTAAGAGAATAACAGGAATTAGCACTGGAAATAACCATGGTTATTTCTTTGAATAATGGCTCTAAACTTTTAGAAGGAGGATAAGAGCGATACTGGCTAAATGAATGGTTTAAAGCACTGGTTTGATTATTTAAAGCACTTGTGATTAGAACTTAATGAGTTAATGGATACTTGGTCAGTTAAAGGATTAATACTTGTCGAACAATTTAAGACTTTCAAGAACTCAAAATATACTTTCCTCTCGGGTTAAAGCGTTGTTGTCCTTTTCGTCTTCTGTGGTATTTGTTCGTCTTCTATATCAGGTTTGTCTGTTTCAAATGGAAGATGCGCTTTTTGTTGGACAGTTAGACAGTTGAAGGAAAATTGAAGATTGCTCTCCCTATGAACAAAACTCATGTTTCTTGCGGAGAAGTCTAAAGTTTTTCTCTTCTGGTCGTCAATTGCTTTGTCCAGGTGGTTGTCAGTCGTAATGTTGTCGTCGGGAGTAGGAACTACAGAGATGCATGTTACTCGTGCAATACTTTTCCGCTTTTTGTCTTTCCTTGAAGCCTTTATGGATTAGTGCATTTTATCGATGCATGGTAGTTACTTCACTCTATCTTTGCTGGATGATATGTTTTATGTCAGGTTGTTCACACTTGGCAGGGCCAAGAACTTCTTTCCTTTAATGTCCCTCATTTGGAAGCTTGAGGTCCTGTTCGGGGAGAAAGGAAAACTGTGTGAGAAAATTAATTTTCATCACTTTTTGCACGAGCTCTTCAGTTTCGTTTTTCATTGTCTTTCACTAGCTTTGGCGATTTGTCTGCCTCTCGAGTATAAAATGAACGGAAACCTGTGGTGCTGTACGTGCAGTTCATGGACAGCAATATGTTTTATTTTCTGAAAGTTTGGCTGAAAGTTTCCCTCAGTGGGCAGATATCCAAATGGAACTCGATATTGTAAAACTTTTGCAATATTTTTGGTTTTGTGACCAACAATTGCTGTTATGACATGTTATGGTGGTTCCTTTTGTTCGTTCGCCTACTGGATTCAGGCTTCTAGGTCTAGTTTTCTCAATGTGGCACTTGTTTATGTGATATTTATTTGTTTCAGGTGTACTTTACTTTTGGATCATTATCTTTATTATTCGGGATTATTGGGATGTGGAGGAGGAGAAGGAGGGGAAGATGCGTGGGAAGAAGGAGAAAGAGGGAAGAGTTGGAAGAGCAGGAGGATGAGGGAGGAGTGGAAATGAAGGAGACGACAGTATAACTATTTATTTATGTTTATTTACTTAACTCATTAACTGACTTGTAGTTGTATATGTTTAGTTGTAGTTTGGCTTAGTTTGTCTTAATATACTGACTAATATACTTGGTGCTACTAATAATTAATAAGGTGCTACTAATATCATAGTAATTAGTATATATTAAAACTTGTTTTTTTGGGAAGAATTGAGGACATAGTAAGGGGAGAAATAGGCAGAATAAGTGAGGCGTAGTGAATAAGTAAATGTTAGTGAAGGGTGTAAGTGTGTGTTCAGAGTGATAATGTGTGTTTTACGTCATGTGTTGTTAACTAATAGCGGTGACATTGGCCATCTAGTCCCGGTCGGGGGAGTTGCCGATGTCGTCTTTCTTTTTCAATTCCTTGGGTTTTGTTGTTTCAAAATAAGATCCTTGTTTCAATTTCTTTATTCAATCATTTCTTTTGTTTCGCCACGTGCACCTTTGTTTAGCTTGTTTTCGATGATTATGATTCAAACGTGTCGAAGAAATCAAGTTTACAACAATTAGGCGGCAAAATGTACTTAAGAATTATCACATCGATAACATACTCGGGGCCTACCTAACCTGCCAGGGGTGTTTTTGGGAAAACATGTGCAAGTTTAACAGCTGGTCGGGTTAAGAAGCCTAAAGCAGTTTTTACTTCACATGACCTAGCTGTTTTGTCGGGGCCGGTGAACGTCCTTGTCACGCGTCCCAGGGGCCAAATTCCTCTTGGGGTCCATTCTTCCAAAACCCAAACAACGTCATTCACTTCCAACTTGGCATCAGGCTTTAACCACTTCTTCCTTGTGTTCAGGGTTGGAATGTACTCTTTTAGAAGTCTCTTCCAGATTGCTTCGAGTCGTTGTCGCACTTGGGTCCACGTCTTCGTCTGGATTGTGGGAGTCTCTTTGAAGACACACGCTGGGACATTGGGAAACGCTCTACCGATCAGAAAGTGGTTGGGTGTCAACGGGTCCTCGTCCTCGATGTCCCTTATAACGTGTGTTAAAGGTCTCGCATTGACAAGACTCTCTGTTTTGATAACAATGGTGGAGAAGACGTCCCATGTCAACTTCGCAGATCCGAGATTCAAAAGAAGAGCTCGTTTTACAATTTGTACGAGCCTCTCCCACACCCCACCGAAATGAGGAGCAGAAGGAGGGTTTAGACGCCATTCGACGGACTCGTTCATTAGTTTCTGTCTAATGAAATCATGGTCAAGTTTGAGGGGTTGTCTTCGTATCTGTTTTCTGGCTCCAAGAAAGTTGCTACCATTGTCACTGAGGAAGAGTCGAGGTTGTCCGCGTCTGGCGATAAATCTTCGGATGGCCGTCATGCAAGTGGTTGTCGTTAAGTCTTCTGTCACTTCCAAGTGCACAGCTCGTGTGACTAGACAATTGAAGAGGCAGATATAGGCTTTTTCTTCTTTGTCCCGCTGAATAACAGTAAAGGGGCCAATATAGTCGATTCCAACGTTTGTAAAAACTACAGGAGACTGGTCTTGTGGAAATCTGATGTCGGGTAGATCTGCCATGGGTGGTTGAAGTCCTTGGCCTTTGAATCGTCTGCAATCAAAGCACCTGTAGGTGATACTGCGAAGGGCGTCTCGAAGACCAAACACGTAAAGGTTTTGTTGTACATAGTTCTTCACATATTCAGTTCCAAAATGCATACAGATTTCGTGGCATTTGATTAGAAAGAGCCGAGTAATGAACTCTTTTGCGTTTAGAATAATTGGGTGTTTCGTTTTGTAACACAATGTACTCCTTTTGGTTCTGCCGCCAACACGCAAAATGTTGTCTTGGAGAAACGGGGAGAGCTGTAGAAGTTTGTCTTTCGTTGGAAGAGATTTCTTCTGCTTCATCAAGCAGATTGAGGTACCGAAAGAGTTTTGTTGTGACGCTTTGAACAGATGACTTCTCGATTTCTCAATATCCGTACAGTTGAGAGCTCTTTTTTGCTTGGTTTTAATTATGTCCAGGAAACGAAAGACTTGTGCGGTTGCTTTGAGTAGCTTGGTCCACTTCGAGAATCTCTCGATGTCAATGACTGCGTTTACTGGTTGTTGTATTGTTGTTACGTTTGTTTTCTCCGCGCTAAGTATCTTGTTCCAGCTGTCTTTTGGTTCAAACAAAAACGAGGGTGGAGTTAGCCAAAGTTTTGGCAGCTCATCTGGATCAATACCGCGAGATACGTGATCGGCTGGGTTATGCTTGCCACTGATGTGATACCAGCTATCAGATGATGAGTTTTCTTGAATTTCGCGCACCCTGTTGGACACATAAACTTTAAGCTTGTCCGAGCTCTTAATCCACGCTAGGACTGCTGTGCTGTCACACCAAAAGACGGTTTCCTTGAACAAAATATTTTGGTGCGTTTTAACGAACCTAGCTAAGCGGTTTCCAAAAACTGCGGCCTGGAGCTCCATTTTAGGAATACTGAGCTGCTTGATTGGAGCAACCTTGGCTTTGCTTATGAGAAACGAGCATGAAACGTCATTTTCTGAAGAAGTTCTGATGTAAGCTACAGCTCCATAAGCTAGTTGCGAGGCGTCGCTGAATATGTGGAGTTCATGTAGTTCATTTGCTGATGATTTGGGATTTATGCAGCGAGGAAGTTCAATAGGTGGTGCAGATTGATATTTGTCAATCCATTTTTGGACCAGAATCCGTTTTTCGAGCGGCAAAGGGTCATCCCACGCTAGTCCTTCTTTCCATACATCCTGTAGAATAATCTTTAGTGTAATTACTAGCGGGGCTATAATGCCTAATGGATCAAAAAGACAGGCGATTAGCGACAGAAGTTTCCTGATTGAATAGCTGTTACCGTTGTTGTCAAACTTTGATGATTTTTTGTGAAATAATCTGTCAACTGACTTATTCCAGTGAACTCCAAGCACTCGATGACAATTTTTGTCGTTTTCTTTGCTGTCGTCAAGATCTTGTATAGCGGATCTTTCGTTTGAGACAAATTTTGTCAAATTGAACCCGCCTTTCGAAAGCGTTTTCTTAAGCAGAGCTGTCTTATCTTTAGCCTTTTGAATTGTCTCGAACGAGTGTACAAAATCGTCCATATAAAAACTGTTGTAGACTAAATCCTTAACGGCCTGGTTTGGTGAGAAATCGCTAGCAGTTTTTTGAAGAACAAAAATTGCTGTTGTTGGCGAGCATCGAGCGCCGAAGATTAGGCGGGTGTACTGGAATTGTTTTATACTTCGCTCAGTTGGCCACAGAAATCTCATGGAGGGTTGATCTGTTTCTATAATGCCGACCTGCACAAACATGGCTTCAATATCAGCCGTGATAGCAACAGGTTTTTCTCTAAATCGAAGTAAGAGCCCGACAAGATTGTTTAGTAGGTCGGGTCCTGTGAGAAGATTGCTATTCAGTGAATTTCCTTTGAATGTTGATGCAGCGTTTGAGACACGGCGCACCTTTCCCGGTTTATTGGGGTTGGTAACAGGATGGTGTGGTAGGTACCAGACGCGATCGGGTGTAGTGTCACTGAAAGTCACTGATTTGACATATCCTTTTTCAAGGTCAGTGTCGAGTGTTTTCTGATACATATCTTTCAAGGCTTTGTCTTTCTTGAGTTTTTTGTCAATGCTTTGGACCTGAGCTTTTGCTACGGGGTAATTGTTCTCAAGGGTAACTTTTTCTCTCCAGAGGAGACCGATTTCATATCTTTCTCCTGTATGTCTCACTGTGTTGTTAAGTATTTCTACTGCCCTTTGGTCGTCCTTGGAGAGGGAAATTTCGTCTTCATTTTCCGTTCCAGATGTGTCAATTTTCCAGAAACTGGTCACGGATTCGGCTAAAGGGTCTTCATCATCTTCTGTTGAAAAAGTCATTTCCCTATCAAAAGCCTCAAAACTATGTGACAGAAAGTTTGTTTTTTCGGGTTTGTCATTGTCAAATTTAATGGGGCCTGTTATGGTCCACCCAAGTAGACTGCGAATGGCAAATGGAGTGTTTTTAGGACCCTGCAAGAACTCTCGCTCAAGGATGTACTGTGTTGCATCAATTCCAAGCAGGACTTGGATTTTGTTGTTTTCCAATTGCGGGAAGTTGATGTGTTGTAAATGTGGGTACTTGCTGCATACCTCATTTAACTGTGTCACGGGCGCGTCATCGAAGTGCCAATTTTAAATTGAGTAAACGTAGTTTAGACGGAACAATGGTCGTTGGCTCCGAAAAAGCCCGATGTCAAGCTGTACTAGTTTTGCTTCCATAGAAGAGTCGCCAAAAGCTGTTGAGACGTTCAGAGTCGTTTCCGAGCTTGTTTGTGGTGCATTCAATTTGATAACCATTGGATCGAAAGTATAAGAGATTGTGCTGCAGCTGTCCAATAGCGCGTAGCACTCGAAGTGCTCATTGCGTCCAAATAGTTTGATGGGTATCATTGGCAATTGATTTCGAATTCTCCTCGGGAAGACAGGTGTATAACCTGGCGGTTTTGTTCCGCTATTTATATCTTCGAACGATTCACAAAGGGGCAATTCATGTTGTGTGATGTTTGTTTTCTGATTAGGGCTATAGTTTTTATCGTGTAGCATTGAATGATGCTTGCGTGAGCAGTGTCTACATAATACTTTTGATGGGCAATTTTTGGCATTGTGATTGGGACTTAGACAGTTGTAGCAGAGCAGATTTTTCTTCACTTCCGAATTTCGCTCAGATGGTGACATCTGCAAAAATTTAGAACATTTTCCAATGTAGTGGTCGCCTTGATCTACTGGGCATTTCTTGCTCTTAGTTTGCTGAGTGTTGGAAGAATTTCTTTCGGAAATTCGGTTGTTTTTCGAGGTAGTACTTCCGCTGTTGTTGTTCGGGGTAGTACTTCCGCTGTTGTTCATAAACTGTGATGTTCCTCCAATATTGTCTCGTCGCGCGTTATGGTGACTATAATTGTTGACTGGCTCGCTTCCTTTTCTGAAACTACCGTTCGTGTTCGAGTTTCTGTTGCCGTATCTTTTGTTGTCGTTTATGTTTTGATTAAAGAACTTGGATTGATGGTTGTTGTTTCCATTGTGGTGGTTATTTTTGTCTCGCCGATTAAAATTTGTTTGTTTTCCGTTATCGTTCGGTTGATTTTGGAGTGATACGGACTCCTGTAGTTGTTCAAAAGCTCTAGCTTGTCTATCCATCCAATTTGAGAGGTCTTCTATTCCTGGGAAGGTACTATTGATATCTACAATGTGTTCGCTCCACTTCATTTTCAAAGACCATGGTAATTTATCTCGTGCTATCCGAACTAAGTATGTTGACTTCAAATCGGCATAGAATCCATGGGCGTTGAATGTTTGAACCAATTTGCGTAGAAAGGACGCATAGCTGATCAAAGACGCGTGATCGCTTGCTTGTGGTTGTTGCCATAGCTCTAGTTCTTTGGTTAAGGCTGATACGACGTGCTGCGGGTTTCCAAAGCGGCGTTCCAGTTCCGACAACGCTTCGTGATAAAAACCTGGGTTGCACAAGTATCCAGATACGGCCTCTTTTGCTGAACCAATGACTAGGGACTGCAGGTAGCTCATTCTTTCAATGTCCGAGATGTCGCGATTATTGTGGATTATTGATGAAAACATACTAGACCACTCATTCCATTTCAGAGGATCTCCGTCAAACTTATTTACGCGAATGTCTGGGAGCTTGGCCGAGCGGTGGTTATTTCGAAAGAAGGGCTGGTGTTGATTGTGGTTATGGTAGTTCTGATATTCTCCTGGATACGCGTAGTAACCATTGAGGGCTGGTTGGGTTGTAGCGTAGTTACCTTGTTGTTCTGCGGGGTTTTCGGGATTTCTTCCTGCGTCAGTTTCGTTATAAAAGTGTTCACGACCGAGCGTTGTGTTTTGGAAGTTATTGGTGAGACCATTTTGTTGATGTGCCACGGCTCCAGGGGCAACATATTTGATGTGGTTCGTATCGAAGTTTTTTTTTGTTTCATCTGGCACACTAACAATTTCCGTGGCAGCTGTTGATCCGCTAGCTTGTGCAATGTAAGTCCGATCTCTTTTCTGATAGCTGTTCTTGCTTAGTGGAGAAGTGTTTGTTGGACTCATGTTGCCTGTTTCTTCGCTCCCAATGAAATACGGGCGATTGGTTGTTAAAGGGGGGGCCGGCATTTCATTGTTGGATTCGACTTGATTTTTCCTAATAGGGTTGGTGTTTGAGAACGCATGATAGCTGTTGGTGTTAATGTTCACTATTTCATTCTCAGAATTCCTTATGGTGTTTTGTTGATTCAGCAGTAGGCTGTTTGCATCGCGAACGCAGTTTTCTGTTAGTTGAAGACTAGGGCTATTATTTAGAGGACCTGAGGCTTCGTTTGTTGTTTTTGGCATAGCGCTACTTGTAGGTGAATGATCCAGGGAAATGATCATAGTTGGTCTATTGTCAACATTTTTGTCCAACTGTCTGTTAGGGTCCTCTTGTCTCAATGGAGAGTGATTTTTCTGTTGTTGATCAGCACGGAAAATTGACTGATAGTATGAGGGCTCAAGATTGGCCTCGTTAGCTTTCCTATAGGCGTCGAATGGATGATATTGGCTTGTCGGTGTAGTTATCTGGTGGCTAGAGACTAAAGACTTTTTATTTTCTTTTGAGATATCATAATCGCCTGATCCTTGAAGCTGAAAAGCATCAGAAACTCCGGGTTGATCTAGTTGTGACGTTTTGTCTTGTTCGGTTGGGTTTTGATCCTTGTTCTGCTTTTCCTCATTGCGTGATACAACTCTTTGAATGTTTCTATTTCTCAGCTCGTGAAGTACGCTGTGGGTCGAGTTGACAAAGTTATTTAGCTGGTCTTCGATTTTTTCTTGGTTCTGGGCTGCATCAAAAGTGTGCCCAAACGGAGCTCTTGTGTTTTGCTGATTATCCTTATTTCTATTCTCCTTTCTACCTTCAGCTCTGGAAGCAGTTGATAGGTGGCTGTGTATTGATGAGCGACTGCTTGCTCTCGACCGAAGCTGTCTCTTCGTGATCTCGTGCTGTTTGACGGTTTGCATAATTTCAATTTTCATCGACGTGAGTTCTTCCGCTTCTTCGAGAGGTTCTACCACTTGAGTGCTTTCAGATTGCGTCATGACGTCAATGAGTACTTCAGCTTGTTCCATCAGCTTTTTGAACTCTTGATATGTTTGTAAGATTATTTCAGGCTCCAGATCATCTGAAATTTGTTTTTTGATCTCTCGAAATAGTAGCTGCGTTGTCTTTAATCGTTGTTTAAAAAGCTTGACGGTGCTGCTGATGTTTTGCTTGCCGTTATTCGCTTTTATTTTTCTTGACAAATTTGTCCTCATTTTCTCAAACTTTGTAAGGAGCCGCAGTTTGTGTAAATTGGTTCAGTCTAAAAGCGCTTTCAAAATCCACTCTAATGGCTTTTGGTGTCACAAAATACGGTTAGGTGGTTCAATTTTGGTGACCTTTGGGGTTGATGGAGTGACTATTGGGGGGCTAATTTGACTAATTTCATTGACCTTTGGGGGGCACTTTAGCGACCTTGGGGTCAGGTGTGGTCAACTTGGGTGACCTTGGGGGGCACTTTGATGACCTTGGGTGGGCAGTTTGTGTGACCTTGGAGTCAGGTGTGGTCAAGTTGGTTGTCCTTGGGGGGCACTTGGGTGACCTTGGGGGGCACTTTGGTGACCTTGGGGGGCAATTCGTGTGACCTTGGGGTCAAGTGTGGTCAAAATGGGTGACCTTGAGGGCCGCTTTGGTGACCTTGGGGGGCACTTTAGTGACCTTGGGGGGCTCTTTGTGTGACCTTGGAGTAAGGTGTGGTCAAGTTGGGTGACCTTGGGGGGCACTTTGGTGACCTTGGGGGGCTCTTTGTGTGACCTTGTAGGGCACTTTGCTGACTTTGGGGGCACTCTAGGTGACCTTGGGGGGCGCTTAAGTGACCTTGGGGGCACTTCGTGTGACCTTGGGGGGCACTTTGTGTGATCTTGGAGGGGACTTTGTTGAATTTGGGGGCACTCTGGGTGACCTTGGGGGGCACTTTGGTGACCTTGTGGGGCACTTCGTGTGACCTTGGAGTCAGGTGTGGTCAAGTTGGGTGACCTTGGGGGCACTTTGGTGACCTTAGGGGGCTCTTTGTGTGACCTTGTAGGGCACTTTGTTGACTTTGGGGGCACTCTAGGTGACCTTGGGGGGCACTTAAAAGTGACCTTGGAGTCAGGTGTGGTCAAGTTGGGTGACCTTGGTGGGCACTCTGGGTGACCTTGGGGGGCACTTTGGTGACCTGGGTTGTGCTTGCTCGTGGCGGGCACTGCTGGGTCGTGCTGGCTCGTGGCTGGCACTGCTGGGTCGTGCTGGCTCGTGGCGGGCACTGCTGTGTCGTGCTGGCTCGTGGCGGGCACTGCTTTGTCGTGCTGGCTCGTAGCGGGCACTGCTGGGTCGTGCTGGCTCGTGGCGGGCACTGCTGCGCTTTGCTCGCTCGTGGCGGGCACTACTCGGGTCGTGCTGGATCGTGGCGGGCACAGCTGGGTCGTACTGGCTCGTGAAGGGCACTACTGGGGTCGTGCTGGCTCGTGGCGGGCACTGCTGGGTCGTGCTGGCTCGTGGCGGACACTGCTGGGTCGTGCTGGCTCGTGGCGGGCACTGCTGGGTCGTGCTGTCTCGTGGCGGGCACTGCTGGGTCGTGCTGGCTCGTGGCGGGCACTGCTGGGTCGTGCTGGCTCGTGGCGGGCACTGCTGGGTCGTGCTGTCTCGTGGCGGGCACTGCTGGGTCGTGCTGGCTCGTGGCGGGCACTGCTGGGTCGTGCTGGCTCGTGGCGGGCACTGCTGGGTCGTGCTGGCTCGTGGCGGGCACTGCTGGGTTTTGCTGGCTCGTGGCTGGCACTGCTGGGGTCGTGCTGGCTTGTGGTGGGCACTGCTGGGTCGTGCTGGCTCGTGGCTGGCACTACTGGGGTCGTGCTGGCTTGTGGCGGGCACTGCTGGGTCGTGCTGGCTCGTGGCGGGCACTGCTGGGTCGTGCTGGCTCGTGGCGGGTACTGCTGGTTCGTGCTTGCTCGTGGCCGGCACTGCTGGGTCGTGCTGGCTCGTGGCGGGCACTGCTGGGTCGTGCTGGCTCGTGGCGGGCACTGCTGGGTCGTGCTGGCTCGTGGCGGGCACTGCTGGGTCGTGCTGGCTCGTGACGGGCACTGCTGGGTCGTGCTGGCTCGTGGCGGGCACTGCTGGGTCGTACTGGCTCGTTGCGGGCACTGCTGGGTCGTGCTGGCTCGTGGCGGGCACTGCTGGGTCGTGCTGGCTCGTGGCGGGTACTGCTGGGTCGTGCTTGCTCGTGGCCGGCACTGCTGGGTCGTGCTGGCTTGTGGCGGGCACTGCTGGGTTTTGCTGGCTCGTGTCGGGCACTACTGGGTCGTGCTGGCTCGTGGCGGGCACTGCTGGGTCGTGCTGGCTCGTGGCGGGCACTGCTGGGTCGTGCTGGCTCATGGCGGGCACTGCTGGGGTCGTGCTGGCTCGTGGTGGGCACTGCTGGGTCGTGCTGGCTCGTGGCTGGCACTACTGGGGTCGTGCTGGGTCGTGCTGGCTTGTGGCGGGCACTGCTGGGTCGTGCTGGCTCGTGGTGGGCACTGCTGGGTCGTGCTGGCTCGTGGCGGGTACTGCTGGGTCGTGCTGGCTCGTGGCGGGCACTGCTGGGTCGTGCTGGCTCGTGAAGGGCACTACTGGGTTCGTGCTCGCTCGTGGCGGGCACTACTGGGGTCGTGCTGGCTCGAGGCGGGCACTACTGGGTCGTGCTGGCTCGTGGCGGGCACTACTGGGTCGTGTAGGCTCGTGGCGGGCACTGCTGGGTCGTGCTGGCTCGTGGCGGGCACTGCTGGGTTTTGCTGGCTCGTGTCGGGCACTACTGGGGTCGTGCTGGCTCGTGGCGGGCACTGCTGGGTCGTGCTGGCTCGTGGCGGGCACTACTGGGTCGTGCTGGCTCGTGGCGGGCACTGCTGGCTCGTGCTGGCTCGTGGCGGGTACTGCTGGGTCGTGCTTGCTCGTGGCCGGCACTGCTGGGTCGTGCTGGCTCGTGGCGGGCACTGCTGGGTTTTGCTGGCTCGTGTCGGGCACTACTGGGTCGTGCTGGCTCGTGGCGGGCACTGCTGGGTCGTGCTGGCTCGTGGCGGGCACTGCTGGGTCGTGCTGGCTCGTGGCGGGCACTACTGGGTCGTGCTGGCTCGTGGCGGGCACTGCTGGGTCGTGCTGGCTCGTGGCGGGCACTGCTGGGTCGTGCTGGCTCGTGGCGGGCACTGCTGGGTCGCGCTGGCTCGTGGCGGGCACTGCTGGGGTCGTGCTGGCTCGTGGCGGGCACTGCTGGGTCGTGCTGGCTCGTGGCTGGCACTACTGGGGTTGTGCTGGCTCGTGGCGGGCACTGCTGTGTCGTGCTGGCTCGTGGCGGGCACTGCTGGGTCGTGCTGGCTCGTGGCGGGCACTGCTGGGTCTTGCTGGCTCGTGGCGGGCACTGTTGGGTCGTGCTGGCTCATGGCGGGCACTGCTGGGTCGTGCTGGCTCGTGGCTGGCACTACTGGGGTCGTGCTGGCTTGTGGCGGGCACTGCTGGGTCGTGCTGGCTCGTGGCGGGCACTGCTGGGTCGTGCTGGCTCGTGGCGGGTACTGCTGGGTCGTGCTGGCTCGTGGCGGGCACTGCTGGGTCGTGCTGGCTCGCGAAGGGCACTACTGGGTTCGTGCTCGCTCGTGGCGGGCACTACTGGGGTCGTGCTGGCTCGTGGCGGGCACTACTGGGTCGTGCTGGCTCGTGGCGGGCACTGCTGGGTCGTGCTGGCTCGTGGCGGGCACTGCTGGGTCGTGCTGGCTCGTGGCGGGCACTACTGGGTCGTGTAGGCTCGTGGCGGGCACTGCTGGGTCGTGCTGGCTCGTGGCGGGCACTGCTGGGTTTTGCTGGCTCGTGTCGGGCACTACTGGGGTCGTGCTGGCTCGTGGCGGGCACTGCTGGGTCGTGCTGGCTCGTGGCGGGCACTACTCGGTCGTGCTGGCTCGTGGCGGGCACTGCTGGGTCGTGCTGGCTCGTGGCGGGCACTGCTGTGTCGTGCTGGCTCGTGGCGGGCACTGCTGGGTCGTACTGGCTCGTTGCGGGCACTGCTGGGTCGTGCTGGCTCGTGGCGGGCACTGCTGGGTCGTACGGGCTCGTTGCGGGCACTGCTGGGTCGTGCTGGCTCGTGGCGGGCACTGCTGGGTCGTGCTGGCTCGTGGCGGGTACTGCTGGGTCGTGCTTGCTCGTGGCCGGCACTGCTGGGTCGTGCTGGCTCGTGGCGGGTACTGCTGGGTCGTGCTGGCTCGTGGCGGGCACTGCTGGGTCGTGCTGGCTCGTGAAGGGCACTACTGGGTTCGTGCTCGCTCGTGGCGGGCACTACTGGGGTCGTGCTGGCTCGTGGCGGGCACTATTGGGTCGTGCTGGCTCGTGGCGGGCACTGCTGGGTCGTGCTGGCTCGTGGCGGGCACTGCTGGGTCGTGCTGGCTCGTGGCGGGCACTACTGGGTCGTGTAGGCTCGTGGCGGGCACTGCTGGGTCGTGCTGGCTCGTGGCGGGCACTGCTGGGTTTTGCTGGCTCGTGTCGGGCACTACTGGGGTCGTGCTGGCTCGTGGCGGGCACTGCTGGGTCGTGCTTGCTCGTGGCGGGCACTACTGGGTCGTGCTGGCTCGTGGCGGGCACTGCTGGGTCGTGCTGGCTCGTGGCGGGCACTGCTGGGTCGTGCTGGCTCGTGGCGGGCACTGCTGGGTCGTACTGGCTCGTTGCGGGCACTGCTGGGTCGTGCTGGCTCGTGGCGGGCACTGCTGGGGTCGTGCTGGCTCGTGTCGGGCGCTGCTGGGTCGTGCTGGCTCGTGGCGGGCACTGCTGGGTCGTGCTGGCTCGTGGCGGGCACTGCTGGGTCGTGCTGGCTCGTGAAGGGCACTACTGGGTTCGTGCTCGCTCGTGGCGGGCACTACTGGGGTCGTGCTGGCTCGTGGTGGGCACTGCTGGGTCGTGCTGGCTCGTGGCGGGCACTGCTGGGTCGTGCTGGCTCGTGGCGGGCACTGCTGGGTCGTGCTGGCTCGTGGCGGGCACTGCTGAGGTCGTGCTGGCTGCTCGGATGATGTAGACTTTGTAACATAATTCGCCGGACCCGAACTTTGTGATATAACAATTTAAGAATGCTAATAATTTTAACAATTGCTTCACTGAAACCTGTTTTTCAAAAAAAAAATACGGGAAAGATCTTGAGTTATAGTTACGCAAACCCTGTTGTTAATTTTTGATTAAGTCTCTTCAGGGGGGGGGGGTAGCTTTCTAAGGCCCCGAGAAGTTAAATATTATAAATTTGCACATTGCTCAAAGTTAAGATTAAATAAGTCTTATCTGAACGTTGACAAATTCTGCTAAGATTGACGGTCTCCTATCCCCTCTGATGTTCTTCTGAAGGCAGATTTTGTTCACATTTGCCCCAGTTCCAATTTGATTCGATTTGGCAATGTTATCCTTAATTCTGCATCAGTAACTGTAACTCATTCCACCCAGTTCCCTACACATCTGGTGTGAAGACTTGAAGGGTTGACGATTCTTTGTGTTTGTTATCGGAGCGCCAAATGACATTTGCCATCTAGTCCCGGTCGGGGGAGTTGCCGATGTCGTCTTTCTTTTTCAATTCCTTGGGTTTTGTTGTTTCAAAATAAGATCCTTGTTTCAATTTCTTTATTCAATCATTTCTTTTGTTTCGCCACGTGCACCTTTGTTTAGCTTGTTTTCGATGATTATGATTCAAACGTGCCGAAGAAATCAAGTTTACAACAATTAGGCGGCAAAATGTACTTAAGAATTATCACATCGATAACAAGCGGTCATTATAGCAATGAGTATTTTAACTGTTGTTGTGTCAAATTAATCGAATTTTAGTGCAATTTTGAGTTCTACTAGGACAAGGGGTCAGTCCGGTCAGAGTACTAGTGGTGGTGGTACCGTAGCTGAGGATAGCGCCGATGAGAAATGACAAGTGTCGGCACAATTGTATTCATCATGTAGTTTAGTTTCATCTATAGGTGAGTTTTTATTATTTGGCAATTGTAGCTTTGATAGTTGGTTTACTGTTAGAACTAGGAGCTGTGGTGTGTATGAGCGTGTGGTAACATTTTAATTACGGTGTGTGACTTTATAATGACATATTGGTGAAAGTGAGAATTTGATGACATAACGACTTTTTTGATGTTTGAGCATTAACTTTAATTTACTTGTAAATTATTGATCATGGACTGGTTCTAATGGTTCTAGATACTTGTCCTGGTTGTTAACAGCACTCGTGTGTAATTTGAACTGGTTTGGAAGAGTATTTGGTACTAATTTTTACATGTAATTTTTTCGTAATTTTGGCCATTTTTCCGCATCAGGGCCGGTGTTACATATATGTGATATTTTCGATTTTTATTAAACTTTGGGCAAATTTTTTGGCTTAGCGCACTCAGTAGACATCGGTCGGGAATAACTATGCTATAAATTCAGGTTTTTGGGCCTTTTTTGGTCAACTTTTTCACTAATGTATGAAAAACCGAAAAGTGCGAAAAATTGAGGGCTCCAGCGTCACTCAGTTTTTAAGTTGCTCCAATCAAGCTCAAAAATGGTAGGTCGCTTCAGGGGCTCAAAAAACGCTGCAGCGCAAAATTTTGGAGCAATTTGAGCGTTTTTCGCAAAGTTATGACTGTTTTCGTGATCTGAACCTGGCTATTTTTGAATCATGAAATTTCGGTCTGAATAAGTCGTCACTGTTCATACATTATCGCTATTGAATGGTTAGAATGGTACTGTCTATGCTTGGTACTAATGTATATTACTGAATTATAGGGTTTGAAGCTATTTATCGGGTCAGAACATTGATTTTTACGTCCAAAATGCTAATTTTCAGACATGATTTTTCCACTAATTGAGCTTCTTCAAGACATGTGTCAGTCTGGTAATTCTCTAGTGGCCTAAATCAACAAAATCGAATCAACAAAATTGGGCATATTCAGGTATTAGGCTGCATTTTTGATCACTTTTTTTTGGAAATTACACTTAAATTTTCGTGATTTTCTTTATTTTGGCAGTCTTTTCTCAGCTTGTATTGGCACTAGGGGGCTGGGAGTGCATATTCTGAGAGCTATAGATGTGAACGTGCTGGCGGTATGGTTTATGGCGGTCAGAAGTTAATAATATTGACTCTAGCTGAAAATAACTGAATTTTTCCTGACAAAATTGTGGCGATTTCAGAGCTTATTTGGGTTTATGTCTTCATGGTTGATACTGGAATGAGCTGGAACTGGTTTTTATGGTACTACAAGGCTAGTGGGGGGTTGCACTAGGGTTGTAGGTGGTATAGGTGGCTTTTATCGGGCCAGGTGGAGAATAAAATGACAAAATTTTTGAAGCGGAGGATTGAAGCAGAAGCGCAATTTTCGTTTTTTCATCATTTTTCAACTTATACTTGGAAATATTGGGTTTTAACGGTTGTCTGAGGTTTTACCATGTAGGTGGCAGCTGGGAATAGCTGCTAGAGGCATTTGGGACAGTTTTTGGCATATTTATGGGATATAATTTACACTACATTTTAATCAATTTTAACGCACTTTGGTAGGTTTCGGTGTTTTTGTTATAACTCAACTTTTATTAATTTTTGACGGGATTTTTGGGTACTGGGATGTCAAGCGTGAGCAGTAGGATGGTATAGGGCTATAAAATGGGTCAATTGGGGGGTTTTTTGTGGGAGTTATCATTGAATTCGAGCGGATTCGAAAAGTGTCAAAAATTGAGGGCTCCAGCGTCACTCAATTTTTAAAGTTCTCCAAATCGCTTCAAAATTTGCATGTCGGTTTTTCAGCTTGAAAAATGCTGCAGCGCAAAAGTTTGGGATGACCGGGGCTTTTTTCACAATTTTATGACTATTTTTCTGAGGTGAACCTGGGATTTTCGGAAGGGTCAATTTTAGGCTAGGTTTTTGGTACTTAAAACGGGTCGAATGGGGTCAATAATAACTGGAGTCGCTTCTACTGGATAAGGACTTTTCAGAACAATAGGTTAATCTAGATTCAGACAAGTAGTTCTGGAGATATAACAAAATAACTAGGATTTGAGGTCAAAATTTTTCGAATTTTTGGCGATTTTTGGACTTTAGGGCTAAGTTGCTCAGGCTTGTTGGGCTTTTGGGGCAAATGAAGGGTGCTGCTAGACTGTACTGGGTCTGTACATGCTAATGGATATAGATGGTTATGGGTAGAGTGTCGAAGACTTGACATATAAGCTCAAAAATGATGTTAAAATCCAATTTATCATAGCCACTGGCGAGTTTTGGGAGACTTAAGTGTGAAATTCCTACATCTATTACTATTTCTCTCAGTTCATAGAGACTTGCTAATACCGATTCATATGTGGGTTTGTGGTAGTATCTAAATTTGTTAACTAAACTGAAGATATAACGTTCAGAAATGGGGTCGAAGTAAATTAAAACTAAGCCAATATCAGGTGGATATCTAAGTCTAAGTGCACTTGGGGCTGCTGGGTACCAGCTTTTGACTTGTCGGGCTAATCCCTTTGCCATTGCAAGGTCTGCTGATATACAGTGTGCAAAAGAGTGTGGAGAGTATAAGATATCTTTTAGTGAACTTAGATATGTTGCATTTATTTCTTGACTAAAATGATTTAAGTTTTGGTTTGAAGAGCCTGGTGAAGAGTTTTTTTGTTTGAGATCTGGTTACTGGTTTGTTTGCTGAACTGCTGGGCTTTTTCCTTGAATATTTTGCTATACTTGCTCTAACTTGATCTAGTTTTGTCTCTCTGCTTGGTGTATTTGACTGTTTTGCTGCTTGTGCTGATGCTTTCATTGCTTCGCGTTTTTCTTCTTGTTCCAATCTGGCACGTGCATTTTTTGGTCTAGGACTGCCTGATCTTATAACTTGGTTGGTTAGGTAAGGGTTTGATCTATCTTCATCATGCAACCATATTTGTCTGCTCACTTTGAATCCTTGTATATTTTTCTTCTGTTGGTATTCTGGTGATTTAAAGGCACTTTTCTCTGGATTTCGTTTAGGGTGATACGGTCGGGCTCTTAATTTTCTATCAGTTAACGCAAATTGTTGTTCGTGTGTTTCTGGAGGCGACTCACTATCGAATGGTTCTATTGGCGGTGGCTGGTGAGCTGGTAGAAACATTTCGTCATCTGATGAGGATGATACGAGAGGAACACGGTTTTCTGGTTCTTGCTGTCGAATTTCATCAGCAATTAGTGGATCAACCGGTATTCTTGCTATTTGATCAGCATCTAGGTTCAGGTCAGCTAGGTTTTCGTCTGAAATACTATTTTCTTCAAATAAATTAGGAATTGCTTCATCTGAGCTTGAAGAATCAAATACTGGAAGATGTACTGGAGCTGTTCGTGGTCTAACTGCTGGTGCTACTACCCTTGGTGGGGCCGGTGGTGCTGCTGGATGTGCTGCTACTGCTGGTCCTGCTAAGGGTCCACCTAGTGGGACAATTATAGTCACTTTAACTGGGTAAGGTTTCACTGTTTTTGATTGATGGATTTCCTTTTCCTGTTCATTTTTTAGTTCCGGGATATGTTTATCAAACAAATCTGGTTCCATGTGTTGTCTTCTCGACGGATCAGGTTGAATTTTTGTAGGGTTAATTACGTCAAGGTCTTCAGGGGTTTCACTTGGCTTAATTGTTTTCAATCTGATGCGGTGAGCACACTGTGTATAATTCGTTTTTACTTTTCGAATGACATAATTAGAGTCAGTAAGGGCTTTTTCTACTTTATATAGCGGTAGCCATTTCTGAACTTGGGAAGCTATCACTGTTGAATGTTCTAATAGTTTAGGATTCAATAATAAACAGAATGATTTTTCCGGAATCGGTTTTGCTGAAGCTTTTTGATCATAATACTTTTTGTACTTCAGGTAAGCAGTCGTTAGTTTTTCTTTGTTTTCTCCGAACTTTTGCATCATGGCGTCTTGCAGTTCATTAACAAAGTCAGAAATTACTGCTACTGCATCCATTACTTTTCTGGAGAACCTAATGTCAAGGGGCTTTATGGGTTCTCTACCATGGAATAAAGTTGAAGGACAACAATTTGTCGCTGAATGATATGAAGTATCATGAATAAAAGTTGCAAGAGGAACATATTTGTGCCAGTCTTTCCATTGTTCCTCAGTATTGAGCTTTAAAATTCGTTTTAGTGGTCCGTGAGATCGTTCTACTGCTCCAATAGTTTGAGGGTGCTTTAGTGAGGCGTGCTTCAACTTTACTTGCAATAAACTTGCTAATTCTGACATTAATTCTGAAGTAAAATTTGTTCCTAAGTCACTAAGTATCGTTTGAGGAATGTAGCTGTGCTGGAAGAACACCTTTACTAGTTCTCGGGCTACTGTGTCAGCGTATCCATTCGTTATTGGAATTGCGAATAGGTACTTTGTGAAAACATCTATTCCACTCAGGACATACTTATATTGTGATGACTTTAGGGGGCCTACTAAATCAATTTGTAGCATATCTCCTGGATATGATTGTAGAGAACTGACTAGTTGTAACTTTGTTGTGATGTGGTTTTTTGGTACTCTGTTAAATTGAAGACAAGTGAGGCAGTTTTTGATGAAACTAATGAAATGTTCGGTGAAGCCTGGGTAATAGAATCGCTTTCTGAATTCTTGAATTGTTGCTTTAATGCCTAAGTGGCCTGCTTTTTGTGAATTATGGAGCCTATATATAGTCTCTTTCCACAAATGCTTAGGTACACAGAATTGTTTATGAAGTACTTTTCCAGTATCATCATAAAAGTTCCCGTATAAGACATTCCCTTCAAGAATTAATCTGTTTAAGTGTTTGTGATACTTTTTTAAATTGGTTGAAGCATACTTTAAATCTGGTTGTTGATTATGTTGTTGAATCCAGCTTATTACTGTTCTAATGTCTGTATCTTTTTGCTGCTCTTCTGCTAAATTAAGGCTAATTAAGTTGTCTGTAACATCTGGGAACTCATCTAATAGATTTGGGTACTCAATTGAATTTATTTCTGTTTTTCTTTTTAGTTTAAAGAGCCCTTGAATTTCTGTTACTGGTAAGTTACTTTGACATTTTTTGTTTTCTTCATAAAGCCCAATCTTTTTGAGAGCGTTCAGTGCTTCTCCATTTAATTCGTTATCGTTAATTTCGGTGTCTAGTAGTACGTTTAGTTCAACATCTGGGTTTTGTGCTTCTGTGTCAATTTCGATTTCTCTAACTGGTATTCTGTTTATTAATTTTAAGGACATTGTTGCTGTTTCATCATTCTCCATTCTAGAGAGAAAATCTTCGCCGTAATTAGCGCGTCCAGGAATGTGAGCTATTACTATATTAAAGGCGAGTATTCTGTCTAAACAATTCCAAAGAGATGGCGGTATTACTTTTGACTGGAAGAATTGTGTGAGGCTTTTGTTGTCAGTGAGTATAATTACTTGTTTACTAGATCCCCAAATGTAGTGCGAAAAGTAGTCCAGCGCGTAGTACAAAGCTAGGAACTCTTTGTAATAAATTGAAAACTTTAATTGCGTTGCATTAAACAAATGCGATCCAAACGATACGGGAGCGTATGTTTTCTTTTCTTTCTTTCCAGTTTCATTTACGTAGTCTTCCACCATTAGTACAAAACCTGCACCGTGGTAACTAGCGTCACAAATAATTACATACTGTAGGCCTGGTTTTGGCAATCGCAATGTTACATTTGTTGCTTCCATTAGATCCTTCTTTATTACTTCTAATGCTTTTACATGTTCTTCTGTGGTTTCTATTACTGCATCCTTCTTCAGGAGCTTGTAAAATGACATTAGTTTCTCACCTAGATTAGGTATGTAATTACGGAAGAATTGAGTGAAGCCGATTAAACGCTTTACTTGTTTTGTCGTTTTTGGCATTTTGAATTTATCAAGAAATTTCGTTATTTTTGCTTTTTCTGGTGATATCCCTTCTGCACTGATGTTATTTCCAAGTAATTTCATTGTATCTGTTGCTATTTCACACTTTTCGGGCGACAGTTTCAGACCGGATTGACGTATACAGATAATTATTTCTCGCAAAGAGGGTACCAATTGTTCAAAATTTGTTACTGCATTTCCGATATCATCCATAAACTGGGTACAATTTCCTGAAGCTAAGCATGGGTCCAAGTAATGTCTAATAAAGGAACTAAATCCTGTTACTGACTTATTCAATCCTTGTGCAAGACATTTATAAGCATAAGTTCTCGAAGCAAAGTTAAATGCTAGCAGTTGCACTGATACATCATCTGCCATTTGTACGCAGTGATATGCTTGAGAACAATCAAGTTTTGTGAACAATTTTTTCCCGGCAAAGTAATTTATTGCGTCACTCATGTTCGAAATCCAGAAATTCGTATTCACGTAGTCGTTTTTCAGCAAATGGTTTATTTTTCTCAAGTCAATTAACAGTCTAAGTCTTCCTGAATTCTTTCGTTGTGCGAAAGGTGGACTACTATATCTTGATTGAGACAAAGTTCTTATCAGTCCGTAGTATTGCATTAGTGCTAGTTCTGCTTGTAACTCATTTCTCAAATGGACAGGCGTTGGGGGTCCTTGTTCATAAATTGGTATGCTTCTTTCTGGAGTTAACTTTATTTTTAAATCTGTATTATATCCAACGTCAAATCTGTGTTTCGCAAAGGTATCACTGAATTCAACTAATAGTTCACGTACTACTGCTTTTTGCTCATCATTGAGGCCTGATTTTTCCAACGGGAATTTGCTCAAAAAGGTTATTTTGTCCTGATGGTTACCCTTTGGATCTAATTTCTCCATTTCTTGCAGTTTTAGCAGTTGCTCAAAGATTTCTCTCTGCAAGGGCGACAAATTTGTCGGATCAGGGCACGTTTCAGGCGTTGGAAACCACAATTTTTCATATTCTGGGGCCGGCTTTGCTGGTTGGGCCTTTCTTTTTGGCAAATCTGTGACTTGAATTAATTGATTTATTTCTGTTAAATAATTTTCGCTCATTTTTGCTACATTTATTAATTGAGGATCTACTTCTAACAACTTTTCTGCTTGATCAGACGTTAAGAACGAGAATTTGGCTATTTCTTCGCCTTTATTTATGGTAATTGGGTGATCAGTAATGTTCAGGACGTAGATGTAAAGAACATTATTTTCAGCAACTTTACTTAATGAAGACGTTAATATTACTTCGCTATCTTTTTCAAAGATTTCATTTGGAATTATTACTACACAAAGGTCAGTGAATGATTCTAATTTGTCATAAAGCTTGCATTCTAATACTGCTTGTTGATTTGGCTGTAAAACTTGCTCTTTCTGTGTATAAACTCCGAATTTTTTACGTTTTACAACTCTTCTGGGTTGCTTTTCTGGCTTTATTTCATTCATTTGTAGAGTTTGATCAGGGAATTTAATGTAGCTTTGTCCTGGGCAGATGCTAACTTTGTGTTTAACGAAGAATGGGTTGCCTAATATTACAGGAGTTGTGACAATTAAAACAAGGAAATCTTCTGTAAATGTTTGTGTGCCCAATTTAAATGTAACTTTTATTGCTTTATCAATTTTGACTATATTTCCGTTAGCCATTTTTACTCTATCTAGATCAGGCTTTTCTATTTCTGTTATTGAATTGATATTTGTATTAATAAGTTCCTTGTAAAACTCGCGGCTTATCACGTTTGCAAATGCTCCTGTATCAATTAGTGCGCGTCTTTCTAATTCTCCATTAAACTTAACTTTAACATAAGATAATGTTCTGCCTAAAAGTGGGACAATACTGAACAATTGCTGAACATGTGGTGTTGGCTTTGGTGTGGATTGAGGTACTTGTGTTGGGAGTTGCACAGATTTATTCACTTTACATTTATTATTATTACTTTTGCGTTTTCTACGCTTTTTGTTACTTTTATTATAAACTGGCTCTATTACTTTATCTAAACTAGGACTAGACGTGCTTTCGTTATAATGATTAACTGAGTTTTTATATTTTTTATTTGGTTTTTTAAAGTTGGGTGGCTTTTTTGTTTTTTTGTTGATTAAATGGAAAATTCATACCTCTCATATTTCTATTTTGAGGAATACTTGCACGATTAAACTGGTTTGCTTGCTGACTACCATATCGGTTTTGTGATGGACTATCGTAAACTATTCCCTGTCTAAGAAAGTTATGAGGGGTATTTTTTGTTGGGAACCGATAAACTGGTCTATTAACGTAAGCTGGGTGAACAAATGGGGGGCTATCTGAAGGTTCAGTCCAATAATTCCGAGTTTGTGGCTGTTCATTATAATGATATGGTCTAGGAGCGTTAAATTGTGGTCTAAACTCTCAGTAATTATTAGCACGGGGGGCGTATTGTTGCTGGGGTCGATAGTTTTGCTGAAATTGACGATAATTGGGATGATATTGACGGTAATTTGGTCGATATTTCTGATATTGAGGGCGGAAATTTTGTCTATAACTTTGTTTGTGGACTTGTTGTGGGTAATGTGGTGTGAAAATGTTTACTGGGCCTTGTTCTGGTTATTCATTTTTAGGTGCTGTTCTCTGTTTAAGTTTCTGCTCAAGTTCTTTTTGATTATTTGAAATAACAGTTATTGCTTTTAACATTTTATCAGTATTTGTTTCAGTTATTTCATTAAATCCGTCAGCAAAGTACTCTTCTCTGTTGCACATCTCCCTTTTTGCAATCTGTTGGCTAGCTAAGGTGCATAATTGATCAATGGTATCTGTATCTGGCCTTTCTAAGAGCTTAGGTTCAAGCTAATTTGGCATAGACTTGATGAAGAAGCGCTTCATTTGTTCGTTTTTTCTGTTTTCTGACATCTGAAGGGCAGAATTTCTTGCTGCTGTCTCTCTTTCGAATCTACGAGCTTCTGGGTCGCCTGCTCCTGCTGGAACTACTACTATTTCAGGTGCTGGATATGCTTTATTGGCTTCAGTTCTTAACTTTACTAAGAAATTTTTTACATTGTCTGTTTTTGGATTAAACTTTTGATTCTCTAACTTTATAATTCTGATCTCTCTCAAGTCATCCTGCGTGAATCTATTTCTTAGAGCTGTTATACTTTCTTCGACGACTAGTCTGGTAGCCTCTGGTAGGGTTAGGATGTATCGTAAGGCGTCTCCTTTTAAATATAACAGTAAAAAGTTCGCTTGTTGCGCGTTTGCGATTGCTGCGACTCCGATTGCACCTGTTATTAGTTGTTCGAACTCGTTAAAATTGTCCGTTTCCGATCCGGAAAAAGGCGTGATGTTAATCTGCGCATGTGCCATTTTGCTTTTTACCCAATTAGATTATATACTTTTCGTTCAATCAGTCTTACTTTCGTTCTAAAGTATTAAATAGCACACTTAACTTAACTTAATGGAGGGATTAAGGGGTTTTAAAAGATGAAAACAGTTAAGTGAGTAGCACAAGAATATCAGAAAAGAAACTACTGAAACCATTCGTTCAGAAAATAATAAAGAAGGGCTGCTTATAAACCTATTCCTAAAGCTCCGGTCGAATCGTCAGACTTATATCGACCGCACAGGCCCTGTGGAAGCTGCACTCAGATAGGCAACAGCATAATGACCGAAGTCACTGTTTGATTCATTTACCTCCGGAGCTGGGCGGGGAAATAAAATATAATTGTTTTTTATTTTTGTTAAAACTTTTGTTTTCCCCTCTTTTAATTAATGTTTAAGTGATGGTTTCAGTAATTTAGCTTATTCTGATGTTATCTGATAATCAGTAATGATGTTTTCAAGGTTAATATCTCTGTCAGATTGAAGTTTGTTACGAAAAAGGCCAAATTTGCGAGCTTTTTGATTTAGACTTTTTGCTGTCCAATAAATTGCAACACGTTTATCATCTTTATCTAGCACATAAATAACGATGGATTTATAAGCTGAAGAGGAAAAACCGCTTACTATCTGAGCTTGTGTTTTATTGCTGTTATGGGTTTAGTTGATGTTATTGCCTTCGATATGTTCAACAAAATTGGGGGAAGCGCGACAATTATTAATAGCGGGGAGAATTTGTTCTTTATAAATTGACATAAATAAAGCACCAAAAATAATTTTACAAATTCATTTACTCACAATATCCTCGTTTGCAAATACCCTGTGTTGTGTTTGTCCGTTGTGGCGGCTGTGGTTGAGTTTGTTCCAGTTATTGTCCACTCAAACACATTTGAATTGTTGTTACAATTAGGCCACGTAGACACAACCACTATTTGCACCCATTCTTTCCTTTGTTACTGCTTTCTGCATTATCTTCTTGCTCGGAAAGGAAGTGCTGGATGCTGGTCTGGATGATTGGAGTCTCCTAAGGTAATGAAGCAGAAGAAGATAAAGAAAGTGTCAAAAGAAGAAAAGAAATGTCAAAGAATTATTCAGAATTTCGGTCCGTTAAACTGGGAAACAGTTAATAACTCCTGTCAATATGTTACGTACTGATTTTTAATGTTCCTCATGGTGTTTTCTGAGGTGAATAGTAGCAGTAAATAATGTGATTAATTGTCATTTTTCAAGGACTTATTTTGGTGTTTCACAGTAATATTTTTAGCGGATATATTTTGAATAGATTTAGCTAGTAACAGCCTTTTATTGGGCGGTTCGGATGCGCGATATATCCACTAGTTGCCTTGGGTTTTAGAGCTTTATTTAGCCATACTATAACTCTAATGTAGCCTGTTTTAACTTATTAATTTTAGAGAGTTTTTCCAGTTCAATCTTTAATTAATAAATCAGAAAATAAAACCAAAGTTTTCAATGATAGATTAAGAAGTTTGAGTTTTTGCTGAGTTTTATTAGCAACTGATGGTCAGGCTGTTTCTCCGGTGTTCTGCTCATAGTTGGGTCCACCGGACTGTGCCTTGAGTTGTATTGGTCCGTCGCAAATATTTACTGATTTTCAAGTTGGGCAATTTCCGGCTTTTGTACGTCTATTGATGTTTGTTTAGTACATATACAAGTTCCGTATTAGCACCTACTTTATCAGAATAATTACTTCACCAAGTACATAATCTCTCACAAAGTTATTTACTGATTATGTGAATTTATCATCAAGAAACTCAAAAAAGTAAATATTGAGGCTTTTAGGCACTTGATATGTTTGCTATTAAACTGTCACTCTGCGGTTGTTTTTCGTAAACATAAACAAATTAGAGGTTACAGGCCTAGATGGAAAATACTGGCTATATATGGCCTTGAAACTAACTGAATATTAATTAATTTAAAGCACTTAATTATGGATATTTTAAGGAATATCATCACGCAACTATGAGGGACGAAATAGGGGCGTGACAATTGGTTTAAGCGATCGTTTGAGAGCTTCTTTGAAACCATCGATTTGTCGCAATTCTTCATCAACTTCACCATTGAGCCGAACGTGAAATCTTTAGTGCATTTTCTCACAAGAAAAACAGCCTCAAATTTACAGATTCTTCGTGACCAAATTTCACAAGGTAAAATTGAATGTACACTTATACTGAAGGAAATCAAACCGTACGATCCGAAGTTGGCTTCTGAGATCAAGAGCTTGGATCCGTACATTCTCGACTGGAGCAACATTCCGGATTACTAGCCAAGAGCCAGTTTCATGAATTTTGCCGAAAAGTGCAGCGGAACGAAAACTGTCGACTATTCTCACACCATGAATTGGGTAGACAGAGTTTACGGGGCAAGTTATTTGGATTACAGTGAAAATCGGCCTTATTTGGAGAAAATCTACCAAGTACATCGGATGCAACGAGCAAACAGTACCCGAAACAAAAGCGATTTATGTAAATTCATTAGTTCGCCGTTGCTTGAACTTCCCACTAACGATTTCACGCATTTGGCTGCACTTATGTATGGCGAAATTTATGTGAAATACCTGATGGCTGGGATTGGAAAGTGTGATGGAATTCAATACGCAACTAATCTCAATTTCATTTCACAAGTCTTTATGAACTCGTCGTCAGTCATATTCTTTGCATTCACGTTCAGCAGAGAGGTCAATTTGAATGTTTAATTGCTTTGTACGGAAAAAATTATACGCAACTCAGCGCTGCAAAAATTTACACTGATTATAAACGCTTAAAAAATTAGGTTTTGTTTCTGAAGGAATGTATATTCTCTGTTTAAATCACCTACTTATTCGCTTAAATCAACGCTTCAACTTTCTGGCGGTTTTCTTAATTATATTTAAAAAAATTACAAAGTTTCTATATAAACTTAAAACAGTTGTGGAAGCCCTAGCCGATTCAGGATGTTAATCTTGAAAGATCTTGCAAGATTAAAATCCTGTCTCGACCATGGGAGTACCACCGCAAAGTAAAAATCGCTGTGAATGCGCTAAAAAATGAAAACTTTTGAAATTCAGCGCTACAAAAAATACAAAAATTCGTTAGAGACTGTTTTACCCTCACAGAAAACTTAGTAAATGCGGGTATGCCAGTAGGGGGGGTTCAATTCCGAAACGGACAAAATTTCTCGCTCGAATTTATCGTTGGTTATACCAAAATTCACCGCTTACACCGTCACGTAATATGAATCTCCGCTTTCTAAATATAAATACAAGTTATGATCTTGTTTCAAAGAGATTGTTTCAACAGCTAGAATAAGTCAAACTAGGCTCCTCTTGCAGCTCACTCAAATTATATTCCAGATGAAGAAAACATAGCGCTCCCGTGCAGAACTCGAAATAGCGGACAAGTCTTAATACAAGTCTTAAGAGTGTATAGGGCCTTGAATTTGGTTCAACTTTCAATGAAAAAAAAAATCAAAAAATATTCTTTTTGGGCATGCATTAAAAAGTATTCGAACAATCCTGATGCCGAATTTTTTTTTCAAAAGCTAATATTCGAATGCTTTAAAACTCCCAGAAGAATATTTATGCATATTAACGGTATTCCAAGAAATCACCATGAAAACTAGCTGTTTTTTGGTGCCCGTTTCAAATTTTTAGAAAGATTACTTCCAAAGTTAATTTTAAGCGATAGTTTATCAACTATGCATTTGAAAGTAAAAACAACAAGTCAATCACCATTACCAGTCCAATTTTTGTAAAACTACCAAAAACTCCATAAAGAATATTATTGCAAACGAACAGATTGTTCAAATTTGAATCACGAAAACATAATAAATCATGAATGTTCTGATTACTTGGATGAAAGGAGATGGGCTAGAGCCGACAAAAATGACATCATTTTATGAAGGTATGAATGTGGAACGCAACAAGTCAGTATCATGTTTCAGTCACATTTATAACTTTAAAAACTCTATTAGAAGTGAAAAAACTTGAACAGAACGTTGCACAAGAAATGAAAAGACGCTCCTAACTGGAACTGAAAGATCTGAATTAAAGAATTGCACCAGGCTCTACAGTGGTCAAAACGTCTCCCACAACGTCTGTCATCAAAGAACCAAAAAATTCCAAAAACTGATCAGTTTAGCGACATCGCTACTTTTCGATTGAAGTTAAACGAAAGAGCAAGCCTTTAACTTATGCAAACTCCGCCCTCTCTCTACGGCAGGAGGCAAAAGTTAGTCAATGCAAAAAGGATATGAAGGAAATATAGGATGAAGAGCAAAATCAGACGCTGCCTTCAAGACGACGCATCGGGAATGTCGACACAATAATCAAGCAAAATGAAACTAAAGACAACGCCAAAAAAACTAAACCCCAGGATGGGCAATTGCACGCAAATTCAAAATATTAAAAAATAAGCCTGCCACAAACACCGCGACACAAGCATCAACTTCGGAAACGGGGGAAAAGGCGAGAAGAGCACCATATTTCCACGACTTGTCGATCAACGTTATATATAAAAATATTGATAAAAGCGACATAAAAAAGTAAAAAAGAGACAAATCGAGCCATCGAATATAACAGGACAACGTCATCAAAAATTGTAGTCAGGGTCCTATCGACTATGCAACAAAAGAAAAGCTCAATAACCCAATCTCCAGAGAAAAATGATTTTGCTCTACCAGTTGTCAGTTCATTTTTTGCTATAATTGAACCAGCAAAGGCTTCTCCAAATAAATACTTCTGCTACAAACCCGCTTTTATTCAACATATCCCCTGGCTTCTGCTGAACAACCGATCTCTAAAAACACGCAATTTTATATTAATTTTCACAATTTTTTTTCAAGTTTTTTTTGAAAATGTTTGTGATTTTTTGAGTTTTTTCAGCCCTAGATGTCATTGCATAGTTTCAACATTTTAAAATCACGAATTTTAGATTTTTTGACAAAATGTGCAAATTTTTTCCATTTTTGGATCCTTCTTTTTCATTAATCACGTCTTTCCAGACGCAGGGGCCAGAAAACGTCCTTAGGGGTTCGATAATAAGTTACTAATAAACTTTTATGTGCCATAAAATAGCTTTCAGTTTTTTATATGACAGATTTTGACACAATTTTTTTGATAAAATTTGCATTTTTTCAAGTTTTTTTGAAAATTTTTGTCGGTTTTTCAGCCTCAAAAGCAGAAGAACCTCCTCTAGGGTTTGACAATTGGTTGATGTAGAGTTTTTAAAGGTAATGGATTATTTTTCAAGATTTTAACATCCCGTTTTAGCATTTTTTTTGACAAAAATTGTATTTTTTTTCAAGTTTTTCATAAAACTCAAAGACCCACGGAACCTCCTCTACTGTTTGATTATAGGTTAATGCATACCTTCTAGACGCAATTAAAAGTTTTTGAAAATTTTAATATCAGCATTTTTTTTATAAAATATTTGCAATTATTTCAAGTTTTTTTAAATCTTTTTGAATGTTTCATCATTTTTTGGGGAACAGGGTCCTAGTTAATGGAATTGTTATCAATAATTTAATGACTCCAGTTTCAGCAATTTTTTGATAAAAATTATTTCAAATTTTTGGAATCATGTTCATAGTTTATGGATCTTTATGAGCCGGTGAAACTATTTGAGGCTTGAAATAGTGATACTGGATAGTCTTCTCTTGAGACAATGAAATGGTTCTGAAGATTTTAATATCTTGAATTTTAGCAAGATTTTGTTAAAATTTGCGATTTTTTTCAAAATTTTTAAATATTTTTGTCTTTTTCTGAACTTTACGATCATTAATGACCAATGAAGTTTTTCAAGTCTTGAATATAGGTTACTTTACATAACACAAGAGACAAAAAGGTTTTGAACATTTTTTTGCGAAATCTGGAGGCTTCTCTAAACTTTGTAATATTTACTATTTTGATAATTTTTAAAATATCAGTTCTTTATTTGATTTATTTACTAACAAAGCCAGAAAACTAAAGTTGGGAGTCGAATCCAGCTAAAGCTAGCCCCACTAACCGTGGCTAGCTACTGACAAAGCCAACCCATCGCCGTTCGTTTGAGAGCAATTCACCCGACGTTAATCGGTTATGTTTTTAAGTTGAACTGCTCTAGTGCAATGCTTTTCAGTCTTGCGTCATTGCTGCTTCTGTACATACAGAAGCAAAATTAACTCAAAAAATTTCAACTTGTGCAAGGAAACCTTTGGAAATGCATAAGATAAATGCTGATATTGTGTATGATAAGTTCTGAAGTTTATATGAGAAATGCGCCGACAGCCGCTGATTTTGTTTTTTCAGCAGTTAGTTCTTACATAATTATCTGCTTATAGTCCTGAAAATTGCAGAAATTATGTAAAAGAGGTGCTGAAAAAAATTCAGGAGATTAAGCATATTATTGAGTTAGATTTGTCCGCTGAAAAATATTCCAGTTCCATACAATGACCTCACTGAATTATAGTCTTCCCTCCATCTGGTCTCATTTTTGACAGACTGTTCTCGGATGATCAATGATAATGGGATCATGACCTTTGAATTAGAAGCAAAAATGAAGTACTTAAAACATTTCCGTTATAAATTGAGTTTACAAACTTATTGCAAATTTTAAGCTTGGCAATGAAAAGGAAAATATTATGCAATTTGAATTGTTCGGTTAACTCGCATGAGAAAAAAACCATATTATTGTTGAATTCTCATCAGCCCAATCAGAAATTGGTACGAGAGAAGCAGTTTCTCTTTTCCTCTCTATCAATCAGAAACAGAAGCAACCCGCCGTTCAAGATTGCCTCCGATAACAATCAATATCGTTCCGAAGAAAAGTTTTAGTTTTACTGCTTCAGGGAAATGAGAGTCGGGTTTTTTATGATTGTTCTATGTTATAACAATTTTAGAGCTGCAAATGATAAGTGTGATGGTGAAAAAACGGAAACGTCTGCTTTCTGTTTGCGTTACTTCAAATTAGTTTCCTATATCTAGTGGCTGCATCTAGTTAAAGATAGAAGAGTGTTTGAAGGCTGTAGCTTGCAAAGAAATGGGAGTTGCTCAAGACAAAATCGAAGTAATACTTACAATTTATAAGCATTTCTACAGAGAGTTTACTCAAAAAGTAGGAGTCGTGAGAGTAGGGGGGGGGGGGGGGGGGTTTGTTTGGGTTGCGTACTGGTTGTATCTTAGCGATTACGTTTTGATCTCAGTTTTTATATCATTAATGGGATCTGTTCCGTTTGTGACTCTCACAGTACGATACAGAGCGCGTGCCATTACATAGTTGTAAAAATATGGCAGGTGAGCTTGTGGGTTGGGGGGGGGCACAAAAAAAGATCACATTGTTGTGTTAAGAGTTGTGTTTTGTGACTGGAATCTACAATTCATGGTCATGCGGTTTACGTAAGGTATAAGGTTTACGTACGGTAAAAAGTTCTCATTGATCCACGTTGTGTTGTAACTCCATCTCTTAGATAATTGGTTGACATCAGAAAATTGTGTCAATGTCCTGAAAACTTGTTGTTGCACCTTTCGATTGTTGAGAACAAATTACAGCGGCTGTGTCAACAGAGAGTCCGAAAAGGAATGTTGCCCCAAACTGAGATTCGGATCTGAATCTGACATGATCTACAGCAGCAACATCAACCATCAGCGTGCACAGAGTAAAACCATGAACTAAATTTAGTTGAAGCAGAAAAACATTAACCATAAAAAACCGTACAAGAACTATTAATGATAGAAGTTTCACATTGCTATCTTAACCGTGAACTGGAGGAAGGGTGCTTTATAAAACAAAGATTTTACCAAACCGAAAACAAAGAATCAGGGCTTGGCGTGGAGGAGGGGTGGGGGGACGTGCGAGGCGGTGGATGGGGGGACGACGTGGGCGGCGGGGGGCAAGGGAAAGATCGCAGATCTAGTAGAAATTTAAATTGATTGCAACTTTTCTGCACTTAGTTTTCATAATGACTTCACTTTTTGAAAATTAACTTCACTCAAAAAAATTGCAGGTAAATTGATTATAAATTGCAGGTAAATTGCCTATAATTTGCAAGTAAATTGTTCTTTAATGCAACTTACCTCAAGAAATCTCAAATACCTGCAATTCCAAGTAAATTTGCCTGCAATGTACTTAGAAATTTCAGTGCTACTGTACTAAAAATTAACCTGCAAAAAAATTTTCTAGGCAGTTCTACCTGCAAATTGCATTTAAAAATTGTATGTTGAATTAACTAGAAATTTCACTTTGCGGTTAATTTTTTCGGTGAAAATACCTGCAACTTCTAGGTAAGTTGTAGGCAAAATTACCTAGAATTTTACCTGCAAATTTCATGCAATTTGCGGGTAGAATTTGCTGGTATTTTTTTGCAGGTTAAATTCTAGGTAAATTTCCCTAAAACTTACCTAGAATGTGCAGGTATTTTCACCTAAAACTTAACTGCAACATGAGAATTTCTAGGTAATTCTTCCTTTTTTTAATTTTTACATGCTTACAGATTTCACTAATTACAATCTTTCAATTAGTCTAACAGCTGTCTTCTGACTACTAGAATTTTTCACACAATTACGACTCAGTTGTTTTTAACACATATGACACAAATTTTTGACGTTTGCAAAATTTTCGTTTATATAACAGCAGGTGAAAATACCGAGGAAAATTCGAGTTCTGTTTTCAACGTTTTCCTCACCACTTTCACGCTCCTTATCATCTGAAAAGTCTTTTTTAACCATGCAAACAAAAATAAAAAGTCGAGCGGAACATGCCAAAAATTATTTACGGACAGCAGTGATTATCGCTGATAGGGCATAATAATTTCTGCTGAAATATTTTAGTTTTCTGCTCAGACTTGCTTTGTATCATTTTAATTGTCCACTGAGAAATATTACTTTAAACACTTTAAACAGAGTTTTTGAATGTTTTTCCTGTCGAAATCTACATATCTAATATAATACTGTTAATTGAGTTGCAGGTAAATTCTAGGTGACGTACTCTAGGTAAATTGCACGTATCATTTTTTTGCAGGTAACTTTGCAGTTAATGTTTCCTGCATTTTGGCTTACCTGCAATCGTTGCAGGTAAGTTTACCTAGACATTTTTTAGATTTTGTCCCTGGTTTGAATACGCGTGTAGTGTGCTGCTATGTCATTTTTCTCTGTATTCATTTATTTTACCCTTCTTTAATCCTTTTTCTAACACGCGTTGGTTGCCTCTATGCTTAAATCCTAAGGTTAGCTTTGCATGAAACTGTTTCATCTTGAGGTCATTGCGGCGTTGGTTGGACCAGATAGAAGCACTCTTATAAAAGACTGAGGGCAATTAATTGTTTAATTGCTGCGCGCAGATAAAAGACAGTATTACAAGGACAAATCTACAATGCAGGCAATTGAGTTTTTGCGTAACTAATTGTTACTACATGTAATTTTTTTTCAGGGAGTCATAAAAACAAAAGTCAGTATGATATTATGGCACTTTAACAAACTTTTTTACATCTACTGCGCTGTTTATGCACGATGAACTGTTAAATAAATTTTTCAAATTTCACCAAAATGACCATGATATTGTTTGTCATAAACAGAGCTTGAATGAGATTAAACTTCCGATTGGATGTTTGTTGATATGACCAGGTACATTTGCTGGGTTTTTTATTGGCTAAATGCAGTAAAACGGTTTTTTGCTAGTTTGTGGCCATGTACATTAATTCTTACTGAACGACGTCGAAGTTTAACAATTAGAGTATTGAAGCTGCAAATGATTTTGATAAAGAGTGGAAATAAGCGTGTGAAAGAACTCTCGGTGAAAACAGAGTACGTTCGAACAAAAATTAGGACCACAATTGATTCAGAACTCAAAGGAACTTCTTTGCACATAACGGACAAGTTACTTCAAATGATTTCACGACAGGGCCACGTCCCTATATTCAACAGTATCTTTGAAATAGTCGATATTGAGAATAAGAATTACAGTAAATTTTTAAATCGTCCGGGGTCAAAGTGTCCATTACACAATGCCACCGCTCTAATTATGATTTGATACTTAAAATAGTGCAAGTAAAAGTGACAACGATAACTGCTCTTTGTATAAGCAAAATAAATAAAACCTGGAAGAGAATAAGAAGAGCGTCTCCTTGAAATTTGTTTCGGTCATATTCACTATTTTATGAAAAAAAAAATAAATAAGGGAAAACAATCCAGAAACAACGAGCACACGTTTTGCCGACTCAGTTGAATGATAAAAGTTGAATCATAACATAAATATAGGCTTTCCAGCAAACCTGATTGTAAATATTTTAGTTTTGATTAAAAATTTTTTCGCTTCCATTCTTTCTGGAATTCTTCTACTTCTGCTTCTGGTTTCCCAGAGTCTCCTTCTACTCCCGCGATTGTGTCGTTGCTCTCTACAAATATCCGAACTGAATGTTCAAATGAGATGATACCCGGGTCGAGGTGTCACCCATGAAGTTGGTGACACGCATGAGGTAGAGGTTCGAACCCTTCTACGACAGTTTCCTTTTTGTAAGAATTCCGGTGAATGCGGTGAAAAAAAATTTTTCACCGCAAAATTGAACGAAATTCTTACAAAAATTCACCGCTTTAAGCGCATTCAACGCTAAAAGATGCGGGCGCTTTGCGGTGAAAAAATTTTTTTTCACCGCTTCACCGCTAATCTTACATTATTTTTTGACAAAACCTCGACCCGGGTAGAAACTTTCAAACCATTTCTGAGACTAGGAAAAGTGTCTGTTTCGTTTCAATCGTTTGGATTACAACAGGCTAGCGCAAGTCAGAACCCGGCATTACTGCTAGTCTCACACTGCATCCAGTATTAGTGCAATTTGAGTTTTGCCACTAATATTTGAAGTACTGCGAAGTCGTCAGTGCCTTCTGGAGGACTGTCTCAAAAATAAAATGTTTAAACTACTCACTCAAAAGACCAACAACGCAGAGATGGTAGACTAGTGATTTGATTTTCTTGATTCTCAATTGTTCACAACCAAAAAAATCAAGTTTTTCGTTGGTGGCTGAATTCTCCAGCATGTTCAAAAAAAATGTTGTTCCAGATTAACTTTCTTAATAAAATCGGCTTGCATCAATTATCGATCCATTTTTGCTAACCATAATAAAAATGCCAGTGCTCCACGCACATTGTTTGGATAATTCTGTTCCTCGGAAGACAACTTCCTCGACAGGTATATCAAATGCATGCACCTCGTAGGAAACAGCGCCACTGCTTGGTTTTCAGAGGCGTATGTTTACTTTTTCCCCTCTTTGCAGGATGATGGTTGCCAAAATGATTTATCACGAATTTCATAACTAAAATCAATAAAATAGATCAACAAATCAACAAAAAGTCGAATCTATCACACAAATTTATGGTTTATGTACACTGATAAACTTGTGGTATGAACAAATTTGAATCGACGATTCGGTTCAAATTAGAAGCCATTATTCAATTTCACTTCACCAAACATCAGGTAAGAAAGTTTTCTTTATATATTGAAGTTTTAACTTAAGTTGCTAAGTTCGCCACTTCTCGATATATCACATTTTATACGCATTGAGCCTCACTTGCCCAACAAACGTTTGCTAGCCCAACAAAAATTTCAAATTCTTTGTGGGGGTTGATTGGCTTAGCGTTGACATTTTGTCTATTTAACCCTATATTTTTACATCCATCACAAAAAATGTGAAAAAATACTCATCCTTATATATTATTCTTTTAAAATTTTCATCATAAATATAAACGTTTCAAAAATTGTTAGAGCTGTTGTTGTTTATTATAAAATTTTTGAATAGAAAAATCTGAAACCTTTTTTTGTGCTTTTTGCGTACTAAACTACTAAATATAGATAAAACGGAAAACTGCAAAAAACTGAAATGAAAACTAAGTGTGCAAAAAATAAAGCAAATGTGCTGCAAAGTTTTTTCAGAAAATTTTTGATGAACCAAAAATTAATTAAATTAATAGTGATTGATGACCTCTTTGCATCTGCTCAGTTTAATATGCCTAGTTCTACTGACACAGAAACAATGAAAACACATTTAATTTCCAACTCACAGAACCACTTCGTTATTCCATGTCTTTTCGAAAAACTTTATGCTGGTGGAGCCGTGTTGTGTTGCTTTACTTTCCTTCAGTGATTAGCACAAATTTCATCATTAATATCATCAAAAATTTTAATGCACTATGCTTCGCAAAAACACATCGGCGCTCATGCCTTTTAATGCTATCTCCCTCTTTGCAAAGATCATAACCATTCAGGTTCTTAGAGGTTGTTGGTTGGCTTTGCCTTGCTGTTTTATCAATCGGCGCATCCATCGATCGGCGCATTTTATCAGTCCTTGCCATTTTTGTATCCATCCCGAACGAAATGTGAGGAACTTTATTTCATAAATAAAATATTTTAATACAAATCAAAAATATTAACTTTTCAAAAAATCTTTAGCGCTGTCGTTTTGTAAATAATTATGAACATTTTAAAAAATCTTTACATGAATTATTCGTTCGTTTTTGCGTACAAAACAAAGAGCGAACAAAAAAACAACAAAATAAAAACAAATGTGGAAAAAATAGAGCAGAAGTGCTGCAAAAGTCCTCAGAAAGATCATGATAAAGTTTAAAAAAAATCGGTTTAATTGTGATTGATGAGTTCTTCGCATGTGCTCGGTCTAATAAATCTATTTACACTGACGTAAAAAAAAAATAAACGTTTAATTTGCAACTTACAGAGCCAGCTCGTTTTTCCGTCTATTTTTGAAATACTTAACGTTGGCAGAGCGATTTTGTGTTGATCTTCCTTCTTACAGTAATTTAGCACACGTTTCATCATTAAAATCATCAGAATTTTCAATGCAATATGCCTCCCATAAAAACACATGTGCTTTTGCCAATTAACGCTACTATCTCTCACTTTGCACAGACCATACTCCTACTTTTGAAGCATTTCACTAGCCCGACAAACGATTCACTTTTTTCAGGATGTTGGTTGGCTTTGCATTGCTATATATTCACTCTATCGCTGTTTCTTGTCATCTATCCAAAAAAAAACGCGAGAAAATTTTTATTCATAAATAACAATTTTTAAAATTTATCATAAAAACAAATTTTTACCAAATTTTTAAGAGCTGTCGTTGTCAAATAAAAAAGAAATTTCCACAACCTATTTGTTGGTTTTTGCGTGCAAAACAAAAAACGATCAAAAATAAAAAAAGTAAAAGTAATAAAAAAAGAAAGCGAAAAATGCAAAAAAAGAAAACGTGCACCAAAATCCTAAGAAAGATTTTTAATAAAGTAAAAATTATTGAATTATTACTGATTTATGACATCTTTGCGTGTTCAGTTTAAAATGTCTAGTTCGACTGACCTTGAAACGTTGAAAAGTTGAAGTTCATAAAATCACTTTGTTCGTTCATCTCTTTTCAAAATACTTCATGTCGGTGGAGCCGTGTTTTGTTGCTCTTCGTTGTTTCAGAAATTTAGCAAAGAATTCATAATTAATATCATTAGAATTTTTAATGCTTTAAGCCCCGATGCTCTTGCTTTTAATGCTATCTCCCTCGTTGGAAGAACCATAATATTTTTTTTGTAAGAGTTCAATAGTCCAACAAACCATTCAGGATCCTTGTGGGTGTTGGTTGGCTTTGCATTGCTATTTTATCAACCTATCGCTATTTTTACATCCATCCCAAAAATTTTAAAAACTTCTATTTATAATATACAATTTTTGAATTTGATCACAAAAAAAAAATTTGCAAAAATTTTTTGAGCTGTCGTTGTTCAAATCATTATGAAATCTTTGAGGGAACTTTCGATAACTTATTCGTTGGTTTTTGCGTTCAAAACAAAAAACAATCAATACTAGCAAAAATACAAAGAAAAAACAAAAAAAGAAAACAAGACAAGCAGAAAATAGAGCAAAAGTGCTGGAAAAGTCCATAGAAAGATCTTGATTAATAAAAAATAGATCGATTTAATAAAAATGTTTGAGCTCTTCGAATGTGCTCAATCTAATAAACCTAGTTCTACAGACGTAAAAAAAGGTTTAATTTGCAACTTACAGAGCCACTTCGTTTTTCAGTGAAATACTTGGCGGAGCAATTTGGTGTTGATCTTATTTCTTACAGTTATTTAGCACACGTTTCATCGTTAAAATTAGCAGAATTTTCAATGCAGTATGCCTCCCATAAAAACACATGTGCTTTTGCCAATTAAAGCTACTATCTCTCACTTCGCAAAGACCATACTCCTACTTTTGAAGCATTTCACTAGCCCAACAAACGAATCACTTTTTTCTGGGTGTTGGTTGGCTTTGCATTGCTATATATTCACTCTATCGCTGTTTCTTGTCATCTATCCAAAAAAAACGCGAGAAAATTTTTATTCATAAATAACAATTTTTAAAATTTATCATAAAAACAAATTTTTACCAAATTTTTAAGAGCTGTCGTTGTCAAATAAAAAAGAAATTTCCACAACCTATTTGTTGGTTTTTGCGTGCAAAACAAAAAACGATCAAAAATAAAAAAAGTAAAAGTAATAAAAAAAGAAAGCGAAAAATGCAAAAAAAGAAAACGTGCACCAAAATCCTAAGAAAGATTTTTAATAAAGTAAAAATTATTGAATTATTACTGATTTTTGACATCTTTGCGTGTTCAGTTTAAAATGTCTAGTTCGACTGACCTTGAAACGTTGAAAAGTTGAAGTTCATAAAATCACTTTGTTCGTTCATCTCTTTTCAAAATACTTCATGTCGGTGGAGCCGTGTTTTGTTGCTCTTCGTTGTTTCAGAAATTTAGCAAAGAATTCATAATTAATATCATTAGAATTTTTAATGCTTTAAGCCCCGATGCTCTTGCTTTTAATGCTATCTCCCTCGTTGGAAGAACCATAATATTTTTTTTTGTAAGAGTTCAATAGTCCAACAAACCATTCAGGATCCTTGTGGGTGTTGGTTGGCTTTGCGTTGCTATATATTCACTCTAGCGCTATTTCTTGTCATCTATCCAAAAAAAATGCGAGAGAACTTTTATTCATAAATAACAATTTTTAAAGTTTATCATAAAAACAAATTTCTACCAAATTTTTAAGAGCTGTCGTTGTCAAATAAATAAGAAATTTTCACAACCTGTTTGTTGGTTTTTGCGTGCAAAACAAAAAACGATCAAAAATAAAAAAAAGTAAAAGTAATAAAAAAGAAAGCAAAAAATGCAAAAAAGCAAACGTGCACCAAAATCCTAAGAACGATTTTAATAAAATAAAAATTATTGAATTGTTACTGATTTATGACATCTTTGCGTGTTCAGTTTAAAATGTCTAGTTCAACTGATGTTGAAACGTTTAAAAGTTGACGTTCATAGAATCACCTTGTTCGTTCATGTCTTTTCAAATTATTTCAAGTCGGTGGAGCCGTGTGTTGTTGCTCTTCGTTGTTTTAGAAATTTAGCAACGAATTCATACTTAATATCATTAGAATTTTTAATGCTTCAAGCCCCGATGCTCTTGCTTTTAATGCTATCTCCCTCGTTGGAAGAACCATAATATTTTTTTTTGTAAGAGTTCAATAGTCCAACAAACCATTCAGGTTCCTTGTGGGTGTTGGTTGGCTTTGCATTGCTATTTTATCAACCTATCGCTATTTTTACATCCATCCCAAAAATTTTAAAAACTTCTATTTATAATATACAATTTTTGAATTTGATCACAAAAAAAAATTTGCAAAAATTTTTTGAGCTGTCGTTGTTCAAATCATTATGAAATCTTTGAGGGAACTTTCGATAACTTATTCGTTGGTTTTTGCGTTCAAAACAAAAAACAATCAATACTAGCAAAAATACAAAGAAAAAACAAAAAAAGAAAACAAGACAAGCAAAAAATAGAGCAAAAGTGCTGGAAAAGTCCATAGAAAGATCTTGATTAATCAAAAATAGATCGATTTAATAAAAATGTTTGAGCTCTTCGAATGTGCTCAATCTAATAAACCTAGTTCTACAGACGTAAAAAAAGGTTTAATTTGCAACTTACAGAGCCACTTCGTTTTTCAGTGAAATACTTGGCGGAGCAAATTGGTGTTGATCTTATTTCTTACAGTTATTTAGCACACGTTTCATCGCTAAAATTAGCAGAATTTTCAATGCAGTATGCCACCCATAAAAACAAATGTGCTTTTGCCAATTAAAGCTACTATCTCTCACTTTGCAAAGACCACACTCCTACTTTTGAAGCATTTCACTAGCCCAACAAACGAATCACTTTTTTCTGGGTGTCAGTTGGCGTTGCCTTGCTATATATTCACTCTATCGTTAATTCTTGTCATCTATCCAAAAAAATGCGAGAGAACTTTTATTCAGAAGTAACAATTTTTAAAGTTCATCATAAAAACAAACTTTTACCAAATTTTTAAGAGCTGTCGTTGTCAAATAAGTAAGAAATTTTCACAACCTATTTTTTGGTGTTTGCGTGCAAAACAAAAAACGATCAAAAATAAAAAAAATTAAAAGTAATCAAAAAGAAAGCGAAAAATGCAAAAAAAGAAAACGTGCACCAAAATCTCAAGAACGATTCTAATAAAGTAAAAATTATTGAATTATTACTGATTTTTGAAATCTTTGCGTGCTCAGTTTAAAATGTCTAGTTAGACTGATGTTGAAAGGTTGAAAAATTGACGTTCATAGAATCACCTTGTTCGTTCATGTCTTTTCAAAATACTTCATGTCGGTGGAGCCGTGTGTTGTTGCTCTTCGTTGTTTCGGAAAATTAGCAACGAATTCATATAATATCATTAGAATTTTTAATGCTTTCAGACCCGATGATCTTGCTTTTAATGCTATCTCGCTCTTTGCAAGAACCATAATATTTTTTTTGTAAGAGTTCAATAGTCCAACAAACCATTCAGGATTCTTGTTGGTGTTGTTTGGCTTTGCATTGCTATTTTATCAACCTATCGCTATTTTTACATCCATCCCAAAAAATTAAAAACTTCTATTTATAAAATACAATTTTTGAATTTTATCATAAAAATAAACTTTGCAAAAATTTTTTGAGCTGTCGTTGTTCAAATCATTAGGAAACCTTTGAGGGAACTTTCCATAACTTATTCGTTGGTTTTTGCGTTCAAAACGGAAAACAATCAATAATAGCAAAAATACAAAAAAAAAACAAAAGAAGAAAACAAGACACGCAAAAAATAGAGCAAAAGTGCTGCAAAAGTCCAAAGAAAGATCTTGATTAATAAAAAATAAATCGATTTAGAAAAATTGATGAGCTCTTCGAATGCGATCAATCTAATAAACCTAGTTCTACTGACGTAAAAAAAGGTTTAATCTGCAACTTACAGAGCCACTTCGTTTTTCAGTGAAATACTTGGCGGAGCAATTTTGTGTTGATCTTCTTTCTTACAGTGATTTAACACACTTTCAATCCTTTAAATCATCAGATTGTTCAGTGCATTTTGCCTCCCATAAGAACACCAGTGTTTTTGCCAATTAATGAAGTCTGGCACTTTGCAGAGACCATACCCATACTTTTGAAGCATTTCACTAGCCCAACAAACGGTTCACCTTCTTTGTGAGTGTTGGTTGGCTTTGAGTTGTTGTTTTATCAATCTATCCCTGTTTTTTGTCATCTATCCTAAAAAGATGCGAGAAAATTTTTATTCAGAACTAACAATTTTTAAAGTTTTAAAAATTTTTTAGAGCTGTCGTCATATAGTTAAAAAATTTCCACATGCTATTTGCTGTTTTTGCGTACAAAACAACAAACGATCAATAAGGATAAAAATACAAAAAAACAAAACGAAACCGAAATATGCAAATATAAAGCAAACGTGCTGCTACAATCCTGAGAAAGAAAGATAAAAATTATTTATTTATTACTGATTCATGCCATCTTTGTACGTTCAGTTTAAAATGTCTCGTTCTCATGATGTTGAAACTATGAAAAAACACCTAAGTATTGAATCACAGAACCACGTTGTTCTTTCATTTCCTTTCAAAATACTTCATACCGGCGGAGCCGTGTGTTGTTGCTCTTCTTTGTTTCAGAGATTTAGCACAGAATCAATAATTTATATCTTTAGAACTTTTAATGCTTTAAGCACCGATGCTCTTGCTTTTTAATATTATCTCCCTTTTTGCAAGAACCATAATATTCTTTTTTTAGGTGTTCAATAGCCCAACAAACGATTCAGGTTCCTTGCGGGTGTTGGTTGGCTTTGCATTGCTATTTTATCAACCTATCGCTTTTTTTACATCCATCCCAAAAATTTTCAAAAACTTCCATTTATAATATACAATTTTTGAATTTGATCAAAAAAATAAAAATTGCAAAAATTTTTTGAGCTGTCGTTGTTCAAATCATTATGAAATCTTTGAGGGAACTTTCCATAACTTATTCGTTGGTTTTTGCGTTCAAAACGAAAAACAATCTATAATAGCAAAAATAAAAAAAAAAACAAAAGAAGAAAACAAGACACACAAAAAATAGAGCAAAAGTGCTGCAAAAGTCCATAGAAAGATCTTGATTAATAAAAAAAAATCGATTTAATAATAATTGATGAGCTCTTCGAATGCGATCAATCTAATAAACCTAGTTCTACAGACGTAAAAAAAGGTTTAATTTGCAACTTACAGAGCCACTTCGTTTTTCAGTGAAATACTTGGCGGCGCAATTTTGTGTTGATCTTCTTTCTTACAGTGATTTAGCACACTTTTCATCCTTTAAATCATCAGACTGTTCAGTGCATTTTGCCTCCCATAAGAACACCAGTGTTTTTGCCAATTAATGAAGTCTGGCACTTTGCAGAGACCATACTCATACTTTTGAAGCATTTCACTAGCCCAACAAACGGTTCACCTTCTTTGTGAGTGTTTGTTGGCTTTGAGTTGTTGTTTTATCAATCTATCCCTGTTTTTTGTCATCTATCCCAAAAAGATGCGAGAAAATTTTTATTCAGAACTAACAATTTTTAAAGTTTTAAAAATTTTTAGAGCTGTCGTCATATAGTTTAAAAAATTTCCACATGCTATTTGCTGTTTTTTGCGTACAAAACAACAAACGATCAATAAGGAGAAAAATACAAAAAAAACAAAACGAAACCGAAATATGCAAATATAAAGCAAACGTGCTGCTACAATCCTGAGAAAGATTATAATAAGATAAAAATTATTTATTTATTACTGATTCATGCCATCTTTGCATGTTCAGTTTAAAATGTCTCGTTCTCCTGATGTTGAAACTATGAAAAAACTAAGTATTGAATCACAGAACCTAAGTATTGAATCACAGAACCACGTTGTTCTCTCATGTCTTTTCAAAATACTTCATACCGGCGGAGCCGTGTGTTGTTGCTCTTCTTTGTTTCCGAGATTTAGCACAGAATCAATAATTTATATCTTTAGAACTTTTAATGCTTTAAGCACCGATGCTCTTGCTTTTTAATATTATCTCCCTTTTTGCAAGAACCATAATATTCTTTTTTTAGGTGTTCAATAGCCCAACAAACGATTCAGGTTCCTTGCGGGTGTTGGTTGGCTTGGCGTTGCTATTTTATCAACCTATCGCTATAATTTTACAACCATCCCAAAAACAATTGAAGCAAATTCTGCTGATAATACAATTTTTAAAATTGATCATAAAAATAAACTTTTAAAAAATTTTCGTGTAGTCGTTGCTCAAATCATTAAGAAGTTTTTGAAGAAACTTTCCGTAACCTATTCGCTGGTTTTTGCCAAAAACGATCAATAATAGCAAAAATACCAAAAAATGAAAAAAGAAAACAAGATGTGCAAAAAACAGAGCAAAAGTGCTGCAAAAGTTCTTAGAAATATCTTGATAGAGGAAAAATTAATCAATTTAGTACTGATTGATGACCATTTCCCATGTGCTCAGTCTAATAAACCTACTTCTACTGACGTAAACAAAAGTTTAATTTGCAACTTACAGGGCCACTTCGTTTTTCAGTGAAATACTTTACGTTGGCGGAGCCATTTTGTGTTGATCTTCCTTACAGTAATTTAGCACAGGTTTTATCATTAAAATCATTAGATTGTTCAGTGCATTATGCCTCCAATAAGCACACCAGTGTTTTTGTCAGTTATTGATGCCTGCTTCTTTGCAAAGACAATACTCATACTTTTGAAGCATTTCACTAGCCTAACAAACGGTTCACCTTCTTTGTGAGTGCTGTTGGGCTGTGAGTTGCTGTTTTATCAATCCATTGCTTTTTTTGTCATGCATCTCAAAAAAAATTCCAAATCCTATTCACCGGTTTTTCCGTACAAAACGAAAGACGATCAATAATAAGAAAAATACAAAGATAGAAAGAAACCCGAATATGCAAAATTAAAACAAATGTGCCGCAAAAATCCCCAGAAAGATTTTCATAAGGTAAAAATTAATGGATTTATAACTGATGCATGACATTTTTGCATGTGTTCAGTTCAATATGTCTAATTCTACTGATGTGGAAACGATGAAAAAACATCTAAGTTGCAATTCACAGAACCACCTTGTTATTCCATGTCTTTTCAAAATACTTCAATCTGGTGGAGCCGTGTTGTACCGCACTTCTTTGTTTTGGCGATTTAGCACAGAATTCATCATTAATATCATTAGATTTTTTCACTGCATCAAGCCTCACAACAACACAACGGTGCTCTTGCCTTTTAATGCTATCTCACTCTTTGCAAAAACCATAATATTCTTTTTGTAAGATTTCATTAGCCCAACAAACGATTCAGGTCCTCCTTTCTGGTTGTTGGTTTGCCTTGAGTTGCTATTATATCTTTCTATTACTATAATTATACATTCGTCCCATATTAATGTGAAAAAAATATTATTCATAAATATTTGTTTTTAATATTTATCAACCCTTGAGTCGGTATACACATCTTGAATGATATTTGAGTTGTGCCATTGTTTTTTTTGCCTAGTTTATTGATTGCATTCATCTGATAGTTCAACTCTGACAAAGAGGAACGCCCCATTGAGATTGAGCAGGAGCACCTCTGTATCTGGTTTTGATGGTACTTGCTTTGTGTTTGATATGAAGCTTCAAAATTTCAGTTCCCCACTTTTTTGCCACGCCTGTTTTTATCCGAGTGTGTATTTACCTGAATTTGTCATTGGTAATTCTTCATTGAGACAAATCTTTGCGCGTCTCTTTTCTGCTAAAATTTACTTTTAAAAATTATATTGTATTAAATATGTCTAAGCGTTTCATAGGAATTATGAGGTTGCTACCATGCGTCTTGATTGCCCATAATAAGATAAGATTGAAGGTCATCTGAAGGTCTTGAAAACTGCTATGGAAGCTGTCTTTGTCTTCTTTTTTCAATACAGAAATTTTTCCTCAAAGGACATTATCTATGAAGTTTCTAACTATGTCTTTTTCGGAATTAGAAGATGTCGAATGGTTGTTGATCTGGACAGTTTCATCACGGTATTAGAAGTGTCTAAAATTCCAATGAGTTCTGTTTTTTAATTTAAATTTATTCCATAACTCCGGCAGTATAGCTCCTGTATATAATACTTATCTACGTAAAAAGTAAGAAATAAAAAACTAAAGAAGTTTTACCTAATTTATTTCAAATGAAAACATTTGTCACGATTGTGTTGTGACTAGATTCGTGGACCGGTCTTCCTATTATGGGTCGTGGTCACATATGTACATTCAAGATCATGTTCTTTCCTTCTTTGGCACAAGAGCAGAAATGTGGTTTGATTGAGTTCAAAAATAAATTCAATATAAACACAAAAGTTAACAACATATGAAAGAGAAAGTATCAGATGATAAGTGTCAATATCTTAAAATCCATTTTTTTTTCAAAAAAATCTGAGAGCTATCTTTGTTCATATTGTTTAGAAAAGTTTGAAATTAACTTTATGAAACTTGTGCTTTGCCTTTTGAGTACAAAACGTTTGAAAAGAGGAAAAATACAATCAAAAAGCCACCAACGGAACCAAATAATAAAACAAACCGAGCAAATAATTGATCTGATTTTTTCAAAAATTTTGGTAAAATCATAAAGTAAAAGTTAATTGATGTATTAGTTAGTGGTGACCTCTTTGAATGCACTTCAGCTGAATATGTCTAGTTCCACTGACGAAGAAACAGTCAATTCACAGAACCACCTCGTTTATCCATCTCTTTTCGACATAATTTATCTATCAAGACAACAGTAAAGTAACAAATAAAAAATTTAACCGACACCATTTCTGCCTGTCCCCCCTAACGTTGTAGCTAAGCATAAAACTTTTTGAAAAAAAAACCAGATTCAAAACAAGATGGACAACCTAAGTCCCACAAACACTTCTTGTAACTATATCGATACTAAAGTTGCAAATAATTCTAGCTCTTGGAGACGCTCATTTTCTCTTTTTAAAAAAACGAAGAGTGATAGTATTGGTGATTGTTATCACACCACCTTGAGCACAGCTATTTTCTTCGGCACAGCCAGAAAACCCTGTAAACTGCAAGTGCCTAAAAATGGTGAACAAAAAGTTAAACTAATATACTTTAGTTGGGGCCCAAAATTTGACTTATGGACGAACTGAAGGAAAATTTTGACGAATGTTTAGACTGATGCTCTTACAAAAGAGCCCTCCTTTTGTAGTGTCTCTCTGAAGTTCCTATACATTTTGAAACCGGAATATGCAAAAATAAAGCAAACGGAAAAAGTCCCAATAAAGACTTTTTTAGTAATATCAAAAATTATTGATTTATTACATATTCATGACATCTTTGCATGTTCACTTTAAAATGTCTAGTTCTACTGATGTTGAAACGATGAAAAAAAACCTAAGTTGCAATTCACAGAACCACTTTGTTATTCCATGTCTTTTCAAAATACTTCCTGCTGTTGGAGCCGTGTTGTATTGCTCTTCTTTGTTTCAGAGATTTAGCAAAAAAAGTCACTAATATCATTAGATTTTAAAATGCATTCAGCCTCGCAGAAACACACCGGTGCTCTTGCCTTTTATTGCTATCTCCCTTTTTGGAAAAACCATAAAATTCTTTTTTTCAATAGCCCAACAAAAAATTCAGGTTCTTGTTGGTGTTGGTTGGCTTTGCAATGCTTTTTTATCAATCCATCGCTATATTTTTAAATTCATCCTAAAAAATTGAAAAAAATTTTATTTATGAAATAAAAAATTTAGAAAATAAATTTTCAAAGATTTTTCGAGCTGTTGTTTTTCAAATCATTAAAAAATTTTTGAGGAAACTTTCCATAACTTACTTGTTGATTTTTGGGTACAAAATCAAAAACAATCAATAAAAGAGAAAATACAAAGAAAAAAACAAAATGAGCAAAAAAAATGAAAAGTGCTGAAAAAGTCCTTAGAAAGATTTTGATAAAGTAAAAATAAATCAATTTAAATTGATTGATGACCTCTTCGCAGGCGCTGAGTTTAATAAACCTAACTCTACTGACGTAAAGCAAGAAAAAAGTTTAACTTATAACTCACAGAGCCACCTCGTTGTTCCGTCTCTTTTTGAAATACCTTATGTTGGCAGAGAACTTTGAGTTGATCTTCCTTCTTACAGTGATTTAGCTCACGTTTCATCTTCAAAATCATCAGATAGTTCAGTGCATTATGCCTCCCATAAACACACGGGTGCTTTTGCCAATTAATGCTATCTCCTTCATTGCAAAGACCAACCTGATACTTTTGAAGCATTTCACTAGCCCAACAAACGGCTCGCATTCTTTATGGGTCCTTGTTGGCTTTGCGTTGCTGTTCTATCAATCCTTAGCTATTTTTTGTCATTCATCTCAAAGAAATAAATTTCCAAAGACTATTCAATGGTTTTTTCGTACAAACGAAAAAGATCAATAATAGGAAAAACACAAAGAAAGAAACAAAAAGAAAGCAGAAACTGCAAAAAAAGCAAACGTGCTGCAAAATTCTCACGAAAGATTTTCATAAAGTAAAAACTAATTGATATATTACTGATTCATGACATCTTTGCATGCGCTCAGTTTATTATGTCTAGTTCTACTGATGTTGAAAGGATGAGAAAACATCTAAGTTGCATGTCTTTTCAAATTACTTCCTGCTGTTGTAGCCGTGATGTATTGCTCTTCTTTGTTTCAGAGATTTAGCAAAAAATTCGTCATGAACATCATTAGATTTTTCAATGCATTCAATCTCGCAAAAAACACCGATGCTCTTACTTTTTAATGCTATCTCTCTCTTTTTGTGAAATTTCAATAGCCCAAAAAATAAGGTTCTTTCTGAGTGTTGTTTTGCCTTGGTTTGCTGTTCTATTGCCATATTTGTACATCCATCCCAAAAAATGTGAAAAAAATATTAATCATAATTATTAATTTTTGATATTTTTTATAAAAATAAACTGGTTTTTAGAGCTGTTGTTGCTCAAATCAACATGCAAGATTTGAAATTAAAATTTTCATAGTTTATAAGTTGGTTTTTAAATACAAAACGAAAAACGATGAAAGTTAGGTTTTCCAAAAATTTTGATAAAGTGATAAAGTAAATCTTAATTGATGTGTTAGTTAGTGGAGACCTCTTTGAATGCACTTCAGCTGAATATGTCTAGTTCGACTGTCGGAAAAACAGTGAAAAAAATTAAATTTCAACTCACAGAACCACCTCGTTTATCCATCTCTTTTCAATATAATTTATCTGGGTGGAGCCGTGATGTGTTCAACTTCAGTGTAAAGATATCAAGACAACAGTTAAGTAACAGAAAAAAAATTTAACCGACACCATTTCTGCCTGTCCCCCTTAACGTTATAGCTAAGCATAAAACTTTTTGAAAAAAAAACAGATTCAAAACAAGATGGACAACTTAAGTCCCACAAAAACTTCTTGTAACTACATCGATACTAAAGTCGCAAATAATTCTAGCTCTTGGAGACGCTCATTTGCTCTTTTTAAAAAAACGAAGAGTGATAGTATTGATGATTGTTATCACACCACCTTGAGTATAGTTGTTTTCTTTGGCACAGCTAGAAAACCCCGTAAACTCCAAACTGCAAGGGCATAAAAATGGAGAACAATAAATTAAGCTAATATACTTTGTTTGTGGCTCAGAATTTGACTTTTGGATGAACTGGAGACAAACTTTGACGAATTTTTAGACTGATGTTCTTACAAATGAGCCCTCCATTCGTAGTGTCTCTCTGAATTCCAATATATTTTATCCATATTGTTCTTATAGTAGAGATCAGTATTAAATTTTCACCTAAATTGGCAAAACATTCCTTAATTTTAAATGCAGTTAAAACAGAAACGTAAAGTATATCTAAGACTAACGGAGAGTCTCGGATATTGTATAAAATGCAGGCACTGGTAATCGTATCTAGTAATTTGTAGTAAGATCAAAACAAAAAATAATAACGTGCAATTAGTTTTAATTCTGCTGTTGTTTTTCAAACTCTGGGACATGTCTAATTCACGTATGTTGCCTAACGATGGTGTTTGGAGGCGGTGTCATCGATTTTTCCTAATTTGGGGAGCTTTCAAATCAAAATTATTTAGATGATTTTAGTGTTCTCCGACTTTTTTTGCTTTCTTAAGGTAGAAGAATCTTGCATTGCAGCAGCTAATGGACCAAAAATTGGCCCAGATTATTGTTTGCTCAATTAAGTTTTGCTGCTCACTTTGGACAAAACACTTTCTTGCGGAAAGCAGGACGAAATGATGCTACCGGTTGGTATTTTCATAGGTTTTCATCTTTTAATCTCTGCCCGTTTATGTTTTAGGTCTCGTTGATGGGTCAAACACTTAAATAACAAATTTTCTTGACATTGAGGGTTTTTTGTAAGTTTTACAATGCCATGAAAGTAGTTATTTTCTGCGCGAGTTGCAGATTTTGCTGAAACGATTGATATCTTCAATCTGACTTCTGCCTTTCTCAGTTCTCGATTGATTAGTTGTTGCAACTATTTTATAGAACTCGACCTTGATGCTAAAACTGCACAGCAAATTACCAAGTTTGTTCGCATTCAACTTTTCAATGATACTTTCCGCTAATGGTTTTTGTCGGCGATCTCTAGCGATGCGAAAAAAACCGCATTGCCCGATACTGCAAGTGGACTGGTTCATACATCTCTCTCTCTCTCTCTCTCTCTCTCTCTCTCTCTCTCTCTCTTTCCCTCTCTCTCTCTCTCTCTCTCTCTCTCTCTCTCTCTCTCTCGCTCTCTTTCTCTTTCCCAATCACTACGCCATTTGGTATCCCATGCTGATCCAGCAATCTCGTACTTTAAGCCAAGTCAATACCAATACTGGGAAAGTCTAATCCCAAGTCTAGGTATCATTAGAATTTTCAATGCCTTATGCCTCGCAAAAACACACCGGTGTCTCCGTGAAATTTCAATAGCGCAACAAAAGTTTCTGGTTCTTTTTGTGGGTTGGTTGGCTTTGCGTTACTATTTTACCATTCTACCCTTTTATTTGTACATCTATCCCAAAAAAATGACAATTTTTTTCATAAATATTAATTTATAATGTTTATCATAAGCATAAACTTTTCAAAAGTTTTATAGCTGTGGTTGTTCAAATCATCCTAAAAAATTTTTGAAAAAATTTCAATAATTTATGCGTTCGTTTTGGCGTAAAAAACAAAAAACGATCAAAATTAGGAAAAATACAAAAAAAGAAACCGAAATGCAAAAAAGGAGCGAACATGCTGCAAAAATTATTGGAAAGGTTTTGATAAAGTAAAAATTTATCAGTTTTTTACTGATTGATGAGCTTTTTGCATGTGCTCAATTTAATATGCTAGTTTTATTGACACAGAAACGATGAGAAAACACTTAACTTGCATCTCACAGAACCACCTCGTTATTCCTTGTCTTTTTGAAATACTTTAAGTTGGTGGAGCCGTCCTGTGTTGCTTTACTTTGTTTAAGTGATTTAGCACAAATTTCATCATTAATATCATCAAAATTCTTAATGCAATATATCTTGCAAAAAAGCACCGGTGCTCTTGCAATTTAATGCTATCTCCTTTTTTGCAGAGACCATAATCATTCTTTTGTGAATTTTCACTAGCCCAACAAATGACTCATGTTCTTCGTCGGTTTTGCGCTGCTTTTTTTTATCAATCCATCCCTATATTTTTACAACCGTCCCGTAGAAATGAATAAAAACTTTCATTCATTTGAGTGTTAATTCGATGCAATTCAAGGTAACTGAGCAAACTTTTTCAACCCCTGCGTTCGTAATTTTAAATGGAGATAATACAGAAACGTAAAGTATATCTAGGACTAACGGAGCGTCCCGGATATTGTATAAAATGCATGCACTGGTAATCGTATCTAGTAATTTGTAGTAAGGTCAAAACAAAAAATAATAACGTGCAGCAATTAGTTTTAATTCTGCTGTTGTTTTTCAAACTCTGGGACATGTCTATTTCACGTATCTTGCCTAACGATGGTGTTTGGAGGCTGTGCCATCGATTTTTCCTAATTTGGGGAGCTTTCAAATCAAAATTATTTAGATGATTTCAGTGTTCTCCGACTTTTTTCGCTTTGTTAAGGCAGAAGAATCTTGCATTGCAGCAGCTAACGGACCAAAAATTAGCCCAGATTATTGTTTGCTCAATTAAATTTTGCTGCTGTTTTTGGACAAAGCACTCTCTGGCGAAATGTAGGACGAAATGATGCGACCGTTTGTTACTTTCATATGTTTTTATCTTTTAATCTCTGCCCCGTTTATGTTTTAGGTCTCGTTGATGGGTCAAACACTTAAATAACAAATTTTCTTGACATTGAGGGTTTTTTGTAAGTTTTACAATGCCATGAAAGTAGTTATTTTCTGCGCGAGTTGCAGATTTTGCTGAAACGATTGATATCTTCAATCTGACTTCTGCCTTTCTTAGTTCTCGATTGATTAGTTGTTGCAACTATTTTATAGAACTCGACCTTGATGCTAAAACTGCACAGCAAATTACCAAGTTTGTTCGCATTCAACTTTTCAATGATACTTTCCGCTAATGGTTTTTGTCGGCGATCTCTAGCGATGCGAAAAAAACCGCATTGCCCGATACTGCAAGTAGACTGGTTCATACATATCTCTCTCTCTCTCCCCCCTCTCTCTCTCTTTCCCTCTCTCTCGCTCTCGCTCTCTTTCTCTTTCCCAATCACTTCGTCATTTGGTATCTCATGCTGATCCTGTAATCTCGTACTTTACGCCAAGTCAATACCAATACTGGGAAAGTCTAATCCCAAGTCTAGGTATCAGTAGTGATTCAGAGCTATGATCATAATACATTTAAGACTTATCAGACTTGGCCAAGACTTGGCAAGTCTAAGCCAAGTGCGTAAATAAAGTTCCACACCGGGATTGAACCCACGATCTCAAGCTCCCTAGATGTTTTTTCTTCTTACTGCGTCACTGTGCATGTTGAAAAATAAAAAATTAGGTGCTTGCGTTTTGGATATTCCTTTTCGCTGCTTTTGAGAGCTAATTTCATTAAAAAAGCCACGTTTTACAGTTGTCTCAGAACTATCAGAATTTTTTTTATATGTCAGTGACATGATTTTTGTTTTTAAGTTTTGGTTTTTGTAATACTAATGGTTTTTATTGTCCTATTCGGCGTATGAGATTAATAAAATACTTAAGCAGCAGGTTTTTGATAGGGCATGTAGGAATATGATCATTCGTTTTAAATTTTGGATGGCAAGTTATCTTGAAATAGAGACCACCCAATGGCTGCAATAGGTCTTTTCGCAAATGTGGTCGACGTTCATCTGAACAAACGTAAAGATGGTTAAATGTTATATTTGAGAGGAAATGGATAAGGTCTTAGTTTTTCAGTCGGCTGAAGGAAAAATGCTTTTGTTCTTTTTCGCTCAGTGAGTTTGCTGAAAAGGTTCATCAGAGGAGTGTTTTGCTATAGAAGATGCAGGAGATAGTTTAACGAATGCGGAAACGATACCAGAGCTGACCAACAACAAAGTGGTTAGATTTTTGTAACAGAGTGGAATCAGAGAGGGTGGCAACATAGTTAACATCCAAAGTAGAATAATCAGAATGTTGTTGTTTTGTCATTTTTAACCGCGTTCAGTATCATGTCAGATGAAACAAAATATACTGATTTTAATTGTTTTTTTTGTAATTTGTGCTTTTGTCGTTCCTTACAAAGTCGGGTGTTAAGATGCTGCAAACAACAATTATGTCATTTTATTTCTGTTTGCTGGGCAGACAATTCGGTTATATGGAGACCTAGCTTAACAGAAGATGCAGCATGTGTCATTAGTTCTGGATGAGTTGTTGTTTCGTTGTGGATCGGATGGAGCAGGTCGAGTAGAGTTTTCCACCTCTTCTCAAACCTGAAGTAAATTTTCAATTGACTCACCACTCGCCTAATTGTTGAAAAAGAATACAACGTATCGATTGAATCGTTTCTCTGACACACAAAAGATCCTTAAGGTTCCAAAGTACGCAAATCATAAGTGAGGTTTTTCTGTTTTGAAAATTACTGCGTCTTTCTTTGTCCATCGTCAGATAGAAAAATGGAGCAGTCTCTTTGTTTTTTGTCACACTGTATCCAGAGTTTATCTCCAGACGGGATTCCCTGATCGATCAGCATGTAACAGGTATTTTGCGAGTTCAGTTTCGGTGGCTATTTTTGGGCTTTTCGCATGCGTTGCGGCTGAGCTGAAGATCTGACTAATGTTTCCCTGTAATAGGGGTCCGTTGAATGTTTACAGTCGCCAGTGGCGCTTTCAGAATTTCAAGGAGGTTGGTGAATTCTTTCTCTAAAATTGCCAAATGTCTTGTGGTCTCCGTTTCTCCGGCTCATTTTTGGTAGGGGTCGGGGTACGTCCCGAATCTGCTCAATACCCAAAGAAATCTATGCTCAGTCACGCACTAATAACTTAGCCGTGTGCCATTGCTGGAGAACTCATAGTGCTTGTACGCCGTTGAAAAACACTTCCAGGTTAATGACTGAATTTTATGGCTGGACTAAAAAGAAAGATATTCGAAAATTGGTTTCGAACTGGATTCTTAACCTGAGATTAAACAAAAATTTTTTGCAAGATTCAAATGGGTAATTGAACCGCAGTAAAAATTGATCGACAGGATTAAATTATATCAATGCAGTACTTGGTGCGCACTTTCTTGTTAAACAAAATAACTACAGAGAGTCGTGATCTATAACAGACCTAAGATTTAAAATTGATTATGTTAGGTAGTTCCTTACCACTACACACATAACACTAGTTCTCACCACTACCAAAAATAAGATTCGGCTTAATATCTTGGAACATTAACTTCCGACACCGTTGGTGGGAGGCATGTCTATCAATTACTGTCTGCGCGTGTTTGGTGTAACAAAATTATAATCAAGCAAGGCGGCTCGGTAATGTGCGATGGCACATAAGGTTCCGACCCCGCCCATCCACAATTTTGGCATAATTGTCTACCAAATGAGGAACAGATAGAAGAACCCAAAATTTATTTTTTGCGAATCTCAAAAAAGCCCAAGTCTTTTTCAAAAAGGTCTGTATGAACGATAAGGTAGCCTCCAAAGCAAATAACTCAATGGAGTAAAAATTGATGCCTTAGATTGCTGTAATATGTCAATATTAAGAAAGCGAGTCAAGACGAACAGCAAAATCAAACAACAACAACAACAACAAACATTAATTACATCAAAAAATTTATGTCCCTCTTAAAAACTAAATTTAATAACAAAGTCAACATACAGTCAGATAAACCTAAAACTAAACAAAAATAACTTATAAATCACTAGAAAACACATGCGACCAGTCCATAAAAAGGTTTGGTAACAATTATACAAAAAAAGAACAAAAACAGTAAAGTAAAAAAACTAAATTATTTTTTTGAAACAGTTAACTTCAAAGTAATAAATACCATTAGGAATCAATTAAAATTACCACAAATTTACGATTACCACTGCTTCTGTAGAAGGGCATTAGGACCTGTCCTTATTCATTTTTTAAAGCGACTAAAAAGAACAACAAAGAACCAACAAAACTTCAATTGAAACTTGCCAGAAAACGCTGTCAAAACCGTTAAGCCAAATTTTGGCACTCAAAATATATTTGATTGCGCCTTCTTCAAGCAGCTATAATGTAGTACGTGGCCATTCATCAGTAAGAATAGGTAAAAAGTAGACAAAAAGCGAAGTGCTAAAGTATGTAATACTTTTAATTTTTTTTTCGAAACAAAATTACATTCAATATCATGAAAGGCATTAATTACAAAAAGAGCTATTTAAATAGGGTCTTTTATTCATGAAAAAGAAGCGCTCGAAACCTGTATTTATCCAGAATATTTCTTGCATCTACAAAAAGAACGTCAAATATGACAAAAATCAAATTAATTTACTTTTTTTTGTGAAAAACCGGTGTCGAAGCCAGTAAGGTCAAAACAAATTCTTTAAAAAAAAGATTTTGGGACATCAATTCCTTTTTATTCCCTTGACACCCATAATTTCAAATTTGACTTGTAATTAACTGACGAGATTAGGTAACAAAAATAAACATAAAAAGAACAAAATTGCGAAGTTAAAAAGTTTTTTTTTTAAATTTTGGAAAACGATTGTTTTCAAAGTCATGAAAGCCATCAGCTATCTACTAATATCAGAATATCGGTTCTTCTATTCTTCCATGAAAATCCAATGAAAGCTATCAATATACAGGAAATTTCATACGACAAAAACGACAAAGTATAAATGACAGTTAGAGACAAAATTAAAAAAATTCAATTGATTTCTTCAAGAAAGAGGCGTCGAGGCCGTTGAAACGATGATGTATATCATTCAGGATTTTAATATATTCAATTGAGTTTTATTTTGAATGCTAATAAGGTGACATGAGAACTGTCAATAATGTGATAATGTGACAAAATTAGAAACGGTGAAAAACTGGCAAAATCAAAACAAACAAAAATCTGAAATCTTGTAGTATCAAAGCCAGAAAAAAATAACTTCAGGCTTAAAACTGCAACCGAGAATAAATGTTAAATCAGTAGAAAGAAGAAGCAGTTTTTTTTGCTGACACTAAGCTGGAAGTTGAACAAATTAAGAAAAAAATAGAGGAAAAGTTAATTAAGCCATTATTTAATGAAAAGTCAATTATTTTTTAAAAAAGAAACGACCATAAACTTTCAAATAAAAAACTAAATGCATTTGCTTGGAGCTACTTAGCAAGCGAAGTGGTTGGACCTATCACTCCTGAGCTTTGATTTGATATGTTCTGTTCTTTATTAATAAAAGAAAAGTCTTTTTTTTTTTTAAAAAAAAAAGACCGACTGATTACAACCCAATTTTTTTGGATTGTAACAGTCCAAGAATGGCCCAAAACTAGCCCTGCTAATACTTATTGTCAGTTAGGAACAATTGATTTTTCGAATGTTGTAGATATAGATAATTTGTTAGTTGAAAACTCAAAATAAATTCTGCATTTTTGATAATCAACGAGTAAAGTTAGCAAAAAACGGCAATTTTTTAACTACAGTGCACTCTCAGGGGACTCTGAAGTAGAAATAGCCCCCCTTTGAGTCTACAAAGATTGTATGAGTGTTGTTTGGGGGTGTACTGTCGGCAAATTTAATCAAAGTGGACTAAAGTTGCTTATTTCTTGCTGTTTTTGATGAAAAAGGCTAAATTTTGAAATGTTTATCCAGACTTTTTGACAAAAAAAATTAAATCAAAACAATCAACAGTGCTTGTTCGTCTTCAAAAATAAAATCAACGACACTATTCTTAAAAATTATAACAAATTTTAGCAAAATTGACGAAAATTTAGGCAAAAATTCCGGAAAATGTGAATAAAACAACGTGAATTCACTCTTCTTTTCTCAGAAGTTTAAACCTCGATAACTCCCTGTAGAAAACGAAAATTAAAAAAATGTTTTTAATCCATATTCTACGCTGGACGAGCTTTCTAATGATACCAGTCTCAACTCTCTACGATGAATATATCGAGCAGCGAAAATTCACGGAACAAAAAAAAAGCCCATTTGAGTATATAGTTCCTCCCCCCTCAAGAGGGTCGGATTAATACGGCTTCCTACATGGGTTCGCGTCAACTGATTCTAATAATTGTTATTGCAGATCAACCTCTTAAAAGGGTAAAACTATTTGCAGCACCCTACGAGGGCCTCAATTTCATTGGGTTATCAGCCATCACTCAAAAGACATTCAAAGAGGCTTAAGTTCTCAAAAAGAAATTTTTCATCGAAAAAGGCCACATGTTAATGAGAGAAAAGACTAGCGGTGCGCCTATTGCTCGTCTTCAACAAGTCGCATCGATATCTGCAGCTTGCATAATTGTTAATGAATAACAATTTCGAATTAAAAATTACGTCAGCGAAAGAAAGAAACGTTTTTGCACTTTGAGAACAATATATGACTTTGCCTACCATGCTTCCACAAACAAGGATAAAGCATCAAAAAATCCAGCAGAGTATTCGACCATTTTGCAACAGCTTGTTCAACGTTTAGTTTATCCTCAGTAGTTGGAAAACAAAATCTCTTTATTTATTTATTCACGATGATGCTGATATTTGTTCACGCATTGATGACATTTTCCTTCCATCATTAACTTCAGTCCGTTATTCGGCTGTTGATGTTACAAAATTTTCCTATCTCGGCGAGCAAGCTCTGTCAGAAAGTGAAAATTCAGGTTTAGTATTGAAGCAACTGAGGGTGAAGGGTATAGTTTGAATCAGCAAATATATTCTCAATAAGGTATTACGGTCAAAAAATTGGCAATGCAAATATTAGACAGCTTGTTTTCATTAATTAAAAATTATTTAAGTCAGAAGTGACGCTTTCTGAAAGCAGATGATTGCAATTGCAGGGTTGTTTTTTTGCTTTGGACGCATTGGCGCAAATCATGAGTCCGATGTAACGCTGCAAGACAGCTACGCTTGTGTTTGACTTTTGAAATTTATAGAAAACTGAGATTCACTGAAATAAAGTGACACGGTATGCAGTTTCTTCTGAAACAATTTGAGGGGAAAACTTCTTTTTGTCAAATTAGAATCAAACAATAAAGGAGATAAGCAATTATTTGTGGCTTCTCAGTTTGATTGAACTCACTCAAAATGGTATTATTATGGTACTTTCATGGTACTCAAAAGAAATGAATGGTTATTGTCATTGTTATTGCTATTGTTATTGTCAAGGTTGACATGATTTTAGGACTATGTAAAACTACCCAGCTTAAAAACTACCCGGGTCGAGGTTGCGGTGATTGCGGTGAAAATAAATATTTCACCACATTTCATCCCATTTCTTACAAAAAATCACAGCAAAATTGACCGCATTTCTCACAAAAATTCGCCACATCAACTTTTGTGGCAAATTAATGTAAGAAATGCGGTGAAAGCGGTGAATGCGGTGAAAAAAAATAATTCACCACATTTCACAGCATTTCTTGCAAAAATTCACCGCGAAATTCACCGCATTTCTTACAAAAATTCACCGCATATGATTTCCAAAGTTTACTCAATCTAAATTAAAATCACAAAAATTTGAAAGCTGTAAGCGAGAGATGGCGAATTGAACTAAGCAGGTGAAGGCCTGCAGGAGGTCAGAGGTTCAAATCCGTGTTGTAACGATCCGTTTTTGTAAGAATACTGAGAACGCGGTGATAATAAATAATTCACCGTGATTCACCGCAAAAAGATGTAAGAAATACGCGGTGAAATTTTTTTTCCACCACATTTAACCGCATTTCTTACGAAAATTCACTGCCAAATCTGACCCGGGAATTTTGAAAGATAGTTCTAAAATAATATTAAAAGATATAACGTTTTGTAAAAGCGGATATTCGACAATTGGATAGGAGACAAAAGTTTCTTCCAAAGAAACTAAATTTTTAACAAAAAAAGTTCTCGAGATACACAAATGTGTCATGATCCAACTGACGAGATCAAATTAATCAATGGTTTTTAATTGTACATTTAGTAAACCATTTAATATATTTACACCAAAAATTCAAGCCGACTACGAACAAAAACTTTATAATACCCTAGTCCAAACCCAAGGTCAAGTTTGCAAAATTTGAAAATTGATTTTCAAACTTTGTAAAATAATGTATTATATTTGCAAATATTTTCAAACAGGTTTTGCAATTTTGACATTATTTTGCAAATTTTTGCAAATTCTCACATTATTTTGCAAACAATTTTATAACTTTGATAAAAATTCGCAACTCTCGCATTAATTTGCAACTTTTTTTAACAATTTTGAACTCAGTTTTTTCATTTGAAAGTTGACCCAAAAATCTTAAAAAATGTCCCAAATTTAAACTTAAGGCCTCTTCACTCTTCAAAAAAAAAAATGAAAGCGTCGAAAATTATGAATATACACATATTTTGTGCATCGACAATTTTTTAAAGAAAGCAACAGTAATAATATTATAGCAAGCATCACCAAAATTAAGCTAAGACATCAAGAAACGGGCCGGTCCTTACTTTGAATCCTCAATTTTTTTTTATTTTTGAAACTTTTCATAAATTGCCAATTTTTTCTTGAGATTCTTGTCGAAATCCTGGCCATAGTCGAAAGTTGGAACCTCGCTTCTGACATCAGAAGTTCCTCGTCGAATTGGCTGTAACAAATAATAAACTAGAAGTCTTTTTGAGAAATTTTTTTGAAACATAAAGGGAACTTTCTTTTCACTTGACCCGACTGTGCCAAAACTCTGGTTCTTTTGCCATAAGAGACGTCTATTAGCACTAGATATGAGATCGTGATCACCAGGGGGCAAAAAAGCAAATTAAGAAGAATTGTACAAAAAAAGAGGCGGATTTTCTGAAGAAAAGTAGACCGAGTCCTTCTGACGACGAAAAACGAAAAAAAAAGCCAAACCACAGAGTAATTCACAGATATTAGTTTCTACAAATATTGTACATCCGGGAATTAGCAACCAAAGACCAAAAATTAAAATCTTTTTCCTCAGAGAGCGCATAATTTTAAACTGATCTCGTAATTTAGCAAAAAACGACTTTTTTTCACAAACCCTACAATTTTCCACAAATTTTTAAATTCGGCAGAAATTTTGGCTGAAACGTGATTCGTACAGTTTTTACAACCAAGTAAATTATATAAAACACTAAAAAAAACCCCATAGCATTACGGCCTTCCTAGTGAAAATAGCACACGGCTAAAAAACACATATTGGGGTCACTATGTTTTTTTTTTGCCTCAAACCAATTTTTTACGGGGGCCTAAACAGAAAGTTTCAAATGTACTTTAACGGCGATAATTTATTTGAAACACCGGTTTCCCGAAAAATTATTCAAGCGTTGTTTTTTAACTTATATTGCCTATGCCAGGCGTGCCTAGTTGAGTGGTCACCAAAAGTTGTAATATTAAAGCCTCCAGAGACTTACAGCTTGGTATTTATAATGTTTTATACGATTTTTCTCTCTTGAAATAAGTCTTTTAACTGTCCCAGTCACTTTGAAAGATGAGAAGTGTTCAAGTATCATAAAAAAATTGAGAGTAGTGCGTTGAAGTGGATATAAACGTAAGGAAGGCAGAAAAGTAAGCATTACGTTTTTGCGTAGTACTAAGTATAGTTTTGTTGATTAATAGAGTAAATGGCGAAATTGGTCAAGAGTCACTTATATTAGCCTTCAGATACATTTGAAATCCTCCATAAGCAGAGCGGCCTTCCTACTGAAGATAACACACGGCTAAAATCAGAAATTGGGATCCCAATTTTTTTTGCCTTTAACCAATTTTATCTCGGGCCTAAACAGAATGTTTTATATCAACTTTAACAATTGAGATGAGTTACGTTGTTTTTAAGGTAAAATTACTTTAGCTTTATTTAGTGTGTGTCATGAAGTGTCGCTAGGCGCAGCAATTGGTTGTCTTTATCATTTTTTACAAAATTTTTGCAATTTTCGCTTTGGTTTGCAAATTTGACCTTCAGCAGTGAAAATTTGCAAATATTTGCAAATTTAACATTAAACTCAAAAATTTGCAAATTTTTGCAAATATGACATTACGTTTGGACTAGGTTAGAACACTCGTACCACTTGTTATAAAAAATGATGCTTCAATCAGAATACTAAAATTAGAAAAATAAAGTTGCCTGGAAATACTCCTAATCCAAATTTTGTCGTTTATAACCGTAAGAAAATTGTATGTATGTTAGGTTTGACAAAAACGAT
>NC_134476.1:47538339-47631178 GCF_964194025.1 Convolutriloba macropyga
ATCAACAATCAAAAACGGAAGTAAATGCTCGAACAGAAAAAGTCAAAATTCAAGTCATGAACTAACTTGCTTTCTGCTAGGAAAAACCTGTAGAATCTCAATACTGCTCTTCGAGTCGTAAAAAAACGATGTCCCCAATAATAGCCGCTATCGCTTCGCGGCTATTAATTAATAATAAACAAGAACAGAAACGAATTAAAAAGGATAGTATAGTATTCATTTGACAGCGCTAGAAAACTGAAGTAGTGTTAACATTTTAAAAATCCACTCCTTCTCGTTCCCTCTTTCTCACTGTTTTTAGTAACATTAGCAAACTGTTTGGGAACGTTGATATATATTTTTTGCTCTATCAATTAATGAGTCAAGCGAATGACTGAAAATTTTTACAAGTTTCTTTGATGTCCACTTAGTATAGAGTGCTGGGTGGAACATGAAAGGAAGTGCCCAAAGACAACCCATAATTTACTAATGAGCAATGATTTGGCAAATGAGCGCAAATTTTCCAAAAAAAAACAACAACAAAATAGGCCAAATTAATATGCGGTTACAAAAATATATTCATTATTAGTCAAAATTAAGTTGAATTTTCATGCTGAGCTAATTATATTCATTATTATTCAACATTAGGCTGATTTTCAATGCTGAGCGTTTGTGATTTGAATCGGATTTAGTCGGATAGGAGCAGATTTTGTAATTTTATCCGATTTTCTTTAAAACATTAAAACATTAATTATGCAATAATTATACCTTAACTAAAGTGAAAATAGCAAAATCGCTAAGATGTCTGATACTCAATTGATAAGATCAGACTATACATTAACTATATCACTTTACCATGCGCCCGTAATGCAAGTGAGTGTTAGAAATTGGTGCGTAAATTGGCAACTTGATTACTCACGAGATTTTGAATTGCTATGTCTCAGGAATGCGCTTCAAGTGACGTAACAACAATACCTACGAAGGAACAATTTGGTCTGTGCTTTTCGCATTGTCGCTGATCTCGGCAAATTTGGCTAAAACACGGAAAACCAACGAAATGTAATCAACCGTTCACTGACACCTAACATGAGCGATTGCAGTTTTTTTTGCAAAGAATTGAATTACCGATAAAATTAACAAAAGGGCTCACATGTTTTATGCTTGTCACAGAATGTTACCATACTTGCCTTCAAAAGCATAACGTATATCATTATACGAAAAATTTCAGAAACGTTTGTTTTATTATTGTATCTAAACATGGAGCGTTTTAAATTGAGTGTTTTTTGCGTTATTGACAAGTTTTAATTCAGCTTGATCACTAATTTTTCGTACTGAACGGCATAAGTAAGTTAGCACCCCCTACTTTCCAGAAGTAGAATTTAGGGCAGTTTTGGAACTAGAAGTTTTTGAGGCAATTTTAATCCTTTTGAAAACTATTTTTTACACAATTGATCCCTACACTAGTCCTCCTACTTATAAAATTCAGATAAAAGGTAAAATTCTTTTTACCAGAAATCCCAATGAAACTTCGAATAGCTTCATTATAGTTTCACTCTAAAAATGTTGTCACAAGATATGATATGTTTTCAGGCTTGTTCAACACTGGCTGAGTTTGCGCTTGCATTAAACTTTATAGAGAGACGAAGTCAATAAATTGTAATTTTGTGGCAACTTTCGTTTCAATGTGTAACTTTGAAGATGAATTTCACCCAAATTTTCCCGTAGTAAGAACGTTGAGACAAGCTAATAGTTTATTGACTTCGTTCCTCTCTATAATGTTTAACACAAGTTCCGACTTAGCTATTGTTGAGAGAACGAGAAGACTAGTACGGCAAATCAATTGCGTAAAAGGTCTCTCAAAGAATTGATTTTAAGTTGAAGTAATTTTGAATAAAAAAATAGAGGTTAGTTTTTGTAAAATTTTGAGGTTAGACTTTGTAAAAATTGACTTCGTAAAACTATCGGTTGCTAACTTAGTTTAGCCGGTCAGCATGTATCTCTTGCCATTCCAAACGAATTGCTTTTCCTTCTCTCAAATTTTCGCAGCAAGAGCGTTTTAGTTTAAAAAAGTAGTAAATGTTGCTTCAAAAGTTGCTGTAGTACGATACTTCTATTGAAGTTTTCATGTTTTAGTTGGATAATCGAAAACGGAGAAAAAAATCTTTAGGAAAACAGCGACCCAACGTCAGTGTATTCAGTAAAGTCATTTTTAATTCATTTTTTCAGTAGCTGTATCACTTTGTTTCATAAATGCTGGAAACTGAAATAAGTTTTAAAATTAAAAGTATTAATAATCAACGGGACAATTATCTCGAGTTTTTTTCCCCTGCAGCATCACCTAAAAGGCGTTTTGGTAAAACGATGGAACCAATTGACATGCAGATGTCAAAAAGAATATAGACAGTTGTATGAACAAGCGGCAATACTAGTGAAACCAGTCTGGATGAAAGAACCATAAAAATAGCAGTACAAATCCTGGTATAAAAATCAAGCAAAAAAAACAACAATTAAGAAGTAATTTTGTTGACTAACTGATTTTGTGATCACTTCTGTTAACGAGAAAGCAAATGGGGTTACATAATTGAGCAAGAAAAGTTAAATATACTGTTTGAACCTATGGTTTCAAAGTGCTCAAATATTGTGTTATTTCACAGATTGAACTAAGAAACCTAACCACGCACCCAATCCACCAATTGAAATAGTTAAACCAAAAAATTTAACAAAGATCTCAAGGTCTAGCAAATTTAAGTTGGTTTTTCAAAACAGGTGTTAACTCAGTTTTTCCAAAGAGTGCGGAACTTGATAGCTTGCAAAATAATCAGCATTATCAAATATAAATCACATAAAATGCATGGAGACTTTTTCACAAAGAAGCAGAAAAATTTATGAGATTTAAGAAAAAAAGAGCCGTGCTTTTTTCCACGCATCTTGGTTTTCAATGCTTGGTAAAAAGTGAAGGTAAATGCCCAGAGACAACACATATTTTTTAATGATCAACTATTTGGAAACTGAGCGCAAACTTTCAAAAAAAAAACAACGTAGGCCAAATGATTAAGCTAATTTTTCATGCGGAGCGTTTGCGATTTGGATCGAGTTTAGTCGGATAGGACGAGATTTTAACCTGGCAATTCTGAAATTCTATCCATTTTTTTTTAAAAATCAAAATATTAATAATTAATTTTGCAATAATTGTACCTTAACTGAAGTAAAAATGGCGAAGGCCCTAAGGTGTCCAAAACTCATTTGAGTGAGATCATACTATACGTAAACTATTTTACTTCAGCTTGCGCGCGTAATGCAAATGAGTGGGAGAAATTGGCGCATAAATTGGTAACGTGATTAGTCACCAGTTTTTGAGTTGCTATTGCCTCTGGAACGCGCTTCAAGTGACGTAACAACAGCAACCACGAAAAAAGGCAATTTTTTCTATAATATTTGCATTGTCGCTGATCTCGGCAAACTTGGCTAAAACGCGAAAAACCAACAAAATTTAACCAACAATTCTCTGAGAGATAACTTGAGCGATTGCAATTTTTTTTGCAGAACACTGAATTACCAATAAAATGAACAAATTACTCGCTTGTTTTCTGCTTGTCTCTACTGTACTTGCCTTTGAAATGCCTTTGAAAGCATAACCTTAATCATTGCATCGGAATATTTCAGAAACGTTTGTTTTAGTGTTTTATCTAAACATGGACCCGTTTTGAATTGCGTTCTTTTGCATTATTGACAATTTCATTTGAGTTTGATAATTTTTTCCCATACTGAACGGCAAAAATAGCACCACCTACTTTCAAGAAGCAGAATTTAGGGCCATTTTGAAATAGAAATTTTTGAGGCAATTTCACTCCTTTGTAAAACGTTGTTTACACAATTGATCACTACACCAGTCCTCTCACCTACTTAACAAAATCAGATAAAAAGCAAAGTTCTTTTACCACACATCCCATTGTTAATTTGTTGAGCTTCATCTAAATTTAACTCTAAAAAAGTTGTCACATGATGTGATATAGTTTCAGGTTTGTTCAACGCTGGCTAATTTTGCACTTCTGTTGAACTTCATAGTATAACTGAATAAAATGTTATTTTGTGGCAACTTTCGTTTCACTATGAAATCTGGATGATTTTTATCCAAATTTTACCGTAGAAACAATGTTGACGCAAGCTAAATTTATACACATCGTTTCTCTTTGTAATGTTTGATGCAGGTGCAAACTTAGCGATTGTTGAGAGAACGAGAAAACCAGTGAAGCGGATGAATTGTGTAAAACGTCTCTCTAAATATTGATGTGAAGTTGAATTAATTTTGTCTAGAAAAGTTAATGGATTTGACTTTGTAAAAGTATCGGTTGCTAACTTACTTTGGCCGTTCAGTATTTATCTTTTCCGATTCCAAATGCAATGTTTTTCCTTCTCTCAACTTTTTGCAGCAAGATCTTTTTGGTTAAAACTGGTTATCGTTGCTGTAGAAGTTGTTGTAGTACAATAGTTCTCATAAAAAATTAAATGTTCATGTTTTAGCTGGACAGTCAAAAACTAACATAATAATCTTTAGGGAAACAGCGACACCACGTCTGTGTATTCAGCAAAATCTTTCTCATTTCATGTTTTTGGTAGTTGTATCAGTTTTTTTCAGAAATGAGACTTGCTGTAAACTGAAACAAATTATAAAGTTAAATATCAAAATTACTTTGATTATTTGGCTTGCATTATCAGCGGACAAAATTACCTCCATTTTTTTCAAGGTTTTTTACTTTTAACATCAAACGATGTTTTGCTAACTGACATGTAGAAGTCAAAAGGAATTCAGTCAGTTGTATCAACAAGCGGCAAAAGCTGATGAAACCAAACTGAATGAAAGAACCATAAACAGAACAAGTCATGAAAAATTGTTCAAGCAAAAAAAACATGGGAGAAGTATTTCTGACTGACCAGCTGACTGATTTCGTGACCACTGACGTGTTCTGTTAATGATAAAGGAAATGAGGTTAGAGAGTTGAGGAAGAAAGGTTAAACATACTGTTTGAATCATCTGGCTTCAAAAACATACCCGGCAGATTGCCGGAAAATAGCCGCCATTGATTCCAATAAGCATGATTGGGATTGAAAGAATAGAAGATATTGATAAAAAAGATTTTTGTAAAAAAAAAACATTTTTTAAGTCCGATTCATTTTGATGTAATTTCGTAGTTGAACATACTTCTGTTCCTTAGAGAGACGCTACAGGGGCTACTATCAATGACAATAAGCATAAGAGATGGTAACTAAGACTTATAGGAACGACGTTCAAATAGCGGGCATCCGAAATTGGGCTTTATGTGTTTATCCCGTTTCTATTTCTGGCTACAATTTTTTATACTGACTCCGTTCATTTTGATTTGCTTTGCTGAGCAGCTGATGTTCAAATTCACTTTTAGCAGAATGAAAGAAGAGAGAAACTAGCCTAGAGATGCCAAAAAGATTTCGCGCAAAATGTCGAAAAAGCGGCAAAATGGTAAAGCGAAAAAAAGTTCGACGAAGTAAAAAACATAGCAGGACAAGTCCTGACGTACAATTCAAAGAATTTTCATTGACTAAACAGAAAACTAGACCTAGAACGGACTATGAATGGATTGGAAAAACCATTTAGAAAAAAATCCAATCCAAAAAATTGAAAAAAACAGTAAAAATCAAAGTGAAATTGCCGAATGTGAACAAAAAACCACTAGCGAGAAAGCGAATTTTTGTTCAAACACCGTTTTCTCACTCTACTTTAAAATTGGAGCAAAGAAATTTCACGCCGCAAACCCACTTGCCCTTTCGCTCCACTTCCTGTTTCGGCGTGACCAAAATCACTCCTCCAATTTGACTTCAAAAATCATGAAATTGTGTGAACAGATCTTAAAAAAAAGACAGAGCCCCAATACAATTCAAATTCGTTGAATTGTAAGAAAATAGGAGCGCTATAATAGCCGGCGGAGAAGATGAGGCCGGCTATTAATTATTAAATATCGTGTTATTACATGGATTGAACTAAGAATCCTAACGACGTACCTAATCCACCCGTTGAAATAGTTGAAACAAAAACTATTGTGAAGATCTCACGAGCAGGCAAAATTAGCAAATTTAGTTTGGGTTTTCAAAACAGGTGGCATCTCACTTATTCCAATGAGTGCTTATTTTTTAGAGCTTCCAGAAAAATCCACACTATCAAATATAAATAATATAAACTGCATTAAGACGACTTTTGCACAAAGAAGCAATAAAAAGTATATGATTTAAGAAACAAAGAGCCCAGCTTAGTTCCTCAAATCTTGCGAAATAGTTCTCTATGTGACAGCAGTGAACTAGCATGAAAGATTCTTTGCTTATATAACTGTGAAGTTAAATAAATTTGAGGCAACTTTTATGCGATAGTTTCGGTTTTAATACTCAGAGAACTAACCTTTATATTAGCTCCAAAGATAAAAAATTCAAACCCAAAAAATAGAAAGAATTTTGATACAATCAGAAGATTCATACAATATTAATCAAAGAGAAAACATTGCAATTTACTAGATTTTCCAATCTATTGATTGCCTTGGATGTGGACAAAAAGACCAAATGTTTATCAATAGTGAATTCATAAAATTCACTTTTTAAAAAAATAAATGAAAAGTTTGTTTCATGAAAAAGCGACGTTAAATTAATAAACTTATAGAAAGATGGATAAACTGAAGTAGAAGTTGTTTCAAGCTGCTTTTATTTAAGACACAAAAGTAAGCAACAAGAAAAAATCAGAGCAAAATAGAAAAAAAATATGTCAGAAAAAAATTTAAAAAAAAAACAAAATGCTTTCTATTGATAAACCAGTAGTTTCTAGGCAGGTAGCTTCCATGAGTATGAATGAATCTGACTTCACGATTTCTTTCCAATACAATTTCTTATATTTATTGAGAGTCGAGCAAGCCGCCAGATCAACTATTTGGAAACTGAGCGCAAACTTTCAAAAAAAACAACGTAGGCCAAATGAACATGCAGTCACGATTAAGCTAATTTTTCATGCGGAGCGTTTGCGATTTGGATCGAGTTTAGTCGGATAGGACGAGATTTTAACCTGGCAATTCTGAAATTCTATCCAATTTTTTTTAAAAATCAAAATATTAATAATTAATTTTGCAATAATTGTACCTTAACTGAAGTAAAAATGGCGAAGGCCCTAAGGTGTCCAAAACTCATTTGAGTGAGATCATACTATACGTAAACTGTTTTACTTCAGCTTGCGCGCGTAATGCAAATGAGCGGGAGAAATTGGCGCATAAATTGGTAACGTAATTAGTCACCAATTTTTGAGTTGCTATTGCCTCTGGAACGCGCTTCAAGTGACGTAACAACAGCAACCACGAAAAAAGGCAATTTTTTCTATACTATTTGCATTGTCGCTGATCTCGGCAAATTCGGCTAAAACGCGAAAAACCAACAAAATTTAACCAACAATTCTCTGAGAGATAACTTGAGCGATTGCAATTTTTTTTGCAGAACACTGAATTACCAATAAAATGAACAAATTACTCGCTTGTTTTCTGCTTGTCTCTACTGTGATTGCCTTCGAAATGCCTTTGAAAGCATAACCTTAATCATTGCATCGAAATATTTCAGAAACGTTTGTTTTAGTGTTTTATCTAAACATGGACCCGTTTTGAATTGCGTTCTTTTGCATTATTGACAATTTCATTTGAGTTTGATAATTTTTTTCCCATACTGAACGGCAAAAATAGCACCACCTACTTTCAAGAAGCAGAATTTAGGGCAATTTTGAAATAGAAATTTTTGAGGCAATTTCACTCCTTTGTAAAACGGTGTTTACACAATTGATCCCTACACCAGTCCTCTCACCTACTTAACAAAATCAGATAAAAAGCAAAGTTCTTTTACCACACATCCCATTGTTAATTTGTTGAGCTTCATCAAAATTTAACTCTAAAAAGTTGTCACATGATGTGATATCGTTTCAGGTTTGTTCAACGCTGGCTAATTTTGCACTTCTGTTGAACTTCATAGTATAACTGAATAAATTGTTATTTTGTGGCAACTTTCGTTTCACTATGAAATCTGGATGATTTTTATCCAAATTTTACCGTAGAAACAATGTTGACGCAAGCTAAATTTATACACATCGTTTCTCTTTGTAATGTTTGATGCAGGTGCAAACTTAGCGATTGTTGAGAGAACGAGAAAACCAGTGAAGCGGATGAATTGTGTAAAACGTCTCTCTAAATATTGATGTGAAGTTGAATTAATTTTTTCTAGAAAAGTTAAGGGATTTGACTTTGTAAAAGTATCGGTTGCTAACTTACTTTGGCCGTTCAGTATTTATCTTTTCCGATTCCAAATACATGTTATTCCTTCTCTCAACTTTTTGCAGCAAGATCTTTTTGGTTAAAACTGGTTATCGTTGCTGTAGAAGTTGTTGTAGAAATTGTGTGAACAGATCTTAAAAAAAAGACAGCGCCCCAATACAATTCAAATTCTTTGAATTGTAAGAAAATAGGAGCGCTATAATAGCCGGCGGAGAAGATGAGGCCGGCTATTAATTATTAAATATCGTGTTATTACATGGATTGAACTAAGAATCCTAACGACGTACCTAATCCACCCGTTGAAATAGTTGAAACAAAAACTATTGTGAAGATCTCACGAGCAGGCAAAATTAGCAAATTTAGTTTGGGTTTTCAAAACAGGTGGCATCTCACTTATTCCAATGAGTGCTTATTTTTTAGAGCTTCCAGAAAAATCCACACTATCAAATATAAATAATATAAACTGCATTAAGACGACTTTTGCACAAAGAAGCAATAAAAAGTATATGATTTAAGAAACAAAGAGCCCAGCTTAGTTCCTCAAATCTTGCGAAATAGTTCTCTATGTGACAGCAGTGAACTAGCATGAAAGATTCTTTGCTTATATAACTGTGAAGTTAAATAAATTTGAGGCAACTTTTATGCGATAGTTTCGGTTTTAATACTCAGAGAACTAACCTTTATATTAGCTCCAAAGATAAAAAATTCAAACCCAAAAAATAGAAAGAATTTTGATACCATCAGAAGATTCATACAATATTAATCAAAGAGAAAACATTGCAATTTACTAGATTTTCCAATCTATTGATTGCCTTGGATGTGGACAAAAAGACCAAATGTTTATCAATAGTGAATTCATAAAATTCACTTTTTAAAAAAATAAATGAAAAGTTTGTTTCATGAAAAAGCGACGTTAAATTAATAAACTTATAGAGAGATGGATAAACTGAAGTAGAAGTTGTTTCAAGCTGCTTTTATTTAAGACACAAAAGTAAGCAACAAGAAAAAATCAGAGCAAAATAGAAAAAAAATATGTCAGAAAAAAATTAAAAAAAAAACAAAATGCTTTCTATTGATAAACCAGTAGTTTCTAGGCAGGTAGCTTCCATGAGTATGAATGAATCTGACTTCACGATTTCTTTCCAATACAATTTCTTATATTTAATGAGAGTCGAGCAAGCCGCCAGATCAACTATTTGGAAACTGAGCGCAAACTTTCAAAAAAAACAACGTAGGCCAAATGAACATGCAGTCACGATTAAGCTAATTTTTCATGCGGAGCGTTTGCGATTTGGATCGAGTTTAGTCGGATAGGACGAGATTTTAACCTGGCAATTCTGAAATTCTATCCAATTTTTTTTTAAAAATCAAAATATTAATAATTAATTTTGCAATAATTGTACCTTAACTGAAGTAAAAATGGCGAAGGCCCTAAGGTGTCCAAAACTCATTTGAGTGAGATCATACTATACGTAAACTGTTTTACTTCAGCTTGCGCGCGTAATGCAAATGAGCGGGAGAAATTGGCGCATAAATTGGTAACGTAATTAGTCACCAGTTTTTGAGTTGCTATTGCCTCTGGAACGCGCTTCAAGTGACGTAACAACAGCAACCACGAAAAAAGGCAATTTTTTCTATACTATTTGCATTGTCGCTGATCTCGGCAAATTCGGCTAAAACGCGAAAAACCAACAAAATTTAACCAACAATTCTCTGAGAGATAACTTGAGCGATTGCAATTTTTTTTGCAGAACACTGAATTACCAATAAAATGAACAAATTACTCGCTTGTTTTCTGCTTGTCTCTACTGTGATTGCCTTCGAAATGCCTTTGAAAGCATAACCTTAATCATTGCATCGAAATATTTCAGAAACGTTTGTTTTAGTGTTTTATCTAAACATGGACCCGTTTTGAATTGCGTTCTTTTGCATTATTGACAATTTCATTTGAGTTTGATAATTTTTTTCCCATACTGAACGGCAAAAATAGCACCACCTACTTTCAAGAAGCAGAATTTAGGGCAATTTTGAAATAGAAATTTTTGAGGCAATTTCACTCCTTTGTAAAACGGTGTTTACACAATTGATCCCTACACCAGTCCTCTCACCTACTTAACAAAATCAGATAAAAAGCAAAGTTCTTTTAACACACATCCCATTGTTAATTTGTTGAGCTTCATCAAAATTTAACTCTAAAAAAGTTGTCACATGATGTGATATCGTTTCAGGTTTGTTCAACGCTGGCTAATTTTGCACTTCTGTTGAACTTCATAGTATAACTGAATAAATTGTTATTTTGTGGCAACTTTCGTTTCACTATGAAATCTGGATGATTTTTATCCAAATTTTACCGTAGAAACAATGTTGACGCAAGCTAAATTTATACACATCGTTTCTCTTTGTAATGTTTGATGCAGGTGCAAACTTAGCGATTGTTGAGAGAACGAGAAAACCAGTGAAGCGGATGAATTGTGTAAAACGTCTCTCTAAATATTGATGTGAAGTTGAATTAATTTTTTCTAGAAAAGTTAAGGGATTTGACTTTGTAAAAGTATCGGTTGCTAACTTACTTTGGCCGTTCAGTATTTATCTTTTCCGATTCCAAATGCAATGTTATTCCTTCTCTCAACTTTTTGCAGCAAGATCTTTTTGGTTAAAACTGGTTATCGTTGCTGTAGAAGTTGTTGTAGTACAATAGTTCTCACAAAAAATTAAATGTTCATGTTTTAGCTGGACAGTCAAAAACTAACATAATAATCTTTAGGGAAACAGCGACACCACGTCTGTGTATTCAGCAAAATCTTTCTCATTTCATGTTTTTGGTAGTTGTATCAGTTTTTTTCAGAAATGAGACTTGCTGTAAACTGAAACAACTTATAAAGTTAAATATCAAAATTACTTTGATTATTTGGCTTGCATTATCAGCGGACAAAATTACCTCCAATTTTTTCAAGGTTTTTTACTGTTAACATCAAACGATGTTTTGCTAACTGACATGTAGAAGTCAAAAGGAATGCAGTCAGTTGTATCAACAAGCGGCAAAAGCTGATGAAACCAAACTGAATGAAAGAACCATAAGCAGTACAAGTCCTGAAAAATTGTTCAAGCAAAAAAAACATGGGAGAAGTATTTCTGACTGACCAGCTGACTGATTTCGTGACCACTGACGTGTTCTGTTAATGATAAAGGAAATGAGGTTAGAGAGTTGAGGAAGAAAGGTTAAACATACTGTTTGAATCATCTGGCTTCAAAAACATACCCGGCAGATTGCCGGAAAATAGCCGCCATTGATTCCAATAAGCATGATTGGGATTGAAAGAATAGAAGATATTGATAAAAAGGATTTTTGTAAAAAAAAAACATTTTTTAAGTCCGATTCATTTTGATGTAATTTCGTAGTTGAACATACTTCTGTTCCTTAGAGAGACGCTACAGGGGCTACTATCAATGACAATAAGCATAAGAGATGGTAACTAAGACTTATAGGAACGACGTTCAAATAGCGGGCATCCGAAATTGGGCTTTATGTGTTTATCCCGTTTCTATTTCTGGCTACAATTTTTTATACTGACTCCGTTCATTTTGATTTGCTTTGCTGAGCAGCTGATGTTCAAATTCACTTTTAGCAGAATGAAAGAAGAGAGAAACTAGCCTAGAGATGCCAAAAAGATTTCACGCAAAATGTCGAAAAAGCGGCAAAATGGTAAAGCGAAAAAAAGTTCGACGAAGTAAAAAACATAGCAGGACAAGTCCTGACGTACAATTCAAAGAATTTTCATTGACTAAACAGAAAACTAGACCTAGAACGGACTATGAATGGATTGGAAAAACCATTTAGAAAAAAATCCAATCCAAAAAATTGAAAAAAACAGTAAAAATCAAAGTGAAATTGCCGAATGTGAACAAAAAACCACTAGCGAGAAAGCGAATTTTTGTTCAAACACCGTTTTCTCACTCTACTTTAAAATTGGAGCAAAGAAATTTCACGCCGCAAACCCACTTGCCCTTTCGCTCCACTTCCTGTTTCGGCGTGACCAAAATCACTCCTCCAATTTGACTTCAAAAATCATGAAAATGTGTGAACAGATCTTAAAAAAAAAGCGCCCCAATACAATTCAAATTCTTCGAATTGTAAAAAAATAGGAGCGCTATGATAGCCGGCGGAGAAGATGAGGCCGGCTATCAATTATTAAATATCGTGTTATTACATGGATTGAACTAAGAATCCTAACGACGTACCTAATCCACCCGTTGAAATAGTTGAAACAAAAACTATTGTGAAGATCTCACGAGCAGGCAAAATTAGCAAATTTAGTTTGGTTTTTCAAAACAGGTGGCATCTCACTTATTCCAATGAGTGCTAATTTTGAGAGCTTTCAGAAAAATCCACACTATCAAATATAAATAATATAAACTGCATTAAGACGACTTCTGCACAAAGAAGCAATAAAAAGTATATGATTTAAGAAACAAAGAGCCCAGCTTAGTTCCTCAAATCTTGCGAAATAGTTCTCTATGTGACAGCAGTGAACTAGCATGAAAGATTCTTTGCTTATATAACTGTGAAGTTAAATAAATTTGAGGCAACTTTTATGCGATAGTTTCGGTTTTAATACTCAGAGAACTAACCTTTATATTAGCTCCAAAGATAAAAAATTCAAACTCGAAAAAAAGAAAGAATTTTGATACAATCAGAAGATTCATACAATATTAATCAAAGAGAAAACATTGCAATTTACTAGATTTTCCAATCTATTGATTGCCTTGGATGTGGACAAAAAGACCAAATGTTTATCAATAGTGAATTCATAAAATTCACTTTTTAAAAAAATAAATGAAAAGTTTGTTTCATGAAAAAGCGACGTTAAATTAATAAACTTATAGAGAGATGGATAAACTGAAGTAGAAGTTGTTTCAAGCTGCTTTTATTTAAGACACAAAAGTAAACAACAAGAAAAAATCAGAGCAAAATAGAAAAAAAAATATGTCAGAAAAAAATTAAAAAAAAACAAAATGCTTTCTATTGATAAACCAGTAGTTTCTAGGCAGGTAGCTTCCATGAGTATGAATGAATCTGACTTCACGATTTCTTTCCAATACAATTTCTTATATTTAATGAGAGTCGAGCAAGCCACCAGAAAGACCATGAAAAAAAACTGGATAGAAATCATAACTTCCATTTTTCAAACAATTGTTTTCAAAAAAATTATCACAATAATTGCAAGTGACCCAGAGAAATTAAGCTAAGCACTAACCGAAATATACTGTTACTGTTTTATGACAGCATTAGGGAAATGTGGTTTTGAAAATTGAACAAAACTAAATGCAGAAGACTAAGCACGGCAAGTCAACAAGTAATCGCGATAATCAGATTTTTCTCATCTTAGATATAGCGGTTTACGCCCTGAAGATTGTTGCTTTTTTGTTACTTGTGCAGCCTGATTGTGGTTAGCTGATCAGCTAGCTGATGTGGCTTTCAAATTCGACTTTCAATTGACCTCAAAATCATCAAAATTCTTGAAGTTATCTTTAAAAAAGGAGTGCATGCAAAAACAAATAGCTTATATGAAACTGGAACGCAAAACTAGCCGATCGAGAACGTGGAGCTACTTCTAAGAACTCATTTTACTTGTTGGTTTAATGGATAACACAAATATCAGAAAACTAATCAATAGTGGCATATAAGTTGCCTAATTTTTAAAAACGTCGAAAAATCTGATTTCCAAATCTGTGTTGTCCAAATAATACGAAAAGCAGGATGAGTCATTGTTGATTGGTGTTCAGTCAAAAGAGGATGCTGAAAAATTACGTGCTAACGCTAAATCTAAAAATGTCTCTGAGTTATTTGGGTTCAATGTGAAAAAACTTTACTTTTTTGTTTTTTTTTTCAAAGTCTTTTTTTGATAATCAGACATAACCGACTAAACGTCGGAAAAATTGCTGTCGAACGACTAGTGGGAGTTCTAATCAAATTCAACCTGCTTCAATCGGGTGGGGAAGGGGGGGGGGAGCTTAAGTGGGACTAAGAAGTTCAATAGTGGGCTTCAAATAACCACATTAGAGGTTAACATATACCACTATAAAGATTTAAAGTAAAAAAAGGCACCAGTTTCGGCGCACTTTTCATCTGACTTTTATTATTAAATTGCCACCAATTGAGTTCAGCTGCTTGAAAACGTGATTGAGAGAGAATTTTAGATCACTCGATAAACAAAAAATCAAGGGCGCAAAAGTCACTCGAAAAGTCAAAATCGTCAAGCGAAAACTTTGCACCAAAAAGACACACACGTTTACAGTAACTGCTATGAACTTCGTTCAAGAGCAATTAATCAGTCATTGTCAGACCTCTACCATTTTTCTCCCTCTTTATCAAGACCTTACAAAGAGTTTAAAACGATGAAAAGTAAGTTGAACACAGGTGAGCGATGTTGAAAATTTTGTAAAAGTGTCTGAATTCGATAAAAAATGGCTAAAAATTTGACGCGAAATATTTTCTCAAGAAACGCATTTTTTTCTATTTCTGTACTATATAGAGTCATTGACAAAACGGTAAGATATATATTTTTCAAGGATACCTTCGAAAAAAATGATAGTTGTTGTTGTTTATATTGTTTTTGACCAAAACAATATTGCTAAATTTAATCAAAAAAAATTAGGCTAAATTGCCCGAAATTATGGTTAGAAAAGGGTTTGAAAATTTCCAAAATAGCTAATTTCCTGAAAGTTCACTTTGTAGAGGAATTCTAGACGCAGAGAACTTCAAATGGATACCACATACGCTAGCCCGGGACATCCTCAAAAAAGTCAAAATTTGTCGGAACAAAAAAGTGGAACTAGCATAAAGTTCTCACATTTTTTTTTCAAAAAAGTGGCAACAATGAGTGGCTTGCCGCGAGAGCACAACAGATAAAGGACGACAAAAATCATTTCGAGTTGAAAAAAGTCATGAGTTTTGGATGTATTTTGGTCTGTTTATTTTTATTAGTTATTTAGCATTTATCGTTATCCTGTTCTGCGGTCTTGTGTCAAGTTTAAGTGAAAAATTGATGTAAGATTAGCGGCGAAAAGCTGTCGTAACAATTATTTTCCAACGAAAAGCGATTGCATTTTGTTTAACGATGAGTGCGTTGAAAGCGTTGATTGTGGTAGGATTATCTGCTTTTAGCCGTAAGATTTTATAAGTCTTGTTCATTTTAACGGTGAAATTTTTGCAAAATGCGGTTTTCAGTGTCAATTTTTCACCTGTTTCCTTGAAATTTTTGCAGAAGGTTCACAACTTCTGCAAAAATTTCTTTTTGCATGGCCGTGCTTTCTTTTATAACTACGTCAATGTTTCACTTCAAATTATCTTTTTTGTATCTTAATCAGAATAACCAATTTTTTTGTGTAATATATGCGTTCAGTTGTCGTAGGATCAATGGTTCATAGGAGTTAAATTTTTCATTTCTCTCATCGTTGCTTTTAGCGATGAAAGTTTTAGCGGCAATGTAAAATTCACATCTAACAACAGGAAGTTTTAAAAAAAACGTTAAAAACCTCAGCCCAAATCTAGCTTTAAATTAAAAATTCTATAGAAAAGGATTCGCTGTAATTTGACTTGAGAATGTAATATGTCTTGAGAATTGCTTCCACCACAGTAAGTGGTAAAATTTGCAAATTTTACAAGCATCCCCCACTATTTTACAACGTTTAACCCATTTTTAGCGTTAAATCCCGAAGTACTCTCTTTCTAGATTTTCAGTAAGCAATATCAAAGTACAGCAGACGTGAATATCAATAACGTTTCCTTGTGAGCTAATTCAAATTTTTAAAAAGTAATTAGTTTCTGCAGCTATTCACACAATTTCACAAGGCGTATCGAATGACCAGCTTTCCGTCAATGTTCTAAGGTACTTTCTAATGTTATTGTTCTATTTATCTTTATAAATAAAAAAATGAAACTTTTGTCACAGTTCATGTTTACTCTGAGTAATTCTTACTCGATTATGATAATTCTCTCCGCAAATTTTCTTAACATTTGGATTCGTAATGGCGCGTAAGACCAAGTTAGATTATGCGTTTGATTAGGTTTTTAGAATCTTTGATCACTTTTTTTTCTGTCATAACACGTGTGACCTTGAAGTGGTTCATAGTCCCAGTGGTTCGGTTTTGAAATATTGAACGAAAACATTTTTTCCTGTTTTGTAAATCTGTGTCATGAAACTTCCCAAAAAACATTGCCGACAGATCGCCGGGAAACAGCCGCGATAGACGCTTGTGGCCTTCCATGAATTGAAACAACTAAAGAAATAAGGTAGTCAGATTGACCAAATCGAAATCAACAACTCAAGACTCTTATACGCAAGAAGTAGGGCATATACGTTTGGCAATTCTTAGATACACACTTTTGAACTTTAACTAGCAAATGTTCATGAAAATCAAAATTCATTAAGCAAGTTAAGAAGTCATTTTGTAAGACGTGTGCTGAGGTAGGGTTACTTTGAGAGGTTACTTTACTTCTGACTTATGGTGTCTCAAGAATATAGTTAAATCTTAAGGCTTACCTGACTAACTAAAGTTCTAGATCTCTAGTCTGTTACTCTTCTATCTGAGCTTCAGTAGACAGTGCACCGGCCGAAATGCTAAAGTCTAACGTATATCTCAAAACTAAAACAAGAGCGGAGTAGAGAGAGAGAGAGAGAAGTATACTTTATTATTATATCAGGTATGACTGGTACCGACTAAAGGGGTGGCGTGTTGTGTTACCAACGGGTAAACAGTTAAACAGTTAAAGGAAAGGTATTTCCATAATTTCAACCAATCAGGGTTGAGTATTTTAGTTTATATTTATTAACATAAATAAAGTCTTTAGATCTTTTTGTTGGAAGTCAACACTGACTCCATCTTTCCGGGTTTTAGAGTTTTTTGAAAGTCTTCTGTACTATAGGTCAATTTCTCTTTATTCTCTCTGAAGGTTTTTTCTTTCTTTTTTGAATGTGTTGCTCGGTGATCGGTTTCGTCAAAGAGTAGAGTCCCAGACATAGGTTGCCCACAGAGCAAGGAATGAACATCGACAACCACAAGAGTATCAATTCTAGTACCACTTCCAGTGGATGAAGATCCTTTTGGGTAACTCCAGTGTCGATGTGTTGTGGCGCTCTTTATGTCCGGTGACTTACCTGACTTATTTTGTTAGCTGTTAAAGGTTTACTAAGTGTTCTGTGTTAATACGTAGTATCCCTTCCGGTTGGAAGAGTTTTTTGAAATTGCAATTATGTAATTCGACAAAGAAATTGGGGGTAGTGAGTTTATTTGTTAATCGAAGTCTCTGTTTACGATCATGGAAATTGTTAGTGACATGTGACTTTTTTGGCAATTTTATTTTTTGTTACTGAAGATGAACATGTATTATTACTTTTAATGTCTCCAGAAATCAGGGGTTATTCTGATGCTGTTGGTTTTTACGAATTGTTTTGCCATACTTCTACTGGTGTGGGGTAACTATTGTTCAATGTTATTTTTCGCGTTTGTCGTATCTGTAAATTTTTTGAAGGTTGCAGATCTCGCTTATTTTCTTTATAATGAGTAGACGCAAAAATGTCCCATTTCCTTATTCCAATTAACGGTTATTTCATCATTATGTAAAAGGTTCGCTGGATACGATACAATCTTCCAAATAATGCCTCTTTTCCTTTTGAAGGAAAAGGATTTATTTAGAGTATTTGTTACAAACATAGATGTTAGTTGGTACTAATGTATTACATGTGATTGCATAGTATGTGGTAAAGTATCATGTGCTTTGTTTTGAATGTGAAAATTTCGAATTGTGAACATTCTCAATGTTTCGTCTGTTCTACTTTTGTTGTATTTGTCTGGAAAGTATTGGTAACTACTGTCAAATAATTTTTATACCCTATGTTATGTTCTGTATGGAAGATTCTACATGTACTGCATGATAAATCTAGTAATTATGTTAACAGGGGTGTCAGGTTATGATTCATGTGGTTAGTTAGTGAGCTGCAATCTATGTTATAATTGTGCATGTTTGTTAGTACACATTACTATAGTGTATTATTATACACTGTGTTACTCATTCCGCTTATTACTAATACCTTGTTCTATTTTTGTTTTCCTTTTAATTACAAAATTGCATATATCTAGCTATGGAAAACTTTGCATATAAACATGTATACAAGTAACTAAGAATAGGGGTAAATGATATAGCTAAAAAAATTATTGTGTTTTTTAGAGTCTATTACACATTAAGTGTCATACTACTATAAATGGGTTCAATCACATTTAAGGATTGTTTGTAAAATGAGTTTTGTTACTAGCATTCATAAAATATTTATTGCACGAGAAAAATGCAGAGGAACATCTATAGTTAGGTGTATAAATAAATATTTATAACAATGTTACACTGATATTGTTCTGGGTATTACGAAACTTGTTACTACATCAAAGCTTGTTACTGAATATTCCTTGTTAGAGTTTCTCTGTCTGTTTAGGGTGATTTGTTCGATCGCTATATTGTTGATATTCCTTGATGAAGTGATCATCCTTTGAAAGAAAATATGCCACGAGATCAGTTATTTCATCTAGTGACACTTCCGTTATTGATGCTTTTACCGAGTTTCGTGTTTCTTTCTCGATATCTGAAGTCTTGCGTTCATTGTTAAATTGTATCCTGTTCAGGACAGCTCTGTTTGTTACGCTGCCTTCCAAATGGTAAGTGTGACATTCCTCACACGGTTCTAAGGCTTCTATGGGTACAATGAGCGGTCGTTCGGGCGCTTCCTCGGGTTGGAAGATATAGTAATTCTTTACAGGGTCGAAATTACGTAGTGTTCCAATTGTAAATTCCCATTTTAGTTTGTATCCGTAATTAAGAAAATAGGGTGAAGTTAATTGATCGTTTATGTGTATATAGCTCTCTGTAGTATTCTTGTTCTTATCGCGTAAAAACGTATAGTATATTAAGTTGTGGACAAGCTTCGTTTCATGTACTCTATAATTATTTTTCTGAACATCCTTTGGTGTCGGATGCAGGAAATTGAAGCTAATCTGAAAAATCTGGTGGTCAAAAACGCTGTATGCGGAAAGGTCTTGTGATGCCTTTGCTACGAGATTATCAAATGTACATGTTATAGGTATTTTAAATTCGTAGTCGTAGTCGTATAAAAAGCGTTCTGTTAGACAGTAGAACTGTTTTAAAATTGGGTACGCTGTTTGATGGTATTTATCGCGTCCCATATTTGTGGTACTACGTTTCACTGTATTCGTGTTCTCAGAAGGTAATGGTGGAAAAAATTCAGAGTCACGATCTTTTAGGTTGTGTAACGGTGCCTTTACAAAGTTATAGTCCCGTGAATCGAATGGCATTTCAAACCAATTACGCTATTTTAACAATGGATAACAGTTACTGTTATGTGGGTTATTCAATGTTCGGGGATCTTTGTCCTGAAACCATATTGTTTCCATTACTGTTGTTGTGGGGGATTGTTCGTTAGTGGATTGGTGGAAAAATGATTTCCTACTGTTGCTTCGGGGCGTTACGGCGTACGGGAATCGTAGATTGTTCGGTCTTATATATGATGGATATCCATGTGATAAACGGTGTTGAACGTGATATTGCGGTAATTCGCGTTCGTCATCGTTAGGTGGGGGTGGTCGTACTGGTGGTGGATAGTTAGGTAGAGGTGGCGATTGGTATACTGTATTTGGCGTGCTATCGTTACGTGGTCTGTTATTCTGGTAACTATGTATGTTAGTGCTGGTTCCTTGTTGTTACGTTAGTATTTGTTCTATTATAAAATGAATCTTGATTACGTTTGTTTTCTGTTTGTTTTTTTTTAGTAACTTGTTCTTTTATAACCTGTGCGATCTCTTTGGGTGTTGGTTGGTTCAGCGCTGTTTGTGTGTGTTGATCGGAAATGGCACATTCCACTTCGACTCTCATAGTTGTTATCCGGTCATGTGGGTTGTCGAAACGATCGTCTGTCTGCGTGCTGCAATCAGAGGCGTTATCGCGTATTGTTCCTGGACTTGAACGTCCTGATCCTGAATTGAGTTCTCCTTCCTCAACGTCGTAGCTGAGGGGTGAATCTACTCGGTATGGAGTCTCGGGCTCATAGTCCACTCTGTGTGCCATATCGTTTCTTGTTTGCTGAAAGGTAATTCAATTTGTTACATATTCTTAACTTTGTATTAGTTACAATTGATTGTTACAGGTTTATATATGAAACGTTGTTCACTTAGTTTGTTACAAACACACTTGTTATCAGTGGTACCTTGTTATTGAATGTTATACAATTATTATTATTCATTTGTCGGTATTATGATTTATGAATACAATGTTCATTCATATTCGTACAGGAATTTGTTTCTGTGGTGAATTGGTTAGTACCATTATGTTACTTATATATGTATGTTATATTGCAAGGTGTAGGAGGTTTACATGTATTGTTCGATTATACCATATGTGTTAAGTATAGATGTAGGAAAAAACATGAAATATGGGTGGTGGGTGTATTGGTATTTAAATTTGGATAAGTAAGAGAATGTCACTCAAGTAAAAATGTCTTTGAAATAGTATAAAGCATGTTAGTTGTTCATAGCTGAGTACAGGTTTATACTTCATATGTATCTGCCGAATGAGTGTCAAAATATGTGACTTCATTCGTATGTGGTTGGTCATCATTTTTCAGGATGTCTAAACTATGGCTGCGGTTTTGCATTTTATTAGCTGCTAGTTTTAACTGATTGAAATCTATTGGTGAGGGGGGGGGTTTGTATTTCCATTACTTTTACTGATGGTATGAAGTTTTTTTGGTTTGTCGTTGTAGATGATGGTTGTGGGATTTCCTATGGTGTTGTTTTACTAATACCTAAAGGAGGTTCATATGAACTTCCCTGAAATGTTGATGATTGTTGTTGTATGTTAGGCGCACTAGGGATGGGTGCGATATGTGGTGTAGGAAGTGATGTTGTTTGAGGTGTATTAAAAGATACGTTTTTTCCTAAACATTGATATGCAGGTGGTGGAGTGATGAGTTGTGGTGGTAGTATGGGTAGTTTGTTTTCAGTTATCGTTTCTAATGGTTCAATTTTTAATGGTTCTTGTTTGTACTTTCGTTCTGGCAATGGTGGTTTTTGTTTCTTCGGCGGTGAATCTATTGTTCGTAACTGTAGTCCCTTATCTGTTCTGCGAATAGTTGTATCATAGTGTTTGTATTTAGTTTCAATATAAGCTTGTGATGGTTTATCGTTATCGTTGTGATCTGTTATATGTGTTATATCTGAAGAGTGTCGGCGAAAAATGTTCTTCCTTGGTTTATTATGTCTGGTATAGTGTGAATAATTTTCATCACTATCGTGACTAGTTTCTTCTTCTTGAATCTGTGCTACTAGTTGTGTTAATGTCTGTGAGAAGATACCAAATATTCCTGTTAAAAGTATTTTTGTAATACTAGCTTGTTTGCCAATTGCTTTATGAATTGCAAAAGCATTATAGAATTTTATTATAAGGTTTGTTAAAAATAGTATCATACTAATCATGGCGTATATGATTGCCATTTTTTCTAAGATGTACCATGGCCAACCAAAAATTGATAATATTTGTTCCTTTAGCCATGCTTCGTCAAAAATTTCTTTCCAGTTGACACTGGGTTGGTCGATTTGGAAGTTATATCCATTAATATTTAGATCTTTTAACCATTTTAGTGATTGTTCATAATTTTTGTATGTTTGTAGTAATCCGAGTTGTTCAAGTTCTAGCAATTTTTGTGCATTTGCTGATGTAGCTTCCTGTAATGGTTTTTCGCGGTCTCGCATGTATTCGTGTAGTTTTCGTTCTTGAATTAATTGTTCTCTACTGTATATACCACTTTCTATCAAACTTGCTTTACTAAACATGTTGTCTAGTACTATTTCTTCAGGTGAAATAGTATTCAATACTGTTTCGACTTTTACAGGGTATGGTGTGACTCTGTATCTCGCTGTTCCTTCAGTGTCTATTGATATTAATTGATCAAAGTTACTGTGTGAACATGGGACTTTCTTCGCCCATAAGTATGTTTGTCGTGTTAGTTGGTGTACGTATTGTACTCTGTTTTTGTATAGAATTGGTATTTTGTCATAACATTCGCGTGTTTGTGGTACATATAGGGGTGGTGATTTTTTCGCGCATTTGTACATTTTCATTACATTTACTCCTTCTTGTTTGACAAATATTGATCTGTCTCCAGTGAGGATATATCCTAATAGCGGAGTGTTCTTTTGTATTTGTGTTAATGTTAATTGTCGAAGGTTTCTAGTTTGTTCGCAAATTTGTGAATAGAATTCTATAGCTTGTAGACTTATTCGTGAGTAAATGTTACTCATGTAAAGGTCCATTTTCATGTTCAGATGTGTATTTTCATTTACAAAACCATAGTACTATTGTTTGTTATCTTCGCCTTCATATCGTGTACGTTCTGATATTATTTGTTCTGGTTTTATTCGGATAAAGTTTTCATCGTCAAATTTATCTTTCTTTCTTGTTACTTTTTGTCCAGTATGCATATCGTATCCATATTCGTAGATGATGTATATATCATCATATTCTGTTTTATGTAATGGTTGTAATGAACCGCACTCTGGTTCGACGAGTGGGAATACTTCGAATCTAGTAGCGATTGTGTCTGTTTTATTTAATTTTATTTTTTGTGTTAAGTCGGGTTGTTGGACTGTTGTCCATTCAGCGTTTGTTTCTATCCAATATCTATCTTGGTACTTTACGGTGAATGCATCAAATCTAATTAGTTCAAATAGTTGACAATGTGTTTGTGGTTCCCATACTATTGTTGCTTTTGTTAACGGTGTGGGGAGGCATTCTCCTTTGCGGAGATCGCAGGGTAGTTTTGTTCCCATATATGATATTTCCTCGTTGTCTAGATTTAGTATTAGTGATACCTCACCTATTTCTAGTGTCCAATCTAATATATCTATTCTGTTCTGTTTTCGTGGTCCTTTCAAGCAATTGGATTGTGCAATTTTAATTGCGCTTGGTATCCACATTGGATTTGTGTAATCATAAACTATCCGTCCGTATGGCGGTACCAAAGGGGTAGTCATATCGAAATGTATTCGACCTTGCTTTTCTTCAATCGTTTTCTGAAGTGGTGGATTAGCGACATAGTTGAATGAGATATTATATCTTGTTGGTTTATGTCTTGTGTTTTTGAGAAGGTTTATTCTAGCGCGTTCGTTTCGAACTTCATCCGCGTCTAGTATTTTTGTTCTTTGTGCGTCTGAAACGTAATAACTTGGTCTATTTGCTCGAATGTAGTCAGTGTGTTGTGAACACCATTCTACGCGTTCTTTATTTGTTCCTGCAACTGCGTATGCTTTTCTTTCTACTGCTTGTGCTTTTGATAATAATTGTACTTCTGTTTTTGTCATATCAAGATCTAATGGTTTGAATTTACATGTACTAATTTTGTTTAGTTCGTAGTATGTAACATTTGTGATTTCTTCTGCATCACAATCATAGTGTTCTAAGAATATATCTTGTGGTCCTGTTGCGGAGGCGTTAATATTTTGTCCGGTTAATTCTACAAAATCTATTTGTGTTTGTCTTTTTTGTCTTTTATTGTTCATTTAAATTTTATCTAATATACTATTTGTTAGTCGTTCTCTATAGAAGTTCCACTTTCGTGTCCATTTGTCGATGGCTATTTCCCACATGGCTTCGTAGTCTGAATTGTTTTTAGTGTTATTTAATTCTTCTATTTTAGTATTGTTGAGGTATTTTAGATAAGTGTTGGTATGATTGTGGTGAAATACATGGTGTTGAAGGTTATCATATTTTTGTTGATTAAAGGTATGGTAATTATTAATGGCTTTGTCATTTCTTGTTTTGTTTTTATTTTTAAAATGTTGTATTTGTGTTTCCATTTTTTCGTTGATACGGTCTTTAATGCGTTGTCTAGCTTCATTTTTCAGTCTTTGTTCCATTTGTATTTTTGATCCACTTTCATATATATGTATATTATTATTAATAAAAATATGAGAATAAAAGCTTTCAATTGAATCGACTTGTGTATGATAGACCGGTGTGTGGATTGTAAAATGTTGCAAACCCTAAAGTTTATTTTGTATATCTATCGAATTTGTATATAAATTCAATTCAGATAAAAGGTGCTGGGATCATGGTCGTGACTATAGATGGTGTTGTAGCATGAAATGGATGATTAAAGGTAGTGTTACATTTTATCGTTGTGTTAAATTTAAGTTCGAGAGATGGTGTTGCTAAAACATTAAGTGCTGCGTTGCGTTGGCGATGTGTTAGATTTAAAGTGCTTGTTAGTCTGTTTCTTAACCAATTAGTAAGTGTATCACCAAGATTGGTAGGTCCGTATAACAGCGGGGGTGGATTCCAAGTTTTGTGGTCTAATGGGAAGAAGTATGTATGTTCATTTGTTCTACTTTGAGTCGGGGGGTTACAATTAAGTATGGGGGTAGATCGAGTTCGTCTTGGATGGCTGGAGGGTAATCTAATATCGGGTATAAATGATGATGGGGATAATGCTGTATTTCTCGGAGGTTGCAAGGTATTTGTGATTTCGACTCTTGGTAAGCTTACTGATGTATTTGATGATGATGTTTGATTTGTTCTCAATGGTGTTGTACTTGTACTTGTGGATTGTGGTGATGTTGCTGACCAAAGTGAACTATTAGGTGACTGTAATGGTTGTACTCGGAAGTGTTCTTGAACAAAATTGAAGTCTTGTCTTTGTGAAAATGTTGGTGGTAAGAAAGGATTTGCTCTTAGTTCGGATGGTGTTGGTGTATGATCTGTATTAACACTTGAGTGTTCACTTGGTGAACTGAGACTAAAATTGTGCAATGTAGGTGTTCCTGTTCTACTTGGTGGTTCGGAGTGCCCTGTTTCTAAAGGTCTTATTATATTAGATTCTATGTCGGTTGATCCATATGAGACTAATGTTGAGTCTTGTGTTGGAAATGATAATGACGATCGACGTCGCGCTCTTAAAAGTTCTCTTCTTTCCGGTCGTTCCCGTCGTACAGTATACGGGTTTTCGTTATCTGGGTTTAAAGTATCATCAATTTCTGGTGAAGTTGGAATATTTGTTAAATCTGTGACTTCGTTATGGTGTGGCCTTTCTGGGTGATTGTTACTTTGATTATTACTTGATGACGCAATTTTTGCGGGCTATATGTTATGCTCCTGAGCCAGGTCCGTGGGTGGGATGTTAATGAATGGTGGTTGTAAAAAAATGAGGGGTGTTAATTCTTGTCCTGGTGGATGTGTTTGTGCTCTTGGTTCGATATCCAAATTTCGTTGTAATCTAGTCTGAGATTTAATTGATATATTATGACATTACCGTATAATTGAGAAATCCTATTTGTAAGTAGATTTTTTGTGAGTGTAGGGTGTAGTAAATGGATTCTTCAATATCAGGAATAGGATCAATTTTTATGGATACAGAAAATATTCTATTAGACTTAAACACATTTGTATGAAAAAGTAAATTACAAGTGCGATTTTAATAAATTTAAATATTTCGAGTTCTATGATATCTATATTGGATTTTTATATGTGGAATATATCAGAGTTTATTTCATGCATGAGGTGTTTTTATTGTACTGGTGGGCTTGCATAGACGACTCTACGATTTCGTACGATTTCAGTTATGGTTACTATAGCTAGGTACGTTGAAATAACTACGATACACGGTACTAGAAAGATAGTTAAGAAAAATATTACTTTAGATAATAGTAAGTATATTGCTATTAATGCTTCTGTGAAATCAATTTTCGAAACTTTTGTATTTGTACTTGTTTTTAATTTTTTCTTGGGTGTTAGTGTGATTTTTAGTGTAAATCAGATACAATGCTCCACTGGAAAGTGACAGTTTTTTACTATTGTAACTGACACTTAACGGTGCCGCACTATCAAATTTTGTGAAAGCTTTAGTGATATAGGACTATGACAATGAGTGGTATCATTAGAGTTGTTACTTTTTTGTTCTGTCATCAATGAGGCGTATAGCCTCCTTTTTCAAAACTACGAGAAAAACTTTGTGTAACTCGTTTAAGTTGACACACTCTCTAGTGTTAATTTGTTGTTTCAGTATATCAAATTCTGTGATTTTTTCAGTACATTGTGCTGTGTTTTTAAGTAGATCAAAGTGTCTTTCTCCCCAAAAGAGTTTTATCTCTTGTCCAGTGTTTGTTATTCCTTCTATGATAAAGAGATAATTTTGAGTTGATACTTTGCAGTTTGTTAGTTGAACGCTACCGTCATCAAAATGTATATGAATGCCAGATGGGTAGTCAAATTCAGTAAGATCGTCTATTTGGACTGATATTTTTATGACAAGTTGGTTCTTATTAAATGAATTCAAATATTCTGAAACTAACAACATAAATGGTATGTCATTAATATGGTGACTATAATGATGTATAAGTCTTTCTGAAATGAAAGGAAGATAATTCAGTTTTACCTGGTTTGTCGAATTGTTTTCGGTAAAAAGTTGGTAAGGATGTAATAGAATTTTAAAAGTAGTTGATACAAAATTACTCTGATTGATTTCAGAGATTACTGAGAATTAGATTTTGGAAGAAATAGCTGAAATTGTGTTCGGGTTGAGAATGAGGCAAGAAATTGTTTATAAAATTCAACAATTGAGAGTCGATGATGAAATTTTGTTGAGGTGGAATTTTTGAAATTAAGATTTTGTGTTAAGTTAGAAACAGAGTTTTAGTTAGAAATTATTTAGAATTTATTTAAGTTAGTTTTAGCTCTTACTAACTAAATTGAAGAAAATTTTCTGATTTGAGAGAGGTTGTGATTTGTACAAGACAAAATCGGAGTTGTGATTTTTACTTAAATATTCGGTGTTCTCTACAATGTTGGTGACATTAACATATCTTCCGTTTTTCTTTCTTGGTTCTTGAAGTTGCCAATTTTACTAATTTTCTGGTGGTAATTAGTATTTTGAATTGTTATCCTTTGATTTATAAGTGGCATTTGTGGATTTTCTTTGGCTTTCTTGTTACGGTGTTTTTCTTGTAATTGGTATGTTTGAAAGTAATTGGTATGTTTGATTGGTGTATGTCGTTGTATTTTGCTGGTAGGTAAGATAACAATTAGGTAAGATACCAATTATTTCTTTTAAGGTAGTAATTTGTTTCAAGTAGGTATTTTATTGATGGTATGTTCGATGAAGATGATGGCTCCATCTGCTCGCTTTTTTAAATCCTTTGAAAGTTTAGTGCTAATGAGCTACAGGTTCATTAATTGTTTTAGTTGGTGCAGAAATGGTATAGATGGTGCAAATGGTGCAAATGGTGCAAACTGTTAATTAGTCTTTCTGTTTGTAACGTAATGGTTGATATTGTGTTGAAGTGTCTACTTCAACACCTAATTGAGCTGTGTTAGATCTATTTTGTTAATCACCATTTGGTAATGGTAGGAAATGTTAATTGGGTTGACATTTTTAGTTTGTTACTAATTGCGTCTGCCTGGGAGCCGTTTGTCCCGGTACTTTGTTCTTCAAGTCTCTTCATCTTACTAATGAAGATGGTTGTTTTAATCTTTTCTTCTAATGATGTGTTCGTTTACTAATGAGGTATGTTGTTACTAATGAGGACTATGACGTCCGTCTTGTTAACGTCCGTATTTGCTTATGACGTAGGTTTGGGCTATGACGTATACTTTGTTAAAATGTAACTGTGAAATGTCTAGTTAGCCGAAGGTCATTTGACCGATGAATAATGAAAGTTTAACTTAATTGTAGTTGTATATATTTCAGGTAATGAGTCATTTCGCTCTGGATTGTTACTGTCTGGATTGGTACATGTAGGTTGCAACAAATGTATTGTTACAACGAATGGATTATTACAACAAATGGATTGTTACTTATAGTAATTACTGTTCTCGCTGGGTTGTTGCACTGCTTCATAGTTATATCACGTTTATGCCTTAATGTTAATTACTTGCTAGTATGCTAACAACGTTGCCAGCAGTGTTAGTTAGTTCTGGCAAAGATGTGTTCTTGTCTTTGATCTGTTTTATTATTTGTACTTATTCATTATTATGCGGGTTACTCGTTTAAAAAGAGGAACTTATTCCAATTTGTAAAGAAGAAGTTATTCTTCACAAAATATACGTTGGAGATGAAAAGAAGAAGTTGTTCTTTTCATTGTATGTTTATGTTGAACTCATTATTTTTTATTTCGTACTCGTTTTAGTGTTATCCTGTTTAGAAATAGTAATAATGGTGTTTTACCTGTTTTGTTTTATTTTTAGTGTTCCCTTTTTATATTATCTATTGTTTTATAATAAATTATTTGTTTGTAATATTGATATCTACAAAATGTCTATTCCATTCCGCGAGTCCTCAATCGTGGAGGATAATACCATTTTGTATTAATTTGTTATTTGAATTTTGTTATTTGATTTGTTTGTTTATTGTTTTTACTTCAATTAACTTCAAACTCGTCTATTCCAGTTCCAAGACTGTGAACATCAAAATACCATTTGTTATTTGTTTTATTGTGTTGTGTTATTTGTTTTTATGAAAATAATATGTAGGGTCGTTAGTGGTTGGTTCAGGGGCTAGTATCATAACCAGTTTGTGTTAGAATAGTGTTTGTTATTTTGACTTATATTGTTTTATTTGTTATTTTAACTTATATTGTTTTATTTGTTATTTGATTTATGTGGTGACGGTTAGTGTTCACGTGTAGTACAGGAGATGTCATGAGGTGGATTGAAAATGCTGAATGACAGTGAGTGAAGATTGTGACTTCAGTTATTCAAGAAGATTGTGAATTGAGGTGTGTAAGAAAATGTTGATGACGAAGGAAGAAGATGTTGATGATGAAGAGAGTATTCACCATGAAGAAAGCATTTACCATTTGGTTATAATTCTTTATTTATTCTTTGTGACCATTGAAGGTGTTAATACGTGAGTGTCGAGGTAATTTGAAAATTAAAAGAGATTTGGTTTGATCGGTCACGTGAACAGGTGATATTCCAAGGCAATATTCTAATGTTTGTTATAATGTATGTTTTAAAGGTTAGGGATTGAGTTAGGTGTATTAACACTTTAAAGTGAGTTTGTTATTAACACTTTCCAGAATGATTGATGTTTTTTGTACTTTTTGTGTTACTATTATTATTATTATTGTTTTAATATAGATGTTCTGGTTAATAATCTGGTTTCGGGGGTGTACACACAGGTTCGGGTTAGGGAAGTGTGTTAAAGTAGAAATACTGGATGTTTACTGGGTATGTTTAGGTAGATGTTAATCTATTACAGAGCTGGAAGATACGCAGTGTTTTTTATCAAAATAGTACTCTCTATCAAAATAGGTAGACATAAATATGATTCATAAATAGTATAGATTGTAGATAGCATGTATATATATATATATATATATATATATATATAGATATTTATTTATATTTATATTTATATTTATATATAACATAATGTAGAAAGGATAGCTTAATATAACATAATGTAGAAAGGATAGCTTGTAAGGTAGTCCATTTAATGACAATTATTAATATGAGTATCATAGTTTTATTTAATGAATTATATATTGATTAATATTATATAATTACATGTTATTAATTTACGTTTTTACTATTGTAATGTGACCTTCCTTTTCCGAAGGTTATATTGATGTGTATGTTTTGTATCCGGGTTGTGGATATCTTTTTGAATGGAAGTTGCTGTGTTTGGTTGTTTCAGTGTTGGTATTTCTATTGTTAGGAGATATTTTGTAGTTCTAATTTGATGTGTTTTTCTTTTGGATAATATGGTACAATGTGAATTCTGTGTATTGTTATTTGTTCTTTATTGTTGTCTTTTAAGATGTACGTTATTTCGGTTGGTTTATCAACAATCAAATATGGTCCTGTTTTTAGGGGTAATAGTTTTTTCGATATTCCCTCAATTTGTTGTTGATTAGTGACTAATACAAAAGTATTTTTCTCAAGGGGTTTTGCTGTTATAAATCGAATGTTCATTTCATCTGTTAACTTCTTTCTGTTTTGTAGAATTTTTGGTATTTTTTATGTATGTCTTTGTCTAGGAACCATTTTGCGTATGTTCATTTTTGTAATTTTGCAATTTTAGGATTGCTGAAATGGTTTTCCAAGTGTGTATGAGTAGGTTGTGTGTTACATGCACTTTTATCCGATGGGTTGCAATTACCCATTTCATCCGTTGTTGTTCCGAGTTTAATTTTTGTTGGTTTTCTCGGTTTTTGACTGAAAACGGCTTCATAAGGTGACATGCCTAGTCGTGTTTGATTTTGTGTGTTGTACGCGTATGGGAAGATTTTGCATTTCGTGACCAATTATTGTACTTTTTATTTGGTAATGTTCTAATGAATTGTCCAATTATTCTATATGTCCCTTCCACTAATCCGTTTGTACAAGGTGCAAATGTTGTGCTTGGTTTAAACTTTATTTCGAAGTAATTACATAAATGTGTTAATTCTGTATTGATGTATTCAGATCCGTTGTCAGATCGGATTTCTTCGGGTAGTCCGAATTTCATGAACCAATGTTCAAATAAAGCTGTAAATGCATAGTGTGCGTTATTTTTTGGTGCACACATTATAGTAACATAGTGTGAAAATGCGTCAACTATGACAAAGATGTAGTTATTTCCTTCTGATGTAGGGTGAATTGGTCCTTTTGTATCTATCATTATCATTTCGTTAAAGTAAGATTTTGTCGGTGCTGGTTGTTCATGTTTACTTTTCAATTTTGTGTTAGCAAACACTTTGTTCGTTTAACATTGTATACAATCTGCAATTAGTATTTTTATCCAAGTTGTAAGGTTTGGAAAATAGTTTTTTTTCCATTATGTTTCGTTTTGTTTTTTTGAGTCCTGTGTGACCTACTAGGTCTATGCAATGGTTCTCGTAAAATGTGCATAGTGATAATGTTAGTGGTAGACAGATTCTTTGTTTTGACTTTTTCTGAATATTTATCACAATTTTGATGATTTCAGAATTTTCATCAATGATGATCGATTTGTATTTCCTGAAGTATGCGAATAGTCCTTTATTTCCACGTATGTCCATTGTTACTGAATGTGGTTTACTATTATGTTTTTTCCACATCTTCACTTTGTGAAGTACAGGGTCTAATATTTGAGTTTCTTTGATTAGTTTTTCTGTTACTTTTGTTTTTTCGTCATAGAAAATGTCTGATATTTTTGCATTTTCATAGTTTTGTTTTTGTTGTATTTTTATGTTATTTGTCAATCTAAGATAATCATCGTCAAGATGGATTGTGTATGGTCCTTTTTGATTTTTCTCAATAATGAGATCATCTTTCTTTACCGTTGGAGATTGCCAATTCTTTATTTTCGGTTTGTATTTTTGTATCAGATTTGTTTTTGTCTCTTTGTGATACTTTTCGTATGATATTGGGTGATATTCGTTTTTGTCGATGTTAATTTCGAAGTAGTTGTTGTGATTGTTAGCTAGTATGGGATAATGTGTTCTCTCTTTATTTTCGTCGTTTGTATTATTGCATATGCTATATTTGCATTCTAGGTTATTTGCGAATGGTGTCTTCACAAAGAAGAATTTTATATTTTCTGGTAGTTCTAATGTTATGTCGCGTGTTTTAGTAAAATGTTCTTCGTCTATTGTTCTGCTGAGAAGGTCAGGGAGGACTAGGTTTTTTCCCTCTGTCCAAATTATGTGTAGGTTTGGAAATTTCATTAATATTAATTGAAATCTATAAACTCTATGGTTTGGTTTGTTCTTTTGAGTAATTAGATAGATAATCGGTTTATGGTCTGTAAATAATACTATTGGGTGATTTGATCCTGTTAAGAGGAATTCGTACTCTGTTAGTGCGAAAATGATTGCAGAGCATTCTCTGATTAATGTAGATAGTTGCATTTCTATAGGCGTGAATAATCTAGAATTTGCTGAAACTAATTTCATTTTCTTTTCAGCTGGGTGTTGTTGTAGCAATGCTGTTCCAATGCCTGTATTCGATGCATCTGTTATTATGTAAAATAGTTCTGTAGTGTCTGGCATCGTTAGTTCTAACTTGTGTTATTGTTTTTTTCATCTGTTCAAAAATTTTTTGATGTTCTTGTGTCCTTTTGAAATCAGTTTCTTTGTGTAAAAGATTGTAGAATGGTTGTAATATTGGCTGCATGCCATATACGTATTTTGCAAGTAAGTTAATTGTTCCTAAGTATCTTTGTAATGCCTTCATACTTTTTGGGGGTTCTAGTTTTTGAAAACCGTCAATTCTTGATGTCAGTAGTTTCACTTTTTTATCTTCAATTATATGTCCAAGAAATTTGACTTTTTTCAACATAAAGTATGTTTTGTCAGGCGCTGCTTTGAGGTTCTCCTTTAAGAGTACTTTATGATATTCAATGAGGGTTTCGTACATTTGTTCGTATGAGTTTGTTTGAATGAATATATCGTCAACGTATGTAATTACTGTCCCTTTACGAATTAATGGATAAAGAAAGTGTGTTAGTATCGATGCAAATGCTGCGGGTCCGATTGATATTCCGTAAAACAAAACGTTTAAAACAATATTGTTCATTGCCAATTGTAAAGTGAGTGTATCTCATTGAATCTTCGTCTAGTGGTATTTGGTTGTATGCGCTATTTAGATCAGCTGTTGTGAATATTGTTCCATTTATGCGTGTAATTGCGACGACAACAGGTTCGATCGGCCAAATACACATTGATTCATCAATCATGCTATTTAAGTATCGTGCATCTAGTACTTTTTTCACTGATTCGCCTTTTCGTAATATAATTACTGGATTTGTAAATGTATTTCCTGTAGATAGTTGTTCTTTGTTCACTGGTGCAATTATGTCGCATTTTTTTAGTACGTCCAGTAGTTTCTGGATTCGTTCTCTTAAGTGTATTGGTACTTTGCTAATTCTTTGTTTCTTGAAAATTGCATCTTTCTTTATAGGTAGATTCAGCTTCACTTTTGTTTTTCCAACATCAAATATTGTCGTTGCGTAGACTTGTCTGTAATCTAATATGATTGTTACTACTTTTTCAAATTCGTTTTGGGATAATTGTAAATGTTGAAAATCGAACATTTGAATAAATTCTTTTTCTGATTCTGTGTATTTATTAATGTTAAATTTGCATTTGAATTTTGGTTTTCTCTCGAAAGTTGCTACCTGTTCAATTGTTTCATTGTCTTGTATGTTTAGTATTTCGTTGATATCATTTTCATTTTCATATGTTAAGTGATATAATGCTGTAAATAAGTCTATGGAATTAGTCTGATACATTTTTTCGGTCTGTTTTTTGAACGTAATGTTTTGATACATAAAACCAATTAAGCCTTCATTAATTGTTATTTTGCGTTGATTTTTATTGACTAAGAATATGTCCATGAAGTGTTCTTTTTCTGTTGTAAGATCTTTTATATCCGTAAATGATAGATTTTGATACTTGTTAATTGGTTCAAAATAGTAGTTTGATCTATAAATTGCTTTCCCGTTTGACTTTTCCATTTGTCTGAAGATGGGTATCGGAAATGTTATGCATCTATATTGTTCTTTTTCAAGATAGATTGATTCTTTGATATAAATCGGATATAATCTAGAGTAGTAGGGGTATCCTTTTGTACTGTTCATGAAGAATGTAATGTCGTTATCTAGAATTGTGATAGTGTTTATTGTTAATTTGTTCGTATTTACATTTTTTGTTTCTATATATTCCTTGAAGAATGGAGTTCCAAGTATGTTGTGATTACATTGAGTAACATAAAAATGAATGTTAAAGTTGTGTTGTATTTTATTTCTGTTGTTTGATATTCTATCTGGTGTTAGATCTAATGTTATTGTTCCAAATGTTTCTATGGTTGCATTATTTGCAGCTGTTAGTGTTTTGTTTGCTCGTTCGAGATGTATATCTGAGTTGTTGTATTTTATTTCATTCCAGGTGTCTTCGTTTAAGAGGTTTAATGTTGCTCCAGAGTCCAGTAGAAAATCAATTTCCAAAACTGGTTTTTGCTTTGTAAAGTCTTGTTCGAATTTGTTACACTGATAGATTGGTAGTATCCATTTTGGGTTACTTTCTAGTGCATTCACTATAGTATTGCATGTGTCTTCATTCGCGTTGTAAAATTTGTCAAGTATTTCTTGATCTTCATTTGATGATTCGGATGTGTATTCGTATTCATCAATGCCAGGTGTCTATCTGTCTCTATATTATTTATTCTGCCTTTATTGTTATTATTGTTATATTTGTGTCCGTCTGTTCTTCCGTCTTTTGATTGATATCTGTTATTTTGCTCTCGGTGTGACGAATTTCTTCTATCATTTCTATTGTTATTGTTTGAATAATGTCTGTTATTGCTATCTGATCTTTGTCTGTATCTATCAGTTCTATTTGATTCTCTGCTATCAAATCTTTGTCTGTTATAATTATTATTATTAATATTATTATTATTATTATTATTATTATTATTATTATTATTATTATTATTATTATTATTATTATTATTATTATTATTATTATTATTATTATTATTATTATTATTATTATTATTATTATTATTATTATTATTATTATTATTATTATTATTATTATTATTATTATTATTATTATTATTATTATTATTATTATTATTATTATTATTATTATTATTATTATTATTATTATTATTATTATTATTATTATTATTATTATTATTATTATTATTACTATTAATATTATTATTATTATTATTATTATTATTATTATTATTATTATTATTTCTGTTATACGGTGATTGGTGTCTTGATTGACTGCGATTTGTGTATCTTGAGCTTGATCTATTATTTTTATATCTATTATTATTATTGTTTCTGTTGTAGCTGTTTGTTCTACTTCTATTGAAATTTTTTCTATAGTAACTTGTATTTCTAATGTGATATTTGTTATTCGAATCGCCGTTTCTTTGATAATTTGACGTATTATTGTAGTTATTTCTTGATTGTGGTCTATATGGCGTTCTGCTTCTTGAGCTGTTGTACACTGGTGATGTTGATGGTAGTTGTCTTCCATTGACATTGTTAGAGTCGATTCTTCTATTTGGTAAATTTTGATTATTTCTCAAGTGACCATAAAATGTTTTTTCTTTTGGTCTTGGCATGCTTTCTCGTCTTGGTCTTTTAAAACATCGGCCTTTTGTGTGACCGTGTGAACTACAGTAACTACAAAATAGTGCAAATTTTGGTCTTCCTTTAAAATTTTTTCTATCGTATGTGTTATTTTTTCCATTTAGAACGTTACAGATCGTTCCTTCAATTTGTTCCAAGTCGTTTTGATTCAAGTTGTTTATATTATTACAAGCTATATTCACTTGTTTTAAGTCGTCATTAATGTTATTTGTAGTTTGGTTAATTTCATATAAACCTTTATGATTGTTCGTTATTGTTCTTGTTAAGTCCATTTGATCTATTTTGTCAACTAGTGCTTTGAATGGCATTTCTGGTTCTCTTGGTGTTTGTTTATGGTTTGCATGTTTTTTCAAGGCTGCCGTTTTTAGTTCGTTATCCAAACATCTTATGAATATTTGATTCATTACTATAATCTTCTGTATATAGTGAATATGCTGTTTTGACAAGTGTTTCTATTCTCAGAGCGAGTGACCGTAATGATTCGTTTGTATGTTTTTGTAATTGCTGTAATACTATGAGTCGAACATATCTGAGAATTCTTTGCAAAATGTTTCCCAATCCAATTTGGTTTCACTCGGTAGAGTTGAATACCATTTTTGAGCTGGACCTTGTAGTGTGTGTAATATTAAGGCTGCTCTTTTTACTTTCCATTGGTGGTGTCCTGGTTTGTTAACTGATTCTATGCCACTGCTAAATATCATTGCTGCCACTATACTGTTTAGATATTCTTCGACAGTATATGCTGGGTCTGTGCCATCAAATGGTCTTATTGTCGTTGGTACTGAACCACTACTTATATTTTGTTCAATTTGTGGTCCTTCGTTTATACTCATTGATGTCAATTGTTTATAGAATGGTAATGGAGGTTCTGTTACCGTTGTTTCTCTTTCTTCTGTTATATTTGAATTTGTTGTACTTGGGTTTGATCTTCGTGTTCTGATTTCGTGTCTGTTGTTTTGTATATTATTGTCTTCTACATTTCTGTTTTCTGTTCGTGTGTTGTATTGTATATTAATGTCATTTATCGTTCTTTCGAATCTGTTAAACATTGATTGTAATGCTTCATCTTGTTTTCTTTCCATGTTTTCGTTTATTTGTCTGAATTTGTTTTCTATATTGTCTATTAGTCTATTTGTATGATTTGTTTTTTTTTCTGTGATTTCGTCTTTTAGATCATGGTAGTTGTACATTTGTTGTTCCCAATGTAAATCGTGATTATCATTGTTTTCGTTTAGTGAGCGTATATATGTATTGTTTCTAATATATTCTTGGTTCATTGTTTGTTGAGTTTTCTTCCTAACTCTCTGATTTACCGTTGGTGGTATCCAGTTCCCAAATTTTATTTCTTTTTCTTTTTCATCTGAATCGGAAATATATATTTCGTCTACAACATTTTGTTGATTTCCAAACAATTTTGAGTTTAGTGGTTTGTCTGGTTTTATTGTTGATTTTTGTTTTGCTTGTAGACTTGTGTTTATTTGAACGTCTTTTCGTGTTGACGTAGTTGTAAGTGTTTTTGATAGGCTAAACGATGAGGAACCTAGTTGTCCTTTTTGAAAGTCTTCTGTACTATAAGTCAATTTCTCTTTATTCTCTCTGAAGGGTTTTTTCTTTCTTTTTTGAATGTGTTGCTTGGTGATTGGTTTCGTCAAAGAGTACAGTCCCAGACATAGGTTGCCCACAGAGCAAGGAATGAACATCGACAACCACAAAAGTATCTATTCCAGTACCACTTCCAGTGGATGAAGATCCTTTTGGGTAGCTCCAGTGTCGATGTGTTGTGGCGCTCCTTATGTCCGGTGACTTACCTGACTTACCTGGTTTTTTTTGCTGGCTGTTAAAGTGTTTACTAAGTGCCTCACTGGTCGCACCAGATAAGACGTGTGCTGAGGTAGGGTTAACTTGAGAGGTTACTCTACTTCTGTGTTATGGTGTCTCAAGAATATAGTCAAATCTTAAGGCTTACCTGACTAACTAAAGTTCTAGATCTCTAGTCTGTTACTCTTCTATCTGAGCTTCAGTAGACAGTAAACCGGCCGAAATGCTAAAGGCTAACGTATATCTCAATACTAAAACAAGAGCGGAGTAGAGAGAGAGAGAGAAATACACTTAATTATTATATCAGGTATGACTGGTACCGACTAAAGGGGTGGCGTGTTGTGTTACCAACGGGTAAACAGTTAAACATTTAAAGGAAAGGTATTTCCATAATTTCAACCAATCAGGGTTGAGTATTTTAGTTTATATTTATTAACATAAATAAAGTCTTTACATCTTTTTGTTGGAAGTCAACACTGACTCCATTTGTTAGTGAAGTAAGTCATCACGCAATTGATCTAAAAGAAGAACAATAGACGTCACGCAGACAAATTTTAACTACCAAGCAGTAGAATTTACTAAAATTGAAAAAAAGTTAGTGGTTGCAAGAATCATAGATGGAGACGACGAATTACAAAAATCAAGATGTCCCCAATAATAGCCGCTAACGCTTCGCGGCTATTAATCAGAAGAAAATGACAAAAGAAAATCAGAATCCACCTGGTTTTCAATACTTGGTCGTGTTTAGCGCGTTTCTCTACATCTGCTTGTTTTCACACAGTTCACAAAATTTTTACGTGCAAATGCCACATAAAAAATCTTTTTTAAAATGTCATTTCAAATATTTTACTTTTTTTCGAAAAAAAATCAATGTTGAATATATACAAACATAATAAACTAACATCTTTCAAACTAATCTAAGACAACCAGCGAGTGGCTGGCTTCGATTTTAGATAGCTGGGGCTTAGTGATGCTTGCATTAGATTAGGGGGTCAATCCAGGGGGGTCAGGCAATGGGGCTGGGATGCGATTGAGATGGTGGGGTTGATTCAGGGAGGTGGGCCAAACTTTTAAAGAACCAGTAAGGCCAAAAGGCTTCCTGAGATCTGCTCAGCCACTTAATGCCCTCCGAGTATTACTTTTATGCCGTTTTTGAGTTGGAGAAGTTAAAAGAGTCAGACGAAAAATGAGTCAAGCGAATGGTTGCATAAAAAAGATCACAGCACTAATATAATTCCAACAAGCTTCGGTTGAGAGTAATTATTGACCTGCAATTAGAAATGTTGCTATCAAACTCGCATCTAACATCTTAAGATCAAGATTTTGAAAAACCACCCGTTATCAACGAATGACTCGTTAATGATAAGTCTTTATGCAGACAATTACCAGATATCTCGCCAATGTACTAAAACATAAACCGACTTACGTGGAACAATTAGCTCTCAATTAACACGCGGGGTACTAAAATTCAGTTGTGTCTATAGCCTTGATAAATTTCTATGGGTGGATGAAATTGAAGGGTTTGAAGGGTTCGAACTAGCGACATGCCGTATGCTAGTTTGAAGAGCTACTTACTCACCTATCACCTAATTGTCCTACACTATCTCACAAAAGATTTTGGTTTTAGCAACATAGTTACTTTCTGACTAAGATCATAGTTGATCAGGCAGAAATCAATAACTGAAGCGTTTAAAGTCATGTTAAACATGCAAAAATATAAAATCCTGTTCTAAAACAAAAGAGCAAAGATTTTGCATAAACAAGACAGACTTTTAAAATAATTGTTTCAGAATTCGTTCGAGAGCATAATTAAAAACGCACTCTAACACTTTCCCTTTGTCGTTTTTGTTTCTCTGGTTCTTTAATGATTTCAATATTCTTTATTGACGGAACCACTCGTTACAGAAATTAATAAAGAAATTTTTCTAACGGAACCACCCGCAAAGGCAGAAACACCACATTCATTTGCTAGTTGTTGACAAAACAGAGGTACTTACCAATTGCGTACACTGTTGGCTGAAGTGCTTTCAACTCGTCAGATACCTTTGCTAAGTCCTCCAGAGTCACAGAATACCTAAAAAAATGGACCTAATTGTAATTGAGTTTCTGCTTAGAGGGAGGACAATTTTAGAACCGCTGATATGGTCTCAAAAATTGATTTGCCTGCTTCTCACGAAAAAGGACCAAAATGGAAAGAATCAGAAACTCAAATCAGTTAACAACAATTTGTCCTCTTCGCTAGAAGCAAAAACTTTGCTAAACTTTTAAAATTAAAAGCTACTGTAAAAGAATGGGAAAAAATTCGGCCCAATAAACCAGATTGAAAGAATCCACTCAAAGGAGAAAAATTTTGTTTTAAAAAATCTACAACTTGAATGTTATTTTTAGAATTCGCAGGTTGAGGTTCCAGACGGAAGCAAGTATTTCCAGACCAAAGATGATCGAAAGAGGGGGGCGTCGTGCGTTCAACATTAAGACAGAAAAAAAACTTTTTTTAACTTTTGTAAACTCAACAAAAATGTGTAATTTTTTTCTCCCGATGGATTTCATAGATGCTGATAGCTTGACAGTTATCAAAGATTTCAAGTTCAGGTCAGATATAAGATACAAATGTTGCTAAAGTTTTGAATACATTTCAATGGGATGGCGTTAAGAGCCCCTTCTATATTTATTTTAACTTAGACAAAGATGTAATATAATGGATATTTTTTAGTGAGTCTAAACAAAAACAATTTGCTTCAAACTTACCAGAATGAATTCAAACTTTGAAAACAGTTTCTGAAATTTCAGGGAAGAACAGTATGAACAAAATTTTAAGACCAACGTAATGCTTTATGTAACCAACGTAATGCATCCCGAGAAGGCTTAGGAGTGACTCTAGAACGAACAACGCATCACGGACGGCATACAGCTGATTCCGCATCCCGTTTTTCAAATGACGCTCAATGCAAGAATAAATTTAGAAAACCCCCAATTTTAGAGGTAACCTCGAAACTTTTAAGCAATATCTATGCAATTTACGGTGGAACATTTTACGGTACTTACCGATCACAAAGCACCGCTTCAAGATTTTTCGTGTAAATAAGAATAAATTTTTCGCTTAAAAACACACAAAATTGTCGCGTGAAAATACGATAAAAACGTTACAAATCATGAGAAAATATATGAATTTTATTTCTGTCTTTTCACATGAGAATTTTGTGTTATTTTTAAGCGAAAAATAGTACTTATTACACAGAAAATCGGCTTTTTTCACACAATTTTTTGTGTGAATCAGGCGAAAAACCACGAGATTAATTAAGGCCGAGAGAATCGTGTAGAAATACTACACAATTTATCATGTATCTGGGCATTTTCTCGTGTATCACTTTTTTCGCAAAAAATCGTGAGGCAATACACGATTTTTTGTGTGACTCACATGAGAAAAATTTAGTGTGATTTTATATAGTGGACAAATTCATGTCTACTATTTCGGCTGCGAACTTATAGTGGTCGCAAAAATGGTTTGGGTTGGTTACATACGCGAAATCCAAGTGCCTTTTTTCATCAGCCTTTTTTCTATATTCTACAAGTTTTTTTATTCGCTCAAACTGAATCAGTGGAAACAGAATTAGTGCAAGATAAACTTACTGTGCAAAGTTACTGTTGCTTCAAGATAAACCTTACAAACGTAGTAGAGTTATCAGTGTAAAAAAACTGTTAGGATGAAGACACTGAAATTACTGGTAGAATATAAAAAAGGCTGAAAACCCCGAGCCAAAAGCAGATATCAATAACAACGCCAATGTAAAGCCTCTAGCTTACGATCACGGTACATAAAAAACGTCATACGATTGCACATCAATTAAATCAACTACTTACAATCGATGCGCTATTATGAATAGCAAAGTTGAAACGACCATTTGTCCCATGATTTCACCATCGGTCACATCTAAACTAATTTGTCAGACGATTATATGAAACAAAAATCATCATTACGTAAAACAAAAGAGCTAACGTAAACTTAAAGAGAATCGAACAATCAATTAGGCACCAAACAGAGTACTGTAAACGGTAACGACGCTACCGTGGTCTCTTAAATACAACTCAGTCGCAAAAGTCATGTACAGCCTGCGGCAAAATTAAAAACCTTTAACCAACGCAAACGAAATGATCCCGCTAATTGAACAAGTGGAACCAAATCAGGAGACACAGTGAGGTCTTGCGGGCCACTTATATGATAATCAGAATCAAGAAGTGATATTCGTCGCTTGTATAGGCAGATTCCCGAAACAGCCGTCAGTGAAAATGGTGAGAAATCAATACACTCCAAACGTCAAATAGTTTCTATTAAATTACATAAGACAACACATATGCTGCCGCAATGCATAAGATTAGATCAGGCACATGTTTAACAGGTAACACAACAAAAGAATTGTGTAACAATTACAGTTTTATGTTATTCATTAGCCTTGGAGGAGATCACTGTTGTTTAGCTTCAGTCGAAAGAGCAATCCAAACATACATCCCTTCTATTCTAATAAATAAACCATCAATAAAATATAGTAAAGGGAACAGTTTTTCAAAAATGCTTCGCTGGAAAGCCGATGAGATCCAGAAAATTTATTGACAAGTTTAAGCTGAAACAGAAAGACCTCAACAGCGATGAGGAGATTCAAGAAAGGAATGCGGAGATAGTACATTAAAAAACGAGCAATCAGACGATAAGAACAAATGAATAAGAGTAGTATTCATATAGCGCACTAGGAAAGGGGGGTTATCGTGCCATGGGGATATTAGGGTATAAATCCCATGCATGATAATAGGGTATAGATTTGCATGGGGATAATATGGAATGATCCTTAACCATGAGATAATAAGGTATAAACCTGAGCGGGGAAATGCATGTATAACCGCCACTCTATTCTTTGAACGTCCGCTTAGTGAACTTAGGCTAAAACTAGTTCCGTATAAATTGAACTGTTATTAAAATCCGAATCAAGGCCTTTCAAATTGAAAGCAGCACAGCAAGCAAAATCAACTCTATTTAAACTGAAATCAACAAATAGTAAAGTCTGTATAAAAGCATTAGAAATGGAGTTTTAAGTTGAAAATACTGTTCGCCGCTACTTTCACTGGCTTCATAATCAATCAGAGAGCAAACACTTTGCTGTTCTTCTCAGCTGCTAGCTCTATCAAAATCAACTATTTGGTCACCGAGGATGTCTTCGTCTCTGATATTACTTGCGTTAATCAGTCCAGGATCGGGCGGCGAATAGTTACTGTCATTGTCCAGTAGTTGATTTAATCTCTCACTGCAGTACTTGCGCATTCTTTTAGCAGGGGGTGGTAATGCATTACTCGCAAAGTCCCAATCAACTTGGCTGTCTTTGAACAGTTCGCTTAGATTATCTTCGCTAAAATCCCAACTTACTTGACTGTCCGATTGTTTGGGATTGATCCTACTTAGTGAATCAATATCCCCATCGCTCTCTACATATGATTGTAACGAATAAAGCCCGAATGGAAGGGTTGATAAACCGTCCGAACAAATGTACCGCTTATTATCAAAAGCCGAGAGTGAAACTTTATTCGATGTTACTGTTTTCAAATTGTGATTTTCCGAGGTTATTCTTGTGTTAAGTGCTCGTATTGGTTTTGACAATAACAGCGTATCTTTAGACAATTCATGGGTCAGCAGTCTTTGCGCCGCTTTGCTGACGCCTTTTGCTGACAACTACCGACAACCTGAAAAAGGTAAACATTACATACTTGAAGTTTAACAGTTTTTTCTAGAGGTTACAGTGTTAGTTTTTTTGCGTGAAAAAAATGATAGTACTAACACTTAGAAGTTATAGAATACATTTTGAGTTTGAGGCAGTTGAATTCCGAAATAATGTCCCGACTAAATTCATCTTTAAACTTAAAGACTTTGCACTAATTTGTATCACTATGGAGTGCATGAACATCAGGGTAAGAGGAAAAGTCTAACTCATTTTTTACATCCTGGATTTGCTTTTCCAGTTCGTATTATAGATCGTCTGCCTCACCGTGTAAAACAGACTATTCGTATCTGAGTAGAGAAATCGACAGGAGAAATTGGCCCGCATAACATAATAGTGGAATCTGTACATGTAAAATTTTGCTAGGTCGAGGACGCTTGCACCAACAATTGTTGGTGTCTTCCAGTTTATTATTTTCTGCTTCGAGCACATTGCCGCCATGTTTTCCTCAAAAATTTTTGAATCCTTCAAACTCAAATTTGGACACTATATTTTTGGCTCTTTCAGCATTGCGAGTTCTTTCTACTTTCAAGCGGCGCCTCTTGGATTCTATGGTTTTCCCATACACCGAATTATTCATTAATTTGTAGTAGTTTTGCCGGAACTTACTTGTTACACTCTTGCGAATATTACTGTTAAGATTAATGTAGGATTCCAGCCATTGTTCTTGATTGAATTGTAGCACGCTGTGCAGCTTAGTAATGCGCATTCCAAGTTGAACGTATAGCTGTAGTAACTTGAAGTGCAAAACATAATGCCTCTTGTCAGACATTGTCTGCAGCAATGTGGAAATTTTTGCCTGGGGTATTTTGAACCGCTCTTTTATGTCGATTTGGAATTCGCTAGCCAGGCATTTAACTCTATTTCCTTCACGGGCGCAAGGGGATAATCTTTATGTTGGTCGTCAATGCTTGCCGGGTATTCAAGGCCCACCTCAACGAAGTACCCAATGGTCGAATTTGTTGGCATATTCAGTATTTCACTGATCGATAGTTCATTTGCAAATCGGAAGTTGCCTATGGGGTGAAATTTTTCTTGCATTACACCGCCGTATAAGTTATTAGCGTCTACGCTAAATCCAAACGTAGATGGCTCTTCAGGCTTGAACCCTGGCAAATATCGATTATTTGCTTTGAAGTATCGCGTCTCAAATACTGAAGTCATGCAGCCCCTCACTGATGGCTCGATCATGTGTAAGTGTTCCGGTTCCGTCATTAACTCCACACGTGCTTTGGTAATTCTCAGTGCAGCGTCCCTTGCCATATTTGGTGCTGTAAAGAATTGGGCTACATCTAACCTGTAGGTTTCGTGGCTCAGCTTTCGACAGTACTCTGAGCAGCACGCAAGCAACGCAACATCCAGCTTCAGATAGCAATCGTGATAATCCTGCATAGTTCTACATTCGAATATCTCCCACATATGTTTTGCTTTTTCCAATTCCTGGCTGCTGATTGATATTTTCCCATTATCCAAAGTGTTCTTCCACATCTCAAGTGGAGGCAACTCTTGATCTGCAAACTTTGATCTGTCGCTCATGTAGGAGTAAGGGTAATACCCTTTCTGTTTGAGAAGATAATGTTCGGAGTGGGGAATATCGGCAAACATGGACTCCATTATAGCAAATTCCGAATCGGCAGCGTTTCAACCAATTTTTCTAACGATCCACTGAATAATTTGTAGGAGTCTACAAACCGCAAGTACTCGTGAATAGGTACAAGTTTTTTGTCAGCCATCTCGAAAGTGCCCACTTTCACTCCTAACACCATTGTTATGTATTTCTCATCAGTGGATGGTATCAACCTGATTGTTGTAGAGGGTTTGCATTTTTGAAGACTTAAACCGATGTGATGCAGGTCATAATTTTGAATATTATGCCCAATAACGGGAAAGAAATTGGAATTTCTCTTCGCTCTGTTGCATTGAAGATGAGCCCATCCAAGAAAGTTGCCGGTATAATGACAATGATCTAAGTCCTTTTCCTCGTTCTGCAGAAATTAACTCTCGCAAATTCAACATTTCTTTCACTATTCTGAAGAGTTGAGCGGTCACCGCGATAGAACGGGTACTTGCGTTTCTGCTCGTGTAAATCTTTAGCAAGTTTGTGCATCATTTGCACAAAATTTTGCATGCAATTGACTGAGCTGTCCAAATGACTGAATTTGGGCTGCGGATCACCATGCTCTATGACTGCTATCGCAAATCCACATGGTTCATGCATTTCAAATGATCGGGTTGAATTACTCTCTGATCTAGCTGGGCAGGACGCTACGGGCTTGAGAATGGATTCGAAATCGAAATAGATAACCAACGGAGCAAACCAGGTTGCAGACCAATTGTTGAATTTGTGTGACTTGTTGCTAGTTGTTGGCATGCGAATAACAGCTGGTGGATTGTTACCGCAAACTTCAACATGATCTTTAAATTGTTTAACATCTTTGTGACACAAGTAAAGACAGTTCTGGCAGAGGTGAGGAGTTGACCTGAACCTTTTGTCCTTGATAAAACAGAAAAACCTGGTGAAGTCCTTAATAAGGACGTAGTGATGTTTGTCACTCTCATAAAGAAGAAAAAAGTCAAGAAGGAGACTTGAGATAGATTTCTTGGACACTCCCATTGAAAACAAATCTCGGTTTTCAAATCCAAAAACGTTAACCTCTACGTCGTTAAGTGTTTCGAACTTATCGATGCCATTGAAACCCATGGGCATTGCAAAATCACCAGCAGGCTGAACCGATGACATATTTTGATAGAACTCGGGGGATGTTAGCTTTAAAGAGTCATTTCTTCCTTCTTCTCCCTCAAAATCGTTTTTCTTTAGATAGGAAGCTGCAACAAAGCTGTAAATGAAACAGTTGTTGTCTGTATGGTTCCGTATGTTGAGGAGAGAGTTGAATTTTTCTAAATTTGGCGGTAAGATTATATAGGAAGAGCCGCTGGCCGGTCTGTACTTATCGAACTTGATATTGACGCGAAGAACTTTTTCAAGCAACCAATCACTTCCAGAAGAGGCAAAGGTGAACAACACATCGAGCATTTTTTTCCACCATTTCTGCAAAATTGTCATTTGAGAGCCCTTCAGCGTACACAGGGGTCATCAGTGAGTTAGCGAAGATGGTGATACGCTCGTCGTCTTCATCAGGCTCACGAAATTGTTTGAGAAGTTGCAGTTCTGCAAAGAACTGAACTTTTTGCGGGCCTGCTGATAATTTTTGATCAATTAGCTCCTGAATTTGCTCCTGTTTGAACTTCATGAACTCTTGGAGGTCTCTTGCTAGCACCATTTCGTCATCCGTGGGTTCTATTGAGTAGGACTGCAGACTGTCATTAAAAGCTGACTGATCGGGGGGTTGAGTAGGTTGAAACTCACCACCAAAGACTGGAATTGAATGAACTGACCTTGCATGTTGGGCATAGAGGTGCGAACTGTTGAATCCGAGGTGGCAAGCCCGACAACAGTTTCAAAACCTTGAATGTTCAGTTCGCATATGTTGCTCCAGTTCAGACATTTTTCGAGATGTAAACTCACACAAAGAACAGTGATAAGTTGGTATTTTCATTTCATCTGGATGAAATTTTGTTTCATGGCGGAACGATTTCATCTAGTGCTAAGCACAGCGTCACAATACCGACAAGCAAAAGTCATGACGATAGAATATAACAACTTGACTTGAATATAAAACTTGATTTGAATTTAGGAAAGAATTGATTGATTCGGAAAACTAGTATTGGACTTGGTGGTAATTGAATTCGCTACGAAGAGTGTGACGAGTGTTGTTTTTGTGAATCACTTAAAAAAATGCATTTCAAAAAGCGGAGAAACGTCGTTACTTTCTTTTGAGTTTTTCAACAAAGTACCATTTTAGACCTCTTAAAAAACGGGTGGTTAGAGTTGTCCTACGCTGTCAAGTGTGATGAGCGAAGTTGCTCCCCGGGTCGAAAAACATAGAACCGCACAAAAAAATTGCTCTAAAACGAACAGAAAAAAGTTTTTTTTTCTGTCAATCATCATAAATCGATGTCATTAAATGACAATTACATGACAGAAACACGTGTCTTTTTGCTGAAGCCTTTTTCGATGACAGGTGTAATGAGAGAAGTTGATGTAGTGGGCCTACTATGTGCAAAAATGCAAAGAAACGCGACCTAACATTTTCCTTAGGGTACTTCCAATGCGAATTAATGCCAGATGTTAATGCGACATTGATGACCAGATGTTTTGAAAATCGGTGAAGGAGCCATTTATCTGCCATGATGCTGATGACCACAAACATCCAGCATGTTCCCACAAAGCCATTGTTGTAAAAAAAATTCAACTTTTTTTTCATTAATTAGCATTTATGTTAATTAGTCACTAATTAGCCGTTAATTAGGCGCTAATTATCTCCGTAACGGTTAGGTTAAGTTTTACGAGCGTGATGAGATGGAGGACACAGTGTGCTGAGGACCTCTGCACCATCAGTTTCAACCCAAGTGTTTTTTGAAGACCGTTTTGTAGGACACAGTGTGCTGAGGACCTCTGCACCATCAGTTTCAACCCAAGTGTTTTTTGAAGACCTTATTTTTGGGGTCAAAGGTCAGAGGTCATCTATCAAAAAAAAATTCCACTTTTATCAAATTTTTTTTCACAAACCTGCTTTTTTTTACCCTGTTGAACGAAAGCCCATAGCTAGGAGGTGCTGCTAGAGGACGTTAAAAATTTGTTTTAATTAAGCCAAATGACATCATTTTGGTTTTAAAGTGCAATTTTCTGAATTTTATCTCTGATGGATTACAATTTTTCGACAACTTTTCCAGTTTATGAATTGATTTCAGAGTTCATATGCTGCTACTGTTTTGTCATAATGTTAACAAGTCTTTTGAGCCAAAAGTGCACTAATTTTGCAAAACAGAAAATGTGTTAATTCTGTATAACTTTTCGCTTAACAAAAAGATGTTTAGAAATTTTATTGATTCGGAAGTCTAATTGTGGATTATTACCACAAAAACTAAACACTTCATAGTGATTGCAGTACATGAATGCACGCTACGAAAAGAATATTTGTGATTGCGTCATAGGGGTAAGTGAAACCCTTCCCTGATCTAGTCCGAACATGATCACTTACTCGAGTTTTGTTTTTGTCTAATTTTCGAATAGAAACATAAAACGGACATTAAAAAATTGTTGTATTACATTTTCAAGAAATAGAAACGAAGTAACTTGTATAACACACACACACGCACAACTTAACATCTAAAAATTGAAACAGTGTTTTATATGAAGGTAAATTTTCAAGTTTTAATTAAGTTATTTTAATCGAATAACTCCATCAAGGAAAGCTGTTGCTCAGAGCCTCTCGCTTTGGCGTTTGAAAAGTTGTTCTGGAAAAAACGTTCTCATCAAAATTATCCAAAATTGTTTGTAGGGTTGTTGTTGTGAATTCCAGCGAAGAGAGATGGGCTAGGTGTCGGCGTAGCAGTTGGACTTGGGTCAACTGCTGGTATTGTGGGTAGATTAGCTAGTGTTGTCTCACTGTCTGGAAAAGACGGTGAAGTTTTGATCCCCCACGAATTGCCAAGATCATCACAAGCTTGATAAGCTCCGAGTTGATTTTCAAACAAAGGTACGCAGTCACAGTCGTACCGGTAGAAAATACGTTTTAGTTCCTCAGGTAATGTGTCCATATTACAATCTTGAAATGCTGGCAGCACGTTTGCAGGTAGCTGGCCATCAGAAGTAACAATAGTGCTTTCGGATGGGTCGGTTTTCTCAGGCAGGGCGGCAATTGTTTTATCAGAAGCTTTGGAAGAAGACAGTGATGGTAAACGTGTCACATCGTCTTGTTTTCGTTGTTGAATAAGAACCACAAAACTTTCATAAAGTGTCTGCTAAACTAATGTTCTTTCCCAAGAAGCCTCGGACTCTGCGAGAACTTTAAGCGACATTTTAAAGGTTAAGTGTTAAAACAATTCAGTTAACAGATTCGAATTTGTTGCGGGAAACAAACTGCAATTTGACTCAACACATATATGAATGCCGCCGAATTATGGCTCAGGGTGAGTGTGTGTGACTTAGGCAATAGTTTCACGTAAGCTAGGGGGTCACATTTGTTTTTAATTTTGAGCCAGCATACACACACAATTTGAACTTCAGTGTACCAAATATTGTTTTCTAGGGTTACATCTGTTTTCAATTAACTGTTGTTATATATTGTGTTGAATTTGTAGTTTCTTATCTGAGGTCACATGTGCTTTGATTTTGTACTGTATATGATTGGTTAATGTCTTCGAAATTGTGTTCAACATGTAAGTTTATTATTTGAGGTGGCATCTGTTTCTAATTTCTAGTTTACATGAGCGCTTTATGCATGTGAAATTGTTCAAAAGAATACATTCCTGCACTATACGTTTGCATAAAATTCGTAATGAACAGACTCAAGTACGCCGTAGGCGTATTTGAGACTGTATTCGCCAATCATTTGTTTTTAATTGAGTGTTTGATGACACATGTGTAATCCAAGCCTGCCTCCGCTATTGAGTTGGAGCGCTCACAACTTTATTTGAAAAAGATAAAATTTGGTTGCGCCATGCCTTTTCTTCCACTAAAGACACAGAATTTGGCGATTGTCAATTCGACAGTTTGAAAAATGATAGACGTTTAATCAGAGCATCTGTGATAGCGTATGAAAGGACTGGGACCTATGTGTTTCTAAAATTGTTCAAGAAAGCGGAAAGCGATTATGAATTTCAGCAGAGAGTTTCTGTAACTGTTCAAGAGTTTGAGAACTTGATTGAAATCCAGCATATATACGCTCTCAGTTCACAGAAGAGGAATCAACAAAACCAACTCCAGCAAAAAACCACGATTCCAACAAAAAGCAGAAGAAATTTCGAAGAGCTACACCAGCAACAAAAATGGTTGAGGCGATGCACGAGCGCTCACCAAATTACTTTAAACAATTTCTAAGACGGTTCAAGTTTCAGATTGTCGAAGAGAAACCTACCCTTTCTAACACAAATGTTCATGCAGTGCGTGCCCATTTTGATTCTGAGTTTTGCGGTTTAGTAACTAACCATTATCACGTTTTGCTTGATACAACAACTTTCGAAAAAAAACTTTGAAACGAAAACAGAATTTTCCTGTGCCTTGTATTTTTACAACCTTCAAGTTCTTATTTTCGACTGCAACAACTTTGGAGACTAATGGAGACGTTTTTACAAAGCTCAAATTGGCGGTTCAATTCAACAGCTCCGCAGATAAAATTGTCTCACAGACAGTACGCAAACAACTGCCAGCTTTTGCCTACAATAAATTGTGAAACAGCAATGCAAAACAAGTGAAAATGAATCAAAAACCCTGTGCGAAGATGCCAGTAGTTGCTCAAAAGACTATCTACAACGCCTCCAGCGTGCTCCAGCGAAACAGTCTACCGTCCTCCAGCGAAACAAGTTTAAACTGATTTTGTTAATATTGAAACTATCCGAAGAGTTGAAAACTTTTTGTCTGGTCCTCATTCTGGTGCTTTTTGTCAAATTATGGATATTTTTGTTAGTGGATACGGAAAACTGAATATTGATACTGATTTGCTGAGTGTTTGCCTTGTGTATGAAGAAAAAATTAAACTTTGAAAAAAAATTTTTTTGCAATCGAGGAAGGGTTAATACATCGTATGAAAAGCAAAGCGAATTAATTGAGCATCACTCAGTTTTACAATTTTTTGTGAACCAAAAATTTAATGAGCAATATAACTGCAAAAAAAGTCCACAAAGTTTTGAGTTTTTACTTTGAATTGGCTGATCTTTCAGTAACTGATAATTTTTCGCATTTTTTTTCTAGAGAAATTGTTCTTTGGTAGACATCTTTGTATGACGAAATATTCTCTCTGAGAGGATCAGCAAAGAACAATTGATCGCCCTTTTCTTTCTGGATAGTAACCAATGGGTACCAAAACTTTCGGCAGTTGCTGCGTTAACAAATAGGAAACTGTTTGGTTTCAACTTTTGGTGAAAATTATTTGCAGCGAAGACAACCAGAAATTTATGCCTGAGTAAAGCACATCTCTGAATTAGATCATTGATAACATCTTCGTCCCTTTTTAGTTTGTCAAAATGTGATTCTTTGATACTCTTCTTGCACTATCAACAAAAATTGTACTAGCTTTTTCATCAATAATGAAAATTTCTATATTGTTTGGTAAGGCCACAGAAAATTTTAACTCAACAGAAATTGAACAGTTTTTCTGTTCAGGGTGAATAAAGTCATGGAATGCTTGTTGGGTAATGGTCAAATCAAAAACCATTTTGAAATGGTTTGGGTAATCTGTCAAACTTATTCCATGTTCATTATCAATGTAAGCTAGATCCGAATTTGTATTAAAGTAAAGACGTTTGACGTCAGCTGTAGATATTGGACTATCTGTCACAGGCAAACCGTTTCGATATACATAAATCAGCTCTAGGTTGAAATTTAGAAAATGAAATGGATTTAGCCGGTTGTTATTAAGAAAACCTTCATTTTTATTCAAGCAGATCGCCAGTCGGCGGATTGGTTCTCTCGCAAATATATCTTCTTGTTTCCAACTGTATAGACCCGTTGAAGCCAGAAACGTTTTTGTGAGGGTTTCAAGGTAAGGATAGGCGGCGGGACTAGTCAATAATGTTTTTTCAACGGCGGACACAACAGTGTCATTAAGGGTCATCTTCCGCACAAACAAATTAGCTTCGACAAATTTTTAATTTGTATTGTTTTGCAGCATCATCAGGCATCATAACAAAATCATCAATTGAGCGTCTGAATGCAATTCGAAGTGTCACACCACTTAGCAGATGTCTCTCGCAAGTGAAAAACTCTACAGCAATTTTGCCATAGAAAGTGCATTCAGCTGACTGTCTCACCAAAAGTTTTCTTCTGTTCACTTCTGCAGTTGATAGCGTTCCCGGGTTTTCTTCATACGAGTAGCCCTGACAGGCCAGCCATGTATTTTTTGCGTCTTTATTATGTGAGAACTCGGTCTCAATGAAACTTTTGTGAGCATAATTTCCGTTAGCGTTTGGAATTTTTAGTCCATTAGCAGACACTGTACAATCAGAGAATAGTGAATGTAACACATTATGGCAAAAGTAGGGAGAATCTGTTTTCGTAATGTCAGCGGCGGCTGTAGTGTCGTATTTAAAATCAGCTTCAGAAGACTGGACAATTTTACATTTAACTTCGAGAAAAATTTTTTGTAAATCAATGAAGTTATTTTTGTCATCAGCGACTTCAAATTCTAACATTGGTCCTTTTGGGCTGTCAACTGGACCCCATTTTTGACAAATCTACCATCAAAAGTCACCAGTAGTGAGGGTTATTCAAATAAATCCACTGAGCTGTGAGTTGTTTCTGATGGTAACAAATTAGCGATCATCTTTCACTTTCGCAAAAAAATCCGACCGACTTCTCTTTGGCGCTCTATGCGTTGAAATGGTCTTTTTGCGTTTCTCGCCTACTTTCATTGGCTTGCCTCGTATTGATATCCTCCGACGCGAAGTGATTCGCCGAGAGCCTTCTGTCTGTTTTTTAACAGTTTTTGAAATTGTGTTCTTAGTTGCATGTTTAGGAGATTATTTTGTTGCCCGCTACATTTTGAATCTCTGGTACACTTTGTTTCAGGAGCTCTTTTCCGATACGTTTAGCAGTTGGCAAAATGAAGCGACGTGCTAGGGGCAGTGCAGCACGTCCAATTCCTGCAGCTAAAGCGCCAAAACCACTTCCTCTTTGTCGATAATGTCCAGAGAATTGAGGCAAAGACGTAGCTTGATTAGCAAAGTAGGAATCCATTTTATTGGAAAAATTTTTTGAATTGTAGTGTTAGAATAACTTTTCCAGTTCCTGAAAACGGAACTAATTGTCCTGTTTCCGTCCTCAGTTCAATTGAAATTGATAGAATTGTGTTGGTCAAAAGTTTCTTGTAGTCTAAATTTGTAAAAACGATTCGATAAGTTGGTTCAAGCTCATATACAATATCGTTTTTCAGACGTTGTTTCGAATCAACGACTCTCAAAAGAGGTGCCTTAGTTTCACCGACGTATTGGTTTTCAATTATTTTTGTATAGATGAAAATAAAATGCTTTCCAGCACAAAGGTTGGCTGGAAAATCCCCATAATATGCTTTTGTCTCATCACTTTTCATAAGCCTGTGTTCATTTGCATTCATTTGGACCCAATATGAATTCCATTACCACCAGGAATACCTTCAAAGCCAATGATGCTGGGGATTTCTTCACTGGGAAATGTAATTCCCTCACATTTCCCTAGCAAAATTTCGTATTTTCAAGAGCTCTTAATTTCTCTGAAAGAAAAGTCGGATAATGCAACCGTGCGCTTAACTGTGACAAGAAGTTGCGCCACCGAATCAAATGTTCCTGGCATGAAAGCTAGTTTTTGACCACTATAAGGTCTAGAATTAACCTTGGCTCCTGAAGACATCTTTTGGGAATCTTTATAGTCTTTTAAGTTGTAGACAGTCAGATTTCCGTTTACAATATTTTCAATTTTTGTTGGGAATATAGTTTCACTTAGCGCCACTCGTCAATCACCTGAAAGTTGAATTTCGTCATTAAAAAAAATCCGAAATGTTGCAAGTGTGTTTGAATCAAATATTTCCATTGAAGCGGATGAAAAAACGTGAAGTGTAAACTCGTCTTCAAACCGGTTATTGGACATTTTCAGCGGGAGGGATCCTGACAAGTTGTAATTCTGGTTGATAAATTTTTCCTTGAATTGGTTCGTTGTCAGCGTCGACTAAAGAATATGTTGGTGTGTTTAGTGTAGGTATTCCCGTTGTTTCAAAGACTTCGTCTGTAAATGATTGCTTTAAACTTTTCCGGAAGGCTTTGTCCTTTTTAAGTGTTCTCACAAAATCCCCAATGTAAAACTTGGGCTTCTGAGTTGTGTTTTTTTGCGAGATCAATGAAATTAACCGCGGTACATCCTTTTCGGTAACTTTATTTGGGGCAAACTTGGTTACCCGATTTACTCTTGAAATGATTGTTTTTACAGATTAGTCTATTTGGTCAATGTAGGAATATGTCCACTTTTTTTCGAGGTACCGATGAATTATCTGTTTGAGTGACCTAATGTTACTCTCTACAAATGCCTTCTTTTTTCGCTGAAAGTAATGTATAAATGAATTCCACGTCTGTTGCACAATTGTTTGAAAGCTCCAAGAAACTCTTTACCATCGTCAACCCACACTTTTTTAGGCTACTTGTTTTTGATCATCTTTTGAAATGCTTCAGCTGTTTCCGTCGCATACTTAGTTTTCAAGGGTTCCACGCGTAAATATCTTGATAGACAGTCAACTGCTACCAAGAGATATTTTGTGTTACGGTTATATTTTGCTAGTTTGTCAACATGCGCCAAATCCAATGACCAAATTTCATTTATGTCTTTAAAAAAACTTTCAGCCTGGGAAATTTTAATAAAATGGAACGGTAGTTTGTGAAAGACAGTTTTGTCTCCAAATAGGACTGCACTTTGCCTAATGGCAGCTTGCTCTGAGTATGTAAGCGTTTTGCGCTTCCATAGGAAGCTTGCCCTTTTAAAAAAAGCTGTTCCAAACGTTTTACTTCAGGAGAAGAAAGAACATTTCTTTTGACTGGTCTCTTTTTGTCTGTCGTTTTGTCATTTTTGTCTTTGTAATCTCATGTTGGGGTTTATTTGGATCCACTACTGCGGGGTTTTTCTCGGCTTGGGTAGAGTTCTTGTTCACTTTCCGACGAGTTTTCCAAGATTTGCTTGGCATTAGTGTTTGCAACTAAATAAGAAGATATATAGAGAGCAATCAAAAATTTTGAGTACTTTTTAATGTCAATTTTTTAGTGGTTTGTTGTAAATTATACAGAAAATTAGAAGCTTTAACGCCCAGTGGTTCTTTATTGATATGATGTACATCGTTTACTCCAATGGAAATGAGGTCATATTACATAATGTGTTCGAGTAAGATTTCAGAACGCTTAATTTTGTTTTTCTCCATTGGTTCAAGTTCAGGTATTATAGACTCAAACTGAGAAATTTTTTGTTTCTTTAATAGTGGTTCTATCTCACTGTCTTCGGTGACTGGTTCTGATATTTCTTCCTTAGTAGCCTTCTTGTTTTCGCAAACACTGCCCATAGTTTCCACAGGCTTTTCTTCTTTTTGTGGTTTTTCAGACTGATTCCTTTAAAATAGTGATAGTTGAGCTGCCTTCTGATCATAAATAGGATTTTTCCAAAATTTAATTTTTTATGGGTTGATGTGACAAAAACATTCGTCTTGGAATTAAAATGAATTCTTCCCAATGAATTATTCTTTTGTCAAGTATCGATAGCAAGAAAATCCAACAATTCTCACCAACTCTGTTCCTTTGGCTAAAAGTTTCCTCTTTAGTTTCAAACTTGTTTGATTAGATAATAGTGTTTTGAATGATTTCTCGTAAACTTCTAATTTGGTTTTACTAACTGGAACGTTTCATTGAAAATAATAAGTAAGCACTCGCAAAGTATTTGAATGAACTTATTTGGAGCTGTCTTGAATATTTTTCCTACTTTTGAATTCCGATGTATCTATCATCTGCCGCAGCATACATAGTTCTTTCTCTCTCATTATTTAAGTTGGTGATAACAGCTTTAGCTGATGGAAGATAGAAAATTGACGGACCTGGAGGGACAATATTTGAACAGTAACGTAGGACGTCGGATTTTTTTGGATCTAAGTCGATTAACAAATGACCAAACTGCTTCCTGATTGCTAGCTTAGAATTTTCCTTCAAAAATTGTTTGTTATTCAGTTGTCGACCAATAAAATTAATTTGCTGTGTGTCTCGTGGTGATTTGAACAAAATTATATAAGTTGTATTCAAATCAATTGTTCTAGACCATTTGCTCTGTTGAAACAAGTTGTGTTTAACATATATTACACTAATGTTTCTATGTCGCCCCGCAGTTGCTAAGTTAGAAAACTCTTTGTCGTCGAAAATTTCTTCACATGAATTGTCAAAAACAAGCAGACAGTATTCTAACTCTGAAACGAGTTCAAAACCAGAAAACTGTATGAATTCTATGTTCAGTTGCTTCTCTAATGACTGATATTTTGGATGATCGTGCTGATAAAATTAAAAGATTTTTTGAAACTCAGGGGAAAAAGTGCCGTGTAGTAACATTTTGAAAATCAGCTCAGTTTTTCCGCAACAAGATGGCCCGCAAACAGCCATGAACAACGTGTCAGAGGTTGAAAGTATTTTGTTCATAATTTGGGAATAGGAAGAGCGTACCCAACTGTGCACGATAGTAGAGAAAACGAAAATGTTGATTCATCGCAATCATGTTTGAAAAACACTAATTTGATCAGAGAAACAGTTATGAGAAATAATATTATAAAAATTTGTGTAAAGTATACCACTTCTGATCGAAGTAATCTCTAATTACATAACCTCCAAGACCGTCTTTCTTGGTTCTCGGCGTCAAAAACCAAGTCAGTTGTGCCTCCGCCCGAATCTAACTGATCTTCCGTTTGACTCATTTTGAAAATTTATTTGAGAAAAATGAAATGCAAATTTATTTTATTACAAAATTATTCAGCAATATATATTCCATACAACACATAATCTTTGTCACCCTTTCGGTAAGTGATTGTATAGTTTGCATTTATTGAATCTACATTATCTCTGAAAACAATGGACTCTACATCGTTTGCTTTCAACCGCTGCTTGATTTCTTTGGGAAGACTCTCATCGTCCAGAGACATCAGAATTGGTACTGCACGCTTGGGCATAGGTTAAGGGGTTAGTTTCAGTCTTTGCTTTTTCTCTTGTTTAGACATGGTACAATTGAAAGTATTCCACGAGAGAAAGATATTTCTTGAAAGCTTCTTTTTCGGTGCCACCACACACAATCTGCTGTTTTCTCAGAATTCTTTGTCTACGAGAGTCAATTCTTTCCTCCTTGACTAAAGTTACAGTCAATTGATTGTCGGGCGCTATGCAACTGTAGAATGTCAAACTTGGAGAAAAACTCACTTGAAGCAGTGATGGATTGTCTTCTCTGGACGGGGATTCATTCGTCAACCAGTGATAGAACAACAGTGTTTTCTTCCTCGCGTAATGCCTGTTCTTCTGTCTTTTTGGGCAACTCACTGCATGTAGGTCGCAAAAAGGAGTCTCTCGATATAACTTCAAATGTTCAACTTTCGGAAAAGACAATGCCTCCAAATTTATTACGTTTTTCTGAAGTAGTTCCGTGAGAGTACTTGTTCTTTGCTCTTGGCGTAAAAATGGAAATCAAAGAATAATGCTGTCTATGATTTGTTGCAAATAGCAGTAAGGATATTCTCCCATTTCCCACGGAATACACTGAAGAAACTTAGAAACGCACTGGTAAGACTTTTGATCATTTGAAGAGAGCGTTTCCTATGAATTTTGAGGTAGAAAAGAAATTCTGTCGATAAAGATCTCAGTTGCAACAGCAAGTTCTTTAACTATGAAGCCAGATTTATTTCGAAAACCTTTAAAGTCGAGAACAACCGCTCGTGATTTCAGCATACCAACATACTGAACAATCGTCCTTTGAAAGTTTTGACATAAACACAAAATGCAAGCCCGGTCACGTGACCAAGATACTCGTTTGTGACTGGACAAGGTAAAACGTACGAGTAACCCGGTCCTTTTTCGCTAAACTCATAAACGAAACCCGCAGCCCTCATGAAGAAAAGCATGCAATCTCAAAATTTTGAAAGATTTGAAATATTTGTCCAGCGACGAATTATCAATACCAATTATTCCCCCATAGGGACGCAGTTTAAGAGCAATGTCAAGATCAATGTTGGGATCCAAATGCAAACATGTTGCTAAAAAGTACACAAATCATTCTCCATAATCCGGATCAATTTCTTTCAAAAATAAATAGTTTTTGTAAATACTTTTTGTGTCTACTGTCGCAATCGTTGATGCCATTCCCTTCCCCAAAGTTTTTCAAAATGAATTTGTTTTTTCTTTACATGCCTCCCCGATTGTTTTGTCCTCCTGCTTGTTTTCTCACTCTTCCCATATATTGCTTCCGGATATATATATATACTTTCACTTCTGTCACCATGCAAATAATCCATTCGCTATTATCCCATGTAAAAATCCATACGTCATGTAACTAAATTTAGACTATCCGCATGCGTACCATATTATCCCATGGTTGAGGATCATTCCATATTATCCCCATGCAAATCTATACCCTATTATCATGCTTGGGATTTATACCCTAATATCCCCATGACATGATAAACTCCCTTTCCTAGTGCGCTATATGAATACTACTAATAAGAGACGTTTAACATCAAGGACTTCTTTATATGAGCAACAAGTTGGAAAATGCCGTCAATTCTATTAACAGACACCTGGAAGATTTTCCAGTTGACAGTACTTGAAGACCAACCTTAATATTTGTATTCATTGCCACAATTAAACACAAGAACGCTGGTGATGTGAGAGCTCAGGTTATCAAAATCATTAGGTCTGAAAAGCTTTGCGAAACGGTAGCATAGACACAAGAACACCCATACACCACAAGTTCTACGCAAATCTGGATTAGTAGCCGATACTCCTATGAATATTCAGAACACCCAAGTCGAGTTAAGGAACAAAACTGGCCCATTAATTTTTTTTACTGGCACCAGAAAGGTTACAGTGCTTTTGATGTTTCAAAAATTTATTTGAAATAGAGGCATACAACAGCAATCAATCATCTCAATCGATGCCACGTTTCTTTGGAGACTATAAACAATGACGCAGCGGTTTTGGAGCACTTGAAACAGGTGTTGGAAGAGTTGATCTAGCATTGACATTCAAATTTCTCAGTCCTGCAGCGAAAAAGATTTGTCGTAATTGTTTTGTTCGGGGAGACCCGGAGTCATTTGAAGTTGAAACAAGGGAAGTCAGCTGAGCAAGCTCTGAAAAGTACAGTCGCCAAAACAGCTCGGAAACAGATAGGTGGATCTCTTCATTCGTGTCTAGCATGTCGTCGTCAATTAATTAGAGGGGTTAATTAATTTCTTAAAAATCCCATTCAAAAAATGCGACTGAATCTTTTCGCTCGACGGAAAAGAGCAAACTAATATTTTGATACCTTCTTAATCCACTCACAGTTCTTTTAACTTATTTGGAAAATACACAAGATGGCTTGGTTTTATATATCACACAACATGGCAAAAGAAAAAGCGTTGAGGAGATTTGAATTAATAGACATGAACTCATAACGATCAAACGGATTACACACTGGCGCCCGCGAAGAAATGATTTTGGCGACCGAATATCAAATTTTCAGCTTAGCACAAAAACGCGATATATTTCCCGAAATTGCTTCAGACAGGGTTTGATAGAAAACATAGTTCACTTGAAAATGTTACCGCAATAGCATTGGCATATCGAAGCGTCGACACGTACCTCAGCCCAATGGAGAATGAGAGTTGGAGCCATATAACACATTAAATAGCACAAGGCGCAAAAACGCTGAAAAAAAATTCAACAAAACAATAAATTTTTTCACGGGAAACAATATAATAGAAAAGGCGACGCTAGAAAGTTTAGAAAAGCCCGAGATGCAAAAAGAGACGATAAATTTAAGCTAAAATTTGATAATGAACGCTCCAAAACGTTTTTGCAGAATAAGGGCAAATTATGCTCTATCCCAAATATAATTTCAAGGAACAGCACCACACTTGTGGTCCCAACCGTTCTTAAGTTGTGAGCTGCTCCTCAGTTTTTAATAGCAGTTAAATTTTTACGAATTTTGTCTGAGAGGATAAATTTTTTGTCTGGTCAAGAGAGGATAAATACAGGGCTAAATAGCCCCTATGCATGTAATTTCATGAATTCCCTGATAAAATTGACCCACATGTATGCCCGATTATCCAAAGTTTAAGGATATTTTCACAATTATCTTGCATGGGATATATACACTGTCATCACCACAATGATACTCCCTCTTTTCGTGCCTATAATAAACTACTATTGGCAACTAACATCGGGAGAATGTATTTCAAACGACTAGCGAGTGGTTGGGTTGCCAATTTGGGATAAGAGACTCTAGCATTAGGGGGTCGAAAGAACTGGGGGATGTCAAACGATGGGTTGGGGCTAGGTGGGTAAGGTTGGCTGAGCTTGACTTGAGTTGGGTTCAAACAGTCACGTCGATGAGGTTGGGTGGACAGGGGAAGTGTTGTCGGGAGTGTGAGTTTGAGGGAAGAGGTTGACTGAGGTGGTCAATTTTATAGGATTATGAACCGCCCGTCACGTCGTGCGTTTGTCTCCTCACAAGGGTATCGGCGAGTTGCATACTTAGAGACTACAAATTCTCTCCGGGCATTGCCTGCATATTCTGTTTCTGATTGTGTACGAAGTTGAAGGGTTTAGACAAAAACTTGGTCAAAAATGCACAGAAAAGACCGTTTCTCTTGCCGAAATTTTCTCTTGCCGAAATTATTAACTTTGTATTGGTAAACCACATTTCCCAAATTGTTGTGGGCTGTGCATATTTTTTCCCAAAATAAGGCTACACCTCTTGGGGATCGTGATAACGCTGACTGTGCTATGTTGTATGCGAATTGTGCAGTAGAAAAGAACAGTCGGATAAAACTCATTTCGTAACCGATTCCTATCTCAATTTTGGCAAAAAAAACTTTTTTACGCATGAAAGTGTTTAACACCTATAGCGTGACAGACAGTACCTGCCCGCTATCTTTCGGAGAAGTAACCTAACAAAAGTAACAAAGATTACTATGCGCAACATAACTAAGTTTACTGGAAGCTCATTGCGATTGCTTTCCATATGAAATGATAATACTAGTAAATATAGTCTATACTTGGTTTCATAACTTCTCCACCACCACAATAATAATAATAATAATAATAATAATAATAATAATAATAATTATAATAATAATAATAATAATAATAATAACAATAATAATAATAATAATAATAATAATAATAATAATAATAACAAAAGTAATAATTAAGATAGAGACATTCTCCACAGGAGGCGAATCCCTGTAACCAAGCACTAAGAAGTAGTGCTTATGAACACTCTTAAACTATATGTTATTTTGTACATAGATAATAAATGAAGGAGATATACGAACAAATACGAAGAAATGAAAAAAGAATAGACAGGGAGAATTGATGTCTAGCAATCGAAATAAAGGGACCTATGGTTGACAGAATACCATGGCACGAAGCAGGCGTTAATGTGAAAAACCTCATCTACATATCCCTAGGAGCAGAAGCATCAGATTATAATATCGAAGAAATCAACAGACAAGAATCGATAAATACACAACAAAAGAACTACTAAACGAATTGAACATCACATGTACAAGACCTAAAAACATAACATTTGTTCGCTTTCAATTTTTCAATACAAGAAAACAATCAAAAGAATTACTTAAAACATTTGACAGTAGCCTAAGAGAATTAAGGTCGCTTTGTAGCTTTAGAGACATAATGAAGACATCGTTAAAGATTTGTTCAAAGCTAACATGAAAAATTCTCACGTCCAAATGAAACTCTTTTCAGAGGTACAAAACCCATTGCAAGTATCAAATTACGCAGTAACCAGAGAACGAGGTCAAGCCAACCAACAAGAAACATTAAGAGCTAATAACAGAATCAACTGGTCACTGGTATCCAACATAAGGAACCACAAAATGCAAACTCCTCAAAACCAATTTAATTAAAGACAACAAATTAAACCCCATCAAAGTAACACACAATGCTGGAGATGCGAAAACAATTTTAATTAAATTCATCTGAAAAAATGCGCGACAAAATCCACATCGTGCAACTATTGTAAAACGACAAGTCACTTTGCAGTAGTGTGTAGAACAGCCAGAAAACAGAACGAAAACAATAATCAACGAAAATCAATTCAGCAACTACCTGGTTATAATCAAATTACACAATAAAGAAAAGTCAGACACGTTAAACTGGAGTCTCAAAACCAAGTACCGGAAGAAGAATCAATTGACGTTGAAGCAATATTCCACATTTAAAAAATTGGCAGAGAGAGGAGTGGAACAAAATAAACTTTTTAACACCAAAATAATTCGAAAAGACAAAAATTCAAGCATTAACCAAAATGGGACGTTAATTCTGGTTAAAAAATCGTACACAAAATAAAGACCTACTTTGGTTAGCGGACACTGGGTTACAAAGATCCTACACGACTATCGCTACAGCAAGAAATTTGTGCAACCAAATAACAGATACAAACATACAGGAATATAATGAACCAAAAAAACTAAGATGCTTCAATAATAACGACATCAACATAGAAGGAGTAATCAAATTGGAGTTAAAATCAGGCTCATGGATAGCTCACATTCACAAAGAACTAATCGGTTGAACAAAGACTAACAACAAATTGGGACGAGACATACTCCAAAAACTAGGAAAACACCTTGCGGCACACAAACGAAATAAAACGCAGAAAATGGAAAACATATCCAACACAGACACAGAGAAGAGCATCGTCAAATGGGTATTTTGTAAATACCCACACCTCTCTACACGCTGGGGAAGACCCAAAAATCACGTTGCCAGATCAATAATGAAAGAAAACTACATACCATACCAACACAAAGGTAGAAGAGTATCTCTACATCTACTGAACAAAGTGGAGTATGAAGTGAAGAAACTAATCGATGAAAAACAAATAATCAAATTGGACATATATTCAGACCAACACTTCATAAGTCCCGTGATAATTATGGTAAAAAAACAAAAAAACAGAAAATCAATGGCACTTGTCATTAGTAAGACTATGTTGCAAGACAACAACAAGCAAAATTAAAACATGAGATGTTATTTGAAAAAATATTGCCAAAAGTGTTTAATTTTCAGTTTTGAAACAACCATTTTAACCAAAAATATGTCAAACGAAAGAGTCAGGAAAGAACTGTTATTTACGCTACTAAACGAAAGGACAACGAAAAGAATCATACAAAACGGCAAAGCACACAAAATTTCTGATAACAATTCATTGCAAAATGTTGTGTCAAAATCGTGAAGAACGTTAATCGTGACTCCATTGAATGCTCTCCTTAATGCCCAGTTTGAGAGGAAGGGTGCAGTTTTAATGGTGAGATAGAACAAGATTATAATTAAGAAAACCAAAAAAAAACATCAAAACAAGTCAATGAGATTGAGCATTAATGAGATTGAGAACCAGAACAACAAAAAGTCTATAAAAACAGACACACTAAAAAACTGCTTCATCGTGTCGAAATGCATTATCAAAACAAACAGCGTCTAGGTCATGAAAACTACTAACTGCACCTTGATGAATTCAAAAAAATTATATATAATTAGACACTTCGTTGGTTTAAGCACATTTGCCTGAGTATTTATGCGCAACAATATCGCTGTTTTCAATATGTATCAAGATGAGGAAAGTAAGCGATTGCTAATAAGTCCAACACGCTCAAATTGTGGCATATCGGTCGGTTTATTTCTTATTATACAGTGTACGCAATCCAGAGACAAGCGTATTTGACTCTAATCCTTCGATCAGTGGTATTAGTCATTTGATCAACCGGAGATTAGTTGGCAATTTGGTTTTGCTATTGTCGCTAGATTTCGCAGAAGGAGAAGTGACAAAATTAGCGACGAAGGAACGACAATTTGGTGGGTGATATTCGCATTGTGACTGATCTCCGCAAATTTTGCTAAAATGCAAAAAACCATGTACAGCATTTATGACTTTTTGAAACTTTTTTTAGGTAAATCAAGAAAATATAGAATATAATCTACAGCACGCTAAGAAAATCGTTTTCAGGAACCGAATATTTTTTCAACCACCAATTTCTCGCTCCACTTTAGAGAATTGCAACCTTTAAACTGTTTTGCTCTTTTCGCTCCTTTTACTACTCCAGCATGGTTTAAATCACTAATCTAACCTTGACTTCTCATTGACAAAAACAAAACAGACAAAAAGTTGAACCGATCTTAAAAAGAGGCAACGCCTCAACACAATTCAAATTCTTTGAATTTTAAGAAGAAGGAGAGCGCCTGAATAATAACATATTGGAGGCTGACGGCGGCTATTTTTTGTTCATACACCCACTAAGCTGTAGACAGGTTTAACAAACTTGAAATATCACTTTATTTACCCAGGTGGGGCCACTCCTTGTTCTCCATCTGTACACACAAATACAATTTTTCGAATGCTGTCATCTTTCACTCGCGTTGCGGGATCAGTCTTTAGAACATTAGTTGCTTCTAAAACTCCGCCAATCACGTTTGTGTCCCCCCATATAGGCTTATACCCCTTCAAGCCGTTTGTGAATTCATCGTGACTCTTGGTATATGGCTGTTTTGAATTAACTTTGCCTGAAAATATGAGGTAACTGAGCTGACTCGCTTTTTTGTCCATCGATTCTTTGAACTGATCCGCCACCGAAATTACATAGTCTGTCTGCAATCCCCAAAATCTGAAACAAGCAGATTATCTTTGAGTACGGGTTTGTCAGTACGTGTGCCAGAGTGCGCTAAAAATTCAAAAAATTTGCTGAAGACGCGGAATCGCGTATCAAAGCATAATTAAGTCAGAATGGTGGAATTGTGGTGAATGGTGCTACATTTGGTTGGTTTTGCAGAAAACGCTTGAAAATTTTATGTACATGAATCAGGTTGTTAGTCAGTGAAAGATTGCAACCCAAAACTTGAACAAAAATATTTTTTTCTGTCGAAAGTTTTCCTTGAAGTAGTAATCTCAGATTCCCCGGTCTGAACATGCTATCGGCTAAAGATGAAAGTAGGTTTTTGAAATGTGAAATGCTTAAATTTTAAAGTCATCAGAAGGTAAAATCAGGGACCAATGAACGAAGTACAACCTGAAATTAGCCGCGCAGAACAGAAGTACTTGCGTAAGCAGCGTTTTAGATCACCCAGCATTCAAATTTTTAAACATAACTGACTAAACGTCGGAAGAATTGCTCTCGAACGACTAGTGGGAGCTCTAATCAATTGCAGCCTGCTTCAGTCGGGGGGAGGGAGGGGGAGCCTAAATGGGACTAAGAAATTCAATAATAGGCTTCAAATAACCACATTAGGGTTATCATATACCACTATTGAGATTTAAAGTAAAAAATGGCACCAGTTTCGGCGAACTTTTCATTTGACGTTTAGTATTAAATTGCCACCAATTGAGTTCAGCTGCTTGAAAGTGTGATTGAGAGAGAATTTTAGATAACGCGATACGCAAAAAGTCAAGGGCGTAGAAGCCACTCGAAAAGTCAAAACTGTCAATCGGAAATTTTGCATAAAAAGACACACGTTTACAATAATTGCTATGAATTTCGTTTAAGAGCAATTCAAAAACGCAAATGCCGGTGTTATCCATAAAAAATGGCATTTGAATCAATTTTGTTTATCTATATCACCTATGATTGAAATTAAAAAACATAACCGACTAACGCCGGGCGGATTTCGCTCAAACGACTGGCGAGCAGTAGCTAACTTAATTGCAGGGGCATGAGGTGAACGCTGCGGGGATTGTGCTCCGGGAGAGGGGGTGCACCGGGGAGGGTGGAGGCAACGGTGGGGAAGGGGTGTTTGGCTGCACGGCCTGAACGCAGTGCAGAGGTTGAGAGGGGGGGGGGGTAGAGTGAGGGGTCTGATGTGGGGGGAAGGGGGTTGTGGTGAGGGGGACAGTTTTGGTGGTCAAATTTTAAGAACCGCCCTTCACATCATATGTTTTGGTCTCCAAAACAGTATCTGTAAATGGCGTACTTGGAGACTAGTGAGCTGAAAGGCTCTAAGAGAACTTAATGTCCTCTGGACGCTACATGTTTATTCCGTTTTTGTGGATGAAAAGTCAAATGGGTCAAACGAAAAATCGTTCAAGCAAAAAATTGCATAAAAATAGCAACAACACTAATGTAATTGCTACAAACTTCATTTGAGAGTAATTAAAAATTCATACTACTGGTCAAAGGCCCTAAAAAACATACAAATGTACGTATAGAGAAACGAAAACCTCATTAAATTTCAAATGTACATATATTGAAAAGTCAACCCTTGAAAAATGGAACATACAAAGCTAAAAATAATTCAAAGCAAACCCATAAAAATATTTACATACAGAGGTTCATATAATGCCAAGCCAACACAGTCGTTACATTTCAAATAGTATTGAAATGTAAAGTCAATCACATTAAAGTTCAATGTTTTTTAAAACTAACGCATGCTTAAACAAAGATAAAACATATATAGGTTTTTTTCCATGAATGGTTTTCCTGACAGGAAGTGATAAATTTGTTCGTTAAATTTTTATTCAATGAGACAAAACGAAGAAGAGAAATAAAAAACTGTAGTATTTGCAGCCACATGCACCAAGATTGAGTAGAACAGAGAAATGAAAAAAATTATGATACCGAAACCAAAGAAAACAAAACTGATCTCTATTGCTGAAAAGAAAATAATGTCTTATCTTGCATAAAGTTAACGCGTTCAAAAAAAAACGATTGAAACGCAGCAGGGAATTGTTCAATAAAACCAAATGTTGAGACCTATTATGTTTTGGTTTTCGGTGTAATAACGGGCATCTCATCATTAAATTTTAAACATACCCGGCAGATTGCCGAAAAACAGCCGTCATTGATCCGTATAACCCCGACCAGGATTGAGTGAACAGAAGAAATGAACAAAATTAATTGATGTACGATTGAAAGTTTAAATGTGCGAACTAATTCGATTTCATTACTCTGTTGTACACACTCCTGCTTCTTGTTGAGAGAGCATAAGGGCTTGTATTAAAACCAATAAGCATCACCAATGGTAACTAGGACTTATAGGAACAAAGTTCAAGCAGCGAGCATCTAAAGTCGGGCTTTAAAGGCTTATCCTCTTTCTATTCTTGATCTCTTTTTTATGACGCTATTCAATTCGGATTGCTTTGCTGAGCACCTGTTGTGTTTAAAAAAAATTCGAGCAAAATGAGTGAAGAGTGAAACTAGTCTGGAAAATTCAAAACCATTTCACGCAAAATGTCGGAAAAGCAGCAAAATGAGGTAAAATGGAACAAATTTTTATTCGACGGAGATGAAAACATAGCAGGACATGTGATGATAAACAATCCAAAGATTTGAATCAAAACATATGAATTACTGTATCTGACCAGCAGACCATTTCAACAATGCCACCAAAAAACAACTAATTGTGTTGAAGACTTTTGAAACGCACACACTGAAGTCCAAGTTTGATCCAATTAAATATATAAAATAATCCATGTAGAACCTGAAAAGGGGTTTAATGGCCACTAAAGAGAGAAAAACTTGATAAATAGTACAAAGACTTTAAAATTGAAAAAATCAAAAATTATAGAAAGTTTCTAAATTTGGTGATGTTAAAATGTTAGATGCTATTTTTCTTGCCTCTCGATTCGATCCAGTTACTCATCGGCAACTAAAAAATTGTTTTGTTAAACCCGTAAAAATCAATAAACTCAGAAGATGATAAAAAATTCGAAAAAAAATTGGAAACAATTGCAAGTTATACTGAAATGGTGCCACTTTCGTGATATTAAAGAATCATATAAGTTGTCTTCAAATGCTATCAAATAATCATTTTAAGCCCATAAAACATTCAGTGTCCCATAAAGATTGATAATTTTGGAATTTACTAATAATTTATAGAGACTTTAACAAAGTGTCAAAATTTATTTTAAAAATTGATATAATTAGAGATATTAAAATGCTGAAAATCGAACCAAAGCCTCTACCAACTATGCAGTAACCAATTATCTAACCTAAGAGGAGGTTCCCTGGCAACTAGGGCTCAAAAAAATTTAAAATAAACCAACAAAACATATAGCACACAAAATGTTCTTATAAAGTATTTAGATTCTGCAATAGACATTTGTCAGCTTTCGCAAATGTCAATTATAGACTAATCAGACATAAACTTGAAAAATGACCAGAAACATGAAAAACTGCACCATTTTGTACTTTAAAACTCCTCAAAATCATTCTAAATTTGGACCCTACCAGTAGTTGAGACACTCTAAGCACTCCAGATACTACTAATAGTAGCTTTGGGTTTCCTATGAAACTTAATGCCCACTGGGCTTTACCTGTTAACTCCGCTCTGAGGGATCAAAAACATTGAAAAATTTGTGATCACATCCTTAAAAAAATAACGGAAAAGGCCCTGGAATTAAATCCAAAGAAACGATTTAAAAACTTAGAACTACTTGATCAGCAGATCATTTGAACACATCCAGCTAACAATATAAACAATATCAAAAATTGAGAAGATAAAATAATAAAAAAAACTAGCAAAATACAATCATTGCTAAAACTCTACAAGCTTTTACACAGGCGTAATTTGTTCCGTATAAACCTAACACAAGCCTTGGTAGAGTTACATAGGCCAATAATGATAAAGAAAATTGGGAAATATGACAAACAACTGAAAAGGAAAATAGAAAATAGGAAATTGCATTTTATGCAAAAACTTTCGAAATTCGCAATTTTAAAATGTTCAAACCACCTTTTTGTTTCAAGAATCTGTCCAGCAAACCATCTGCAACGCCTGCTGTGTTTACAAACATTGAGAGCAAAATGAGAGAAGTATGAAACTAGTCTGGAGAAGTCAATATCATTTCACGCAAATTGTCGAAAAAGCAGCAAAATGAGGTGAAGAGGAAGACATTTTTATTCGACAAAGTTAAAAAACATAGCAGGACAAGTTTTGATAAACATTTCGAAATGTGAATCAAAAACTATGAAGTACTGTATCTGACCAGCAGACCAATTCAACAATTCTTGCCAAAAAAACACCGAGTCTGAAAATTCACTGAAACTAAATTATTCAAACAAACTAATTATGTTGAACACTTTTGACATACTCACCCTGAAGGCCAAGGTTGATTCCAGTAAATATATTCATTATTCCACGTAGAAACCTGGAAAGATGTTTATTGGCCACTAAAGAGAAAAACTCGATAAATGGTACAAACCCTTTAAAATTGAGAAAAGCAAAATTTATTGAAAGTTTCAAAATTTGGCGATATTAATATGTTCGATGCTTTTTTTCTTGCCTCTCAAGTTGGTCCAGTAACTCTCGGCAAGAACCAATAAATTATTTTATTTACCCTCAAAGATCAATAAACTCAGAAAAATTTTGAAATAGTTGAAAGTTACATTAAAATGATGCCACATTTGATATTTTAATATCTAAAGAACCATATCGTTGTCTTCAGAGGCTATCAATTAACTATTTGCAAGCCCAAAAACATTTACTGTTCAACAAAGATTGATAATATCGGAATTCGATAACAGTTTCTAGAGATTGCCGGAAAATAGCCGCGATAGACGCTTCAGGCCTTCCATGGATTTGAAGCAACTAAAACAAATAGTAAAAATACTAAAACTAACAGTTAAACGATACAAACAATTTAAAACTAATAGCGACGATATAAAATACCCAGCATATAAATAACCGGCATATTGACGGAAAACGGCAACCATTCAATCCCATAACCCCGATTAGGATTGACAAAACAGAAGAAATGGAAAAAACATAGTCGGCAGATTGCCAAAAAAAGCCGCGATAGACACTTGTGACCTTCCATGGAATTTAAGTAATTCAAGAAAAAAGATAGACAGATTGACCACCAGTCCTTTAATAGACCACTAGAATTTTTGGGATAGATCCGGTCTGTCATTTTTATGAGACACATACGCTCTATAAGGAAAAAGCCCTAAGGGAGCTTTTTCAAAAAAAAATATTCGAAACCATAATTCAAGACTCTAATTTACAAGGAAAATACGTTTGGCAATACTTAGATGCGCACTAGTTCATTAAGTGATTTCACAAGTCATTTTTTTAATTGAGGTAAGTTCCCAGTCACTTCATCACTCTAAATACTTGAAGGACTACCAAACGCGGCTGAAGGCCTCTAATGAAACTTGATGCCCGCTGAGATTTACTTGTTTATCCCGTTTTCAAAGCTCAAAGCCATGAAATGTAATCAAAGTCATGAAAGTCAGGGTAAGACGAAACAAAAAACTCTTCGACCAAGTAAAAAAACATAGCAGAACAAGTCCTGAAATACAATTCAAAGAGTTGAAAGAAAAACTCAGACGTACTCTACGTGACCAGCAGATCAATTGAACAATGCCAGCCAGAACACAAACAAAATCATCTCAAAAAATTGAGAAATTAAAAGAATCAAAACTAAACAAAATATACTCATTGCTAAAACTCGAAGCTTTCAAACCTAAGGCAAATTTTTTCCCTTTAAAAAAATCGACTTCAAAAATATGTTCAAATCAATTTCTGTTTTTTAAATCGGTCCAGTATTATATCTGCAAGACCTGAAAAATATTCATTGGCCCTTGAAGATCGATGATTAACTCGAAAATGACCAAAAATTTTAAGAAAAAAAGAAATCAATTGCAAATTATCAGAAAATGTTGCTGAAAATTGTGATATAAATGTCTTTAGAATCGTTTCGATGTCTCTAGAGGCTATCCAGTAACCCAATTCCAAGCTGTAAAAAAACTAACTCTTTGGCTCATAGATCGATAGGCAATAATTTTTAGAAAAAATTTCAAACTTAAAAAAATAGAACTTCGTTCTATTAAAATGTTGAAAGCCATTCAATTGTCCCCTAGCATTTAATAATTAATTAATAACATACTATCAAACACTTGATAAGATTACCTGTCTACGGAGACATGAAAAAATAAACAAAATACAAATGTTTTGAAAAAAACTTGAAAAAAATTGCAAATTTTATCAAAAAACTTCCAAAAGTCGAAAGGTTAAAATGTTAAAAACAAATCCATTGAAACTCAAAGCCATGCAGTAACTTTTTATCAGAACTTGGATTAGGTTTTGTCGCACTTGAGAATGGACGAAAATCGAAAACTGACAAAAACGAAAAGGAAACCTTAAAAAAATTGCAGATTTTATCAAAAAAATGCTAAAATTCGGGACACTAAAATGTTAAAAACCATTCCATTGTTACTAGAAACTGTGAGATGCCCTATTAAACAACCTCAAAGGAGATTTTCTGGTCCTTGAAGCTGGAAAAACTGAAAAAATGACGAAAATTTTCAAAAACCTGAAAAAATGTGAATTTTGTAAAAAAAAAATTGCTAAAATTTGTGATATTCAAAAGATGAAATCTATTCCATGGCAACTAAAAATTTTTCAGTAACTTATCATCCAACCGCTAATGAGGTTTTCGGGCCCCTGGGACTCAAACAACTTGAATAATGACAGTAAATGTCAAAAAAATATTAAAAAATTGCAAGCTTTGTGAAAAAATGCTAAAATTCATGATGGCAAAAAGTTGAAAACCATTCCATTACCACTAGAAACAATGCAGTAATCTATCATCCAACTAACTCTTTATCAAACTCTAGAGGAGGTTTCTTGGCACCTAGGGCTAAAAAAATCAAAAAATGACAAAAATTTTCAAAAAACCTGAAAAAAGTTTTTAAAATTAGTTTCCTTTCGCGAGTTTGTAATCGTAATACCAAAACTCATAGCTCATAAAATTGTCATAACAAGCAATTTTTTGTCGCAAAAGACCTTAATCAATTTTAAAACTTCAAGCTAAGACTAATCAAACAAAGAAACTCAAAAAAATCACAAAAACATTAAAAATTGCACCATTTTGAGCCCAAAAACTCCTAAAAATGACCTTTTAACCATAAATTAAGGCCATCCCAGCAGCTGCACCACTATTAGCACTTGAAGGACAATTAACGCCCACTTTGGGTCTCTAATGAAACTTAATGTCCGCTGGGCTTTACCTGTTTATCCCGTTTTGAACGATCAAAATCATTGAAAAATGTGTGAACACATCTTAAAAAAAAACACAGCGCACCAATACAATTTAAATTCTTTGAATTGTAAAAAATGGGAGCGGTATATATGCCGCCCGGAAATGCTAACGCGGCTATTGGATGCTACCAAATAACCATTTTTAAGCCCAAAAAAAGTTCACTGTCCCATAAAGATTGATAACTTTGGAATTTATTAATAATTTCTAGAGAATTTTAAAAAAAGTTTTATTTTTAAAAGTTTATATAATTAGATATATTAAGGAGCTGGAAATCAAACCAAAGCCTCAGCCAACAATGCAGTAATCAATTATCTAACCTAAGAGGAGGTTCCCTGGCACCTAGGGCTCAAAAAAATCAAAAAATAAACCAACAAAACATATAGTACACAAAATGATCTTATAAAGTATTTAGAAACTGCAATAGACATGTGTCTGCTTTCGCAAACGCCAACTATACACTAGTCGGATATAAACTGCAAAATACCAAAACATGAAGAATTTCACAACTTTGTGCTTAAAACTCCTACAAAATCACTCTAAATTAGGACCTTACCAGTGCAACAATGCCAGCAAAAAAACAGCGAGTCTGAAATTTCACAGAAACTAAACTATTCAAACAAACTAATTATGTTGAACACTGTTGAAACACACATCCTGATGGCCAATTTTGATCCAATTAAATATATCCACTAATCCAGGCAGAAGTCTGGAAAAAGGTTTATTGGCCACTAAATAGAGAAAAAAAGATACATAGTACAAAATCTTTAAAATAGAAAAAAGCAAATCTTCTGTTGCCTCTCGAGTCATTCTATTAATTCATCGGCAAGAACTAATAATTTGTTTTTTTAACCCGTAAAGATAAAAAAACTCAAAAGATGATGAAAATTTTGAAAAAAAATTGGAAACTGTTGAAAGTTCTATTGAAATGTCGTGATATTAATATCTAAAGAACCATATCGCTGTCTTCAGAGGCTATCAAAAAAACCATTCGAAAGCCGAAAAAACATTCACTGTCCCACCAAGATTGACAATATTGGAATCTGATGATAATTTCTAGAGAAATTGGAAAAAAAGTTTCAAGTTTTATTTTAAAAAATTTGTGAAATTAGAGATATTAAAAAGCTGAAAATCATACCAAAGCCAATACCAACTAAGCAAAAACAAATTCTCAATCCCTGGAGGAGGTGTTCTGGCAACTAGGGCTCGTAAATTTGAAAAATAAACCAACAAATCATATAGAACACAAAATGGTTGTAAAATGTATATATTTCCTGCAAAAGTCATTTATCAATTTTCAAACGTCAATTTCAGACTTATCAAACAAAAATGCAAAAATTGATGAAAAAACACAAAAATGCACAATTATTGGCTCAGAAACAATTTAAGATGGCCCTCTAATCTTAAAATAAGGCCTTCCCAGCCATTTTCCGAATCGAAGCACTTGAAAAACAACTAAAATCAGATAAGGGCCTCTAAAGAAACTTGATACCCGCTTTACTTTTTTATCACGTTTTGAAATCTGGTAGTCAGGGAAAACATCTTACAAAAACAATTTATAGCGGGACCAGTCCTGAAATACAATTCAGATAATTGAAAAACTTAGAGCTACTGTGCTCAACCAGCAGATTAATTGACCAATGCCAGCCGGAAGAAAACAATCTCAGAAGCTGAGAAACTAAAATTTTCAAACAAACTAAACACAAATATAATAATTGCTAAAACTCTTAAAATTTTTACAATTAAGGCCAAATATCAACTAGATTCGTTTAACTATATCCATTGACCCACACACAAATCTTGAAGGGGTCTTATGGGCCACTTTAGAAAATCTTCTATCTTTTGTCATAGAAGTATGACAAATCCTTAGCAAAAATTAAAAGTTTCCCAAAATTGAAATGTTCAAACCAGATGTTTGTCTCTAGAATCTACCAAGTAACCCATCTGCAAGACTTAAAGAATTTTCGATTTCCCGAATCAATCCTTACGTAGAAAACGACAACAAAATTCCAAAAGTTTAAAAAACAATTCTTTTTTTTTATGAAATGTGATACTAGTTTTCTCGGAATATATTCAGTGTCTCCAGAGTCTTTCTATTAAACAGTTTAAAACCCTTTCATTGACTCGTAAAGATCGATAAACTAGGAATCTGACAAAAATTAGAAAAAATGAGAAAAAAATCAACTTTTACCAAAACATTGTAAAAAATCGTTATTTCGAAATTTCGAAAAACCTTCCACTGAGCACTATGCAGTGACAGACCATCAAATCTTTAAAAACTTGGCCGCTGAGGAAAGAAAAACTGAACAAAATAACAATACTTTTTAGAAATATAGAAGCAAATTTCTATGGTTTTAGTGTTTATGATTGCAATACCAAATTATATTGCTCATTAAATGGTCTTAAAAGTATTTAGATCATGCAATAGACCTTTGACAGCTTTAAAATCACTCTAAAACAGGGCCTTACCAGCAGCTGAGCCACTCTAAGCACTTACGATACTACTAATATTAGCTTTGGTCTCCTATAAATTTTAAACGTCACGGGGATCTACCTGTTAATATAGTTTTGAGAGATCAGATCCCTTGAAAAAAGTTTGAACACATCTTGCAAGAAAAACATAGCGGAAAACTGAATTGAAAGCTTAGTTGTACCTGACCAGCAGATCAATTGAACCCATCCAGGTAACAAAAAAATATCAAAAATTAAGAGACTAAAATAATAAAAAAACTAGCAGGAGTACAATCATCATTGCTAAAACTCTTCAAGCTTTCAACCTGAAGGCATAGTTTTGATCCGTATTAACCCACGCACAAGCCTTGGAGGAGTAGTACAGGCCAATAAGGATAAAGAAAATTGGGGAAAATGACAAACATTTGAAATGGAAAATAGAAAATAGAGAATTGCAATATGTGCAAAGAATTTCAAAATTCGCAAATTAAAAATGTTCAAGCCACCTTTTTGTTTCAAGAATCTGTTCAGCAAACCATCTGCAACAACAAAAAAGATTTGTTCTTATTTTTATTTCTTCGAAAGAATTTCTTATTCTCCATGGGCTATCAAGCAACCCATTTTTAAGCCGGTCAAAGTTTCCTTAGCTCATGAAAATCGATAAACTACGAATAAGACAGTAATAACAGAAAAATTTGAACAAAAAAATTCATTTTTTTCCAAAAAAATTCGAAAATTCCTTTTACCAAAAAATCGAATATTTTTCCAATGCTACTAGAAACTATTGAGTAACATGTTAACAAACTCCTGAGGAGGTTCCCGGACCCCAGGGCTGAAAAACTCAAAAAATTGCAAGTTTTATCAAACATTTTATGAAATTCGTGACATTGAAATGTTCAAAACTGTTCCATTGTTACTTGCTTTTCTAAAGTGAATTATCATTAAACCCGATAGGAGTTTAGTTGGCCCCTGAGGCTGGAAAAACTCAAAAAAATTACAAAAACTTTCAAAAAGCTTGCAAAAATTACTATCATTTTTCGGGTTTTTCTGTTTATGTTTGCAGTACAAAAACAGAGAGCTCATAAAATAGTCAATAAAAATAATTATGTCTTGCAGAAGACATTTGCCAAATTTTACAAACGTCAATTCAAGACTTACCAAACAAAAAAAATCTTCAAAACCTTTAAAATTGCACCATTCGGGTCTCTAAAACTTCTAAAAATGGACTTTTAACCTTGAATTTGGATTTCCCAGCAGCTGCATTAATACAGGCACCCCAAGAACTAATAAAATCAGCCTCGGATCTCTTATGAAAATTAATGCCTACTGTGTCCTACTTATTTATCCATTTTGATAGATCAAAGTCATTGAAAACAGTGTAAAATCATCTTACAAAAAACAACAGAACAGGTCCTGAAATGCTGTTGAATTAAAAGATCAGAAATACAGTACTAGACCAGCGAATCAATTGAACAATCCCAGCCAACAAGAAAAACAATATCAAAATTTGAGAAACTGAAATAATCAAACAAACTAAACAAAATTACAATCATTGCTAAAACTCTCGAAGTTTTCAGAATGAAGTCCGAATTGGATCTATTTAAAATACCATTTACCAAAACAAAAAACTAGATTTATTTCTCTACGAGGTTTATTGGCCAATAAATATGGAAAAAATCGAGAAATATGACAAACATTTAAAAAACATAGCAAGACCAGGCCTGAATTACAATTCCCAGAAATGAAAAACTGAAGTCAACAAAATTAGGCTCCTTAAAAGATCAATCTCTGATGAAAAACAACAAAAATACCCCCACAAGAAAAGTCGTACGAAAGACTACAGAAACCGAAATAAAATTGAATTTAATGTATTTTTTTTAGAAAAAGCGTGTCATCGAAGTCCTTGTTCCCATCAACCTCGACACCGATTTTTATGAATTTCATCAGAAATTGTTGGTGACATCAATGTCACTGAACAATTGAATTCTTTATCATCTATTGCCCTATCTATCAACAAAAAGAATATATCCATTTAAATGAAAAGAATTGGGGGGAGGGCACGCAACAAAAGTAGCAACAAATGCATGCAGCGATCAAATGTTCAAAAAAGGTGAAGAAAACAAATGGTGTCGAAGTAATTTAGTTTTTTCAGCAGACAAATTTTACTTTAAAAAACCAATTATTCAATTAAGTTTTACTTATGCAAAACCTTTAAATTTATGCAAAAAACCTTTATCTAAAAAATATCAATTTCTGCAATTCTCCAATTATGCATAAAAATCCAATTATGCAAATGGAGAGCAAATGAGATTAGCGGACAGAACAACAAAAAGACGAATAGAAAACAATCACAATCCAAAATCTCAAATAATTTTTGAAAATCAGTTGTGGCAGTTGTTAAAATCCGTAGCCTTGAATTGAGGAAAAGACTGGATAAAAACTACCTAAAAAAGCCAATTAAAACCATCATTAATGGTTAAATGACAGAACAACAAAAGGGAGCAAAACCCAAAGAAACTATTATTTTGAAATCAGGTGGTGTCAAGGCAGTTAAAACTGCTTGACACAAAAACTTTTCTATCGATAAAAACATAATAGAACCACCTAGGGCTGTCCAAAAAGAGACTAGGTGACAAAACAAAAAACGAAGTACGAAAGGTGGAAAAATTCTAAAAGTTGTTATTGTTTTTTTTCAAAAACTGTTAGTGTCAAATTCCTTAAAACCATTAATTGCAACTTAAATCAGAAAATTGTTTTTAAAGTGTCTAAGCAGAGCCATTGAGACCTATCACTGATGCTACTGATTAAAAAAGCAAAAGAAATCAGAATCCAAAAAATGACTTTTGCTTCATGAAGATAAATAATTCAACCTTTGGCTAAAGCCTTTGAAAACCCTTGGCTGCCTTTTGAGGGGTTTATGCAACGGCAACTATGCCCTATTAGAATATACGTGTTACTTTTGGTATTGTAAGGGAAAAGAAAAGAAAACAGCGAAATCAGAATTTGAATTGCCGTTCATGAAAAAAAAAATGCTCTCAAAAACCGAAACCTCTTTTAACACCAATTTCTCAATTCAATTTAAAAAGCAGTTAGAGAAAATTCATGCCTTTTAACTACTCGACTTTTGCTCCTCCTACTACTCCAGCGCGACTAAAATCACTACTGAAATTTGGTTTCTCTTTGAAAAGGTCAAATTTCCGAGAACAGCTATTAAAAAAAGACAGCACACCAATGCAATTCAAATTCTTTGAATTGAAAAAGAGCTCCAATACAATCCAATTCTTGGATTTGTAAATAAAGATAGAGCACCAATATAATCCAAATTATTTGGATTGTAAAAAAATAACTGGAGTTAATAATAGCCTGCTTAGAGGATGAGGGCGGCTATTAATTATCCTTATATTTTCATAAACGATACTAGGTGTTTTCAATTATATAGGTTATTAGCATATTTAAATGCTTGTTCTTTGGTTACATTCGTGAAACTTACTTGTTTGAATTTAAAAAAGAGGATATTCCTCAACTGATAAATGGTTACCCTGCCATGCTTCCTGATTCGTCGAGCACAAAAACAACATCGGATGGACTCTGAGAGCAGATGAAACATGAACTTCCCATAGCTCCCTTGTTCTCATCCATAGCATTTGCTGCAGCCTCGAACTTCTTTTTGAACGCTGAAGATGGATTGTGTCAGCTTTGACCAAACTATCACATTTTGCCGATTTACCTGCTTCCCTCAAAGAAGTGAGAACGAAATCAATGAAACATTTGTAGAAAAAATTTTGGCGACGTTTGTTTGAAATTTTTCAAAAGTAACAAAACTTTTGTTTTCTTGGGCATTTTAGATTTCAAACACAAGAAAACTTTGGTTTGATCTGCTTAAAATCCAAAAAATCACTGCTGTATTTTGTCGGCAAGTACCCAAGCTTTCATTCAAGACATTTTTTCAATTCGTCAATTTACCGAAGAATTTTTGTTTTTTAATCCAGAAATTTCTGAAGGAGGAAAAGCTTACTTTGAAAAAACCATTGGCTAGAAGATGACTTGATAAAACCTTGAGGCCAGGAGTAATTGTATCGAGAATAATTAATCAATTAGTCTTCTTAACTCTGAGGTTACTATCATTTTTTAAATGAACTTTAAATGGACTAAATGATTGCAAACTTGCGGTGTGACAAAATTAGTATGATATCAAATCGAATACCCTAAATAAATATATTGAAAATTTCTTTTGAGAGTTTCAAAGCTGCCTATAGGAAAACAAAGTAAATCCAAACATGACTTCAACGGTGACCTGAAATGGAAAAATTGAGTGCCAATCTGTTATGTAAGTTTGACAATGTTCTCTGTATAAAATTGGAAGAAGAGGCGTTATTATAATATTGATTCAAACAAATTATTCGGCGTTGCTATAGATTTATCTCAAAAAAATGTTAAAGAATCAAATGAACAATAAATGTTTCTTGGCGTTCAACTTTGACTTAAAGAAATCTAAGAAATGTTTGTGGACGCATATCTCAATGTGAACAAAAATAGAAGTGCCAATATTGATTTTCGTCACTTTTTCAATGTTAAAAACCGATGAATGCACAAAAAGCTACAGAGACTTAAAATTCTTTAGTTGATAAACAAAGGTTCTTGTTTTATGACGCGGTAAACATTCTCAAATGAAATCAAAATATTTGAGGTAAACATTTAAATCATTCTGATTATAAACCTCAGGTTAAATATGCCCAAGCTTTAAAACATTATGTAAATTAATCGCACTATAAGTATGGTTATTATTCTAAAAAGCTTTAAAGTTTGATTGTTCAATTTCATAGGAGTTGACAGCTCTTCTTTGTTCGGTTTTTCCTTGTGCTAATCGAGCAAAGACATGGTTAAAATATTTCTACATCAAGTTTTACTGTTTAAAATTTTATTAGGGAAGATAATTTGTTTCAATTGTTAACGCCTTTTGGGATCAAAAATTTGTTAATAGAGATCGCTTTCGTGTTATTTTTTTAATTGAATTTGTTCTCTTAATCTCTTCAGCTTTTAGGCAACTAAAAAACTTTTGGATACTTTCGGATGCTCCATGGTGTCCTGTGTCTTATATTTGTTTAAAGTTTAATTATGCTAGCTTTTTTATAAATAGTTCGACTGGCCAGATACGATCTCTATTGAGAAGATCAGTAGATTAGTCAAATGTTTGTCAAAAAAGAAACCTTTTGTTCCACAGTTAATTTGCCTGGTTATGCTGTTGATGTTTTTTTTTGCTGTCAAAGTTTGATGGAGTATTCCGCTGAAAAAAAGATGGGAGAGTATAATTGACCTGAAACTTCAACTCTTAATTTTAAAGAAATTTAATTTCTTACAAGATACAAAGAACAAATTGCATTAGTCATTTTACTTAAAACTGAATTTAATACGGTTTGTAACAGAAAAAATTAATTTATCAGCAATGAATGTTAATTGATTCTCTGATCGTTATTTCTATCTTTCTGCTAATACTGTTTCGATTTTTAATGGAATACTTTCGATGCCTTTAAAACTGCAGTTGATACTAGGCTCATCCGCAAATTGAGCAATGTCGTTTTCATTTTCCAGTTTTTTTTGGAAAAATTTTTGATGTAGATAAAAAATGATATTCTAGCACAGTTTTTTGTGGAGCACCACAAAAAACAGTTAACAGTCTCTGCCATATCAATTTCCAAACTGGGGCACTATGTTCGATTTGGTGCACAAATTCTGGAAGGGAAATTGTCCATTGAGGTAGATTGAAATTTGTGGACTTCTTTAGGAAAATTTCAATTGACTTAGAAAAAAAAGCAAACGCAAAAACGGAAAACGCATGACTAGTGTCGTAGTTATCTACAGCAAAGCGCAGCATCAATTGAGCACTTTGTAGATTGGAGGCTGAATTAATCAAAAAAAGGCTGAATTTTATATTTTGTTAGAAAAACGCTGATTTAGCAAAATTTTCTTAGTTTTGCGCGTTTGACTGGTGCACAATGTGTTGAGAAATTTATTTTTGTGCTCACAGTAAGCGAATTATGTGAACTTTTGCCGCAAATTAAATAATTTATTTCAATTCACTGACGACTTCAAAACGTTGGCTTTTTGAAGTATTCACGTTTTAAAATTGAAGATGCAGAGAGGAAAGTAGTCCACTTCAAAATCATTTTTTAAAAAGAGGAAACACAGAATCATCTGAGTACCTATAGTCTAGTGTATAAATCCAGGCAGTTTATTTTACTAGTTTTACAGATGATGAAAAAATAACCAAAAAAAGTTTTTTGATAAAAACATTGCACGTTCAAAATCGTGAAGAATAAAGACACATTACAAATTTTAAACATAACCAACTAAACGTCGGAAGAATTGCTCTCGAACGACTAGTGGGAGCTCTGATGAATTGCAGCCTACTTCAGTCGGAGGGGAGGGAGAAGGAGCCTAAATGGGACTAAGAAGTTCAATAGTGGGCTTCAAATAACCACATTAGAGGTTAACATATACCACTATTAAGATTTGAAAGTAAAAAAATGGCACCAGTTTCGGCGCACTTTTCATTTGACTTTTAGTATTAAATTGCCGCCAATTGAGTTCAGCTATTTGAAATTGTGATTGAGAGAGAATTTTAGATCACGGGAAAAGCAAAAAGTCAAGGGCGCAAAAGTCACTCGAAAAGTCAAAATTGTCAAGCGAAAATTTTGCATAAAAAAAGACACACACGTTTACAATAATTGCTATGAACTACGTTCAAGAGCAATTAAAAATGTGAACTTTGTTTTCAACATTGATTGGAACAACATGTCCCCTTTGGATTCCCAATTTGCTGCAGATCTAGTTAAAAACATTTATGGATAGACTTTTTTGACGTTTTTTGAACAAATTCGTCAATTTTATCAAATTTTGGACTATTATTATTTTTTCCTTTTTTCTTCCTAATTTAAAACCATATCTCTTTCTCGTAATTTTAAGATTTTCCACCAGCTGATTGAGTGAAACACAATTCTGTTCTTTGTTTGCAACGTTGATTGCAACAACCTGCCCCTCTTGGATGCAAATATAAGCTGAAGTTTTTGTTAATACTTCAATTTATAATTCTCTTGTAAAGAGTACTTTGAATGCTGACGTTTTGCTTCATCTAACGTTCGAATTAAACGTCTGAGGTACCCTAATTCTGTTCATTTGCTTCTAATGAGCAATTTCTGCTCTTACAAAAACTAGAATATGATTGTTGTGTTGAAAAGAGTTAAATGATTTGCTTATTAGTCGAAATTTCTAACTAGTGATTTGGTTATTAGCCGGAGAACATCGAACTATCAAAGTCGTTTTACTGCTGCATATCTGTGTAGGAAAATTAAAATTAGAAGATTGTAATCCTAGTCTCAACGCAAATTTATGGAGAAGTTTTTGTATTTATGATCATCTGTATTTAACATTCGCTACTGAATGTGAATTGAATCTCTGTTCCAGTTTTTCCATCCCTGAAAAATCGTTAATGTAAATCAGGAATAAAAATAGTTCTAGCCCAGTTCATTGTGGAACACCAGTTTAATCAGTTAACATTTTCTGCCAAATCTATACTCAATTTTAGGGAAAGTGTTTGATTTGTGAAGAAAGATTTTGCAAGGCAGATTGTCGACCGATAGAGATTGAAGTTTGTGGCCTTCTTGAAGAAAATTTAATGTGATTTTGAATTAAAAGCAATTGTAAGATCCGAATACGCGGGACCAGTGTCGTAGTTATCTTCCATTTTTCCTATCACTTTATCAATACAGTAGAGCACAGCATCATTTGAACACTTTGTAGACTGGAAGCCGAATTGCTCAAAATCTCATATTTTTAATATTTTCCACCAGCTGATTGAGTGAAACAAAACCTTTTTCTTTGTTTGCAACGTTGATCACAACAACCTGCCCTCTTTGGATGCCCATTTAAGTTGAAGTTTTTTTAAAAAATATTGCGATTCGTTTTTTTCTTACGTTTTTTGTCCAATTTCATCAAATTTTACCAACTGCTGGACTGATGCTTTTTCCCACTTTTTTGATAATGTACTTCCACTTCTTCTTTGAGGTTTAAATTTCCTTTTAAATCAATTTACTCTGAATTTTGATGTTTTGCTTCTTTTAAGTTTCTAACTACAAGGTTGCGATATTATTTAAATTATGAAGGCAAAAAAACAGTTTGTGGCTATTTGTAAATCATTGATTTATCTTCTACTTCAATCATAGTTATATCAAGTTTTTTTCTGTTCATTGGCTTCTATTATAAAACGTCTGCTTTGGAAATTAAAACATGATCGATGTCGAAACGAGGTAAGCAATTTGTCCAACTAATGATTTTCTTATTAGTCGAAAAACAGTAATCTGTCAAAGTTGCCGTATTGCTGCATATATGTGTAGGAGTATCAGAGTTGGAAAACTGTAGTCCTAGTCGCGACACAAGTTGATGAAGAACGTTTTGATAATTGGTGCTCAAAATGTCAGTTTTATAATCTCTAAAAGATTATTATCTGTAGACGAGAACGCATTGGAAACATCATCGGTTAACTCGTCCAAAAACAATCTTGCATGCTTTGATGACCACAACAGGAGATTTTAATGAAACATTTCCCGCTAAAGGTTTGCTGAGTTCCAACAACAATGTTTAATAGTAGTTTAAATAAAATTAGCTTATAAGACAAAACGCACAATTTTTGGTTCTCTATGAAATTAGAAATCCGGAGCGAAAGATCAAATTGACTGTCGTAAAAGTGTTTGTTCAAAATCAAATTTTTAGATTGGAACAAACTTTTTAGCTTTCCGTCAGGTTACTTCTTATCACTGGTTACCTTTGTCTGGTTACCCTTTTACTCAAACCTATACAAGGCCGTGGCTGAAAACAAGAGTTGTTTCAAACAAGACCAATTTGCCGCCTCAAGCTTTCATGAAAACTTAACAGTAGTTTTAGTGGTTTCGTACCTGGAACAATTATCTATGAAAAGTAAAACTTATTTCGCAAAATTTTTAAAGAATTGTTGCGTGACAAAACTGGTTTGAAATCTTTTGTGCAATGTAACGTTTTAACCAATTGAATTTAGCTTTTGGACGCAACATCTTATTTGACATGGAAGAAAAGCAGTTGACCATGTTGACAGTTTTGTTGAGGAATCTGTAAAAAAAACGATTAAATCTCGTTTAAAAACTTAATCATTTAATCAAACGATTGGAATTATATTGTTGATTTTGAAGGTGACTATTCCTCAGCACAAGTGGAAAGACCTCAACTGCAATTCAATTCTTTCAATATCTGTTCGTTGTATCTTATCAAAATCAAGGCTATCAGGAAACTTATTTCCCATTCCCGGAGTGTTCATGCATGCAGGCCAATGTAAGGATTAAAACGTCATTGAAAGCCAAAAACTATAATCGCATTTTTTACACATTTTTTATGTTGATTTGCTTAAACTGTGTTTCCGTTTTCTTTTGTGTTACCAAGAGTTTAAATTGGACAGATTTGGCTAATTTAATTGGCTTTTCCAAATGTATAAAATCATTGTATCACTACTATACAAATCGTACAAGAATTCTTTTATTAATTTTTTCCCTTTTTTCCACCAATGGAAGTGCCAAATATAGCTTTATTTGTTTCTCCTGAAACTCACTAATCGTTTTTTTGTTGCGTCATGTCATACTTTTTGTATGATCCCTGTAGGAGTACTAAGAAATCATACGAATCATATTTGACATAGCGATCACAAAGAAAAAATTTTTTCAGCACATTTTGCATCTTTGTTGATTTTTAGAAATTTAGTTTTTTTTCCATTTTGAATTATTTTATAGCATATCGAGTGAAGCCTTTTGAGAGTAGGTTTTATTTTTTATGATCCTTGTATAACCACCAAGAAATCATACAAATCATATATTACTTAGTACAAATTCAGTATATTGTGAATATGCCTGTGGTGTGATGTATTATGATGTGAAAATGACCCTGGTGTGTTGTAGAATGATGTGAACGTGCCTGTAATGTGATGCAGTATTGTGTGAGTATGCTTGTGTTGTTAGGTAGTTTGATGTGAACGTATGTGGCAAACAGGTTGTAATTCTGAAACAGGTCAAAATTAAAATGTGTTTTTTTGGCAGACGTTAGTAATACATTAGTGTTAAATAGGCTGATAATTGCACGATAATATTTATGGAGAGAGATCAAAATGAAGTTAAACTCAGAAGTACATTTTCACTCTGAAAAACAGACTGATCAGTGTATAATTGTTGACACGAACACAGATTGTGCAAGTGTAAAGATGTCTACATGCATGAGTGGGGGTTCGCTGTGGTTTTACTTGGATTAATTTCAGAGAGGTTATCCCAGCTAGGCCAATTTATCCACCTTTAACGGAGAAAAAGTCTGCCCAGAAAACGGTCAGGCAGAAAATTGCAACAGGTGAGACTAACAGGACTAATGTAGTTGATACAAACTTGGTTTGAAATCATTTAATAACTATCCTTTTAAAGCAAATTCCAGACCAGCAAATAATTACATACCAAATATAGGTTCTCTAATGTTTATTATCAATTTCTTCAATCAAATGTTGTAAACGAAATTTATTTTTTTTCTTTTCAAACAAAGTATTGACACAACTCATCCCTTGTGCATCTGTAATGCTAGCCTCTGTTTGCCAGAAGGTGGCCTGTTTGTCTATGTGGGCTCTTATGGGGATGTTCTCACCAGCACCTTCTGCTAATAAAAAAGCAGCCACAACATTGTAGAGTGGAACAAGTAACTCTTTCTCGGTAGCTTTTTCAAAGTCAATGCACAACACTTCTTTGATCTTTTGAGTCAGTTGTTTCTTTTTCATAACCTCCTTGGCCTTGTTTAGGTTGTCTGGCGTTATTTGCCAGATTCCTTGGAACCCGTTACTTTTCTGTTCTCCCTCAGGTGAAATTAATTGATAGTTAATATTTTGTTTATTGTCTCAATTTCAAAAACATAGCTTGCAGATTGACAGAAAACAATTGCACAGAACTGTAGCCTCAAAAATCAACGAAAACGAGACTTCTTAGAGAAACGAATGTCGGATGTTATACTAATGGCAGTTATAGGATGATGCTTTCACTATAATCAGACTTCTCTCAAGTAACGCTCAATTAGAGTAAAATATCCTGTCGCCCTCATTTATCTAAATTAGAGCAGAAAAGGCTATTTTGAGACCCATTCATTTGTGACATAAGCATGACAAAAGACGATCCAATTTCCACAAATTGCGACAACAAAAAGAAAAAATCAGCATAACATGCACTTGAATAAGAATGCAACTCGTTAAAAAAAACTAATTGCAAGACTATCATTTTCATAAAAGAACTGTCTGTTAATTATTTAGCAAAAGATTTAGAAAAAAGTCGTATATCCCAACTTCCTGAGGAAAATAGTGTTGTTCAACTCCTTAAGTTAACGACCACATTCTGCATAAACGCTCAAAACGTGAGATTTTGAGCATAATAAATCAGAATTACCTTTGAGAAACAAATGGTTGTCAAGGTAATAAAAGTAAGAAAAATTGAACAAGAATTTGAATTTAACCATTAATTTTGAGAAGAAAAGATGGGAGTTATTAAAACTTCTAATCGAAAATCTCTACGTTTGTCAAAATTACTAATCATTAAAAAAATGCAAGTTGCTTTTAGTTGATCTAAGGGACAAAATAACAAAGGTAAAAAAGATGCGCAGGCAGCAAAAGAAACATTACTTATATTTATTGTAAACAAATGCTGTCAAAGTAAAAAAATAAGCTGAAATCAAAAACCCATCAAAGGGCTCATTGATCTTCATTCATAAAATTGATGAAACATTTCATATGTACACAGGCAAAACATGAAAAAAAAATTTAACAGAAAGCAGTGCTAAGTCCGTTAAAGCTTTTCAATGATTACTGAAAAAAAAAGAAGAACCAGTCTTTTTTCAATAAAAAGCCGATGAGACATTTAATTCTTGAGATTAGATATCCATCAACCAAGGCGAATGAAAAACACGGACAAAACTTTAAAAGTCACTGATTTTGTTGGTTTACTACACCCACCCCCTAACTATATTTAACATATAGTTACTATTTAAGACAATGCCATTTAAGAAACAAGAGGTCCGCCTAGAGGTTACACAAAATCAGCTATTAAAAAGATCCCTTAGCGGGGGGCACAAAGTATCCATTGTCTTTTGAAAACAAACACTTGAAACAAAAACGATTTGCTACAAAATGGCAAAAAAACATTCAATAATATGCCCCGGTCGTCATGGTCTCAGTGTAAATCAGCACTGAATCAGAGGTGTTTCAGTGTAAAACTCAGAGTAAAAATATTGAAACCTTAAAACACTCCGTATGGCATGAAAATCAGAGTCTGATTTATCCTGGTCAATGCTATTACATTCTGTCAGACCAATGGACAGCGGAAAAAAGGAGGAAAAAGGCAGCAAAAACATAGGAAAAAGGCAAACCCACATGTTTAAAAGAAAGAACAATGAAAGAAATGAGTTGATATGAACAAAAGAGGAACAGTCGACAATTATTAATAAAAATGCGTGTTTTCTTACACTATTTTGCTGTTCTGTAGTTGTTTTACAGTTTTTTTAATATTCCTGTTGAAACTCTCCTCCTCATTCTCCCATTGAACTATCCTCCATCACAATTGTCCTCCTTCTTCTGAAGTCTTTTTCCATGATCGGCAGGTGTACGGGGATGAGGAAAACGTTGGAGTAGAAAACACTGCTATAAATTCAGACCGTTCCAGAATGAACCAGACAAGGAACACGGCTGATTGAAGAATTGGGATAAAAACATCCGTATTCAATGATTCCAAGACGCTGAAAGCAAACAAAAAACGCCGAAACAAGAGCAAAATAATCCTTTTAACCAGAAAGTTCACACAAAAGTTAAAATAAATACAAAATCAATTCAATCAAACTAAATTAATTTCTGTTTTGTCTCGTCAGGAATGCTAAAAATCACGCAATCATCACTAACAATATTTCATGATAAGTAGAATAGTACGCAGGTGACCCGCCTAGGCTGAAGTCCCGGAAGAAAAGTCAGCATGTCCATATCGCCCAAGGCGGAAGTGGCCTATGAATATAAAAAAGTGCATATGTCCAGAACAAATTTTCGAGAGTTCATGTCCCAACTTTTGTCCACTTATCTCCAGAAGCTGAATTGGACTGTTTTGATAAAAGTTTTCATCCCAAGCCTTTAACCAGCAGTTTTCCTTGTCTGATTCCTTTTGGAACGGTTTGTAGTTATAGCTGTATCTTCTACTCCAACCCTTTCCTCATACCCGGACACCTGTGGAAAAAATATGTCCAAGGAAGAATCATAAAAAAAAGGTTCTGAGTTTTAGTTGTTCCAAATGTGAGGTGAATCTACCCCTAGGAGACTCTGATTTAATTTTTGTACTATTGGAAGTCAATGAACAAATACTGATTTACTTTGACGGTATGATCCGGGTGGCATTACAATGACAATGAGATCAGTCAGTACTAAGATCAAGTAACAAGAAGAGAACGAGCAAAAACACAGCGAACAAAAGCAAGACCATATATGTCATCATAGTTTTTTTTTGCAATATTAATAATGTCCAAACTATTAGCTACTCTTCGAGGGACTCAAAAAACTGTAATTCTTGAGCAATTTAATATATGTATTACTTGTTAAAAATATTATGTGAAGGACCATTTTGAATAGAGTAGTTGTCTTCTAAAGTTTCATAAACCTCGCTAACTGTACATATAATTATTAATTTCATCACACGCGATAATAAAAACAACAATTATGAATTATGTTGAAAATAGATAAAAAATATTTTATATTTTGTTAGAAAAACGCTGATTTAGCAAACTTTTCTTAGTTTTGCGCGTTTGACTGGTGCACAATGTGTTGAGAAATTTATTTTTGTGGTCACAGTAAGCGAAATATGTGAACTTTTGCCGCAAATAAAATAATTTATTTCAGTTCACTGACGACTCCAAAACGTTGGCTTTTTGCAGTATCCATGTTTTAAAATTAAAGATGCAGAGAGGAAAGTACTCCACTTCAAATTCATTTTTTAAAAAGAGGAAACACAGAATCATCTGAGTACCTATAGTCTAGTGTATAAATCCAGGCAGTTTATTTTACTAGTTTTACAGATGATGAAAAAATAACCAAAAAAAAATTTTTTGATAAAAACATTGCACGTTCAAAATTGTTAAGAATAAAGACACATTACAAATTTTAAACATAACCAAATAAACGTCGAAAGAATTGCTCTCGAACGACTAGTGGGAGCTCTGATGAATTGCAGCTTACTTCAGTCGGAGGGGAGGGAGGGGGAGCCTAAATGGGACTAAGAAGTTCAATAGTGGGCTTCAAATAACCACATTAGAGGTTAACATATACCACTATTAAGATTTGAAAGTAAAAAAAAATGGCACCAGTTTCGGCGCACTTTTCATTTGACTTTTAGTATTAAATTGCCGCCAATTGAGTTCAGCTACTTGAAATTGTGAGAGAGAGAGAATTTTAGATCACGCGAAAAGCAAAAAGTCAAGGGCGTAAAAGTCAATCGAAAAGTCAAAATTGTCCAGCAAAAATTTTGCATAAACACATAGCCTGTAACCGGAAACGACTCAAATCGTCGTGCATTATAATCTGTAACCTAACCTTACCGAAATTAGAACATCAAAATAGACAAGAGAAAAAACAAAAGTGGCCCAACAAACCACTTTAAAGTGTTTTAAAAATGCCGACAATTTTTTAGGTGCCGGGGAGCTAGGTGGGTTGGGTGTGCAGATAGGTTGGGGAGGTGGGTAGTGCTGGGGTAGTTGGGGAGGGGGGTAAGTGGCGGTAGCTAGTTGAAGGTAGGGGGTAGTTTGGGGGGTAGGGGTAGGTCGGGGGTGTAATTTGGGGTGGTGGGGTAGGTAGGAGGTGGTGGTGGTGGTGGTGGTGGTGGTGTTGGGGGGGAGGGGGGGGGTTAGGTAGGTGGCGGAGGGGGGAGGGGTAGGTAGGTAGCTGGATGGGTGGATAGGTTTGGGAGCTGGGTAGTGCTTGGGTAGTGGGGAGGGGTAGGTGGGGTAGCCGGTTGTAGGGAGGGGCTAGGGGCAGGGGGGGTAAGTTGGGGGGAGGGGGGGGGGGGTGTTGGGCGTTGGGTGAGGAGGGGGTAGGTAGGTGTTGGTGGGGGTTTGTGCGGTGTAGTTTAGATGATTAGGGGTGACTTATATAGGAACAAAAAATCCTAAAACGACCTCTTCACCTTGAACATTACCTGCATTTCCTAATTACTGCACATTACAAAGAAAGCTACTGTTAAAATCCAATGTTCGAAAGCAGAAGTCAATAATCAAAAACGTAGGTAAATGCTTGAACAGAAAGAAGTCAAAATTCAAGTCATGAACAAACATTTTTCTGCTAAAAAACATAGCCGGTAGAATACCGGAAACGACTCGAATAGTCGTGCAGTATAGTCTCTAACCTAACCTTACCGAAATCAGAACATCAAAATAGACAAGAGAAAAAAAAACAAAAGTAGCCCAACAAACCACCTTAAAGTGTTGTACAAATGCCGACAATTTTTTAGGTGCGGAGGAGCTAGGTGGGGTGGGTGTGTAGATAGGTTGGGGAGGTGGGTAGTTTTGGGGTAGTTGGGGGTGGGGGGTAGGTGGTGGTAGTTAGTTGAAGGGATGGGGTAGTTTGGGGGTAGGGCTGGCTCAGGGTGTAATTTGGGGGGCCGTGGGGTAGGTAGGTGGTGGTGGAGGGGGTATGTAGGTGGCAGGGGGGAGTAGGTAGTTGGGTGAATTAGTTGGGGAGGTGGGTAGTAGTCTTAGGGTAGTGGGGGGGGGGGGGGGTAGGGGGGTAGCTAGGTGAAGGGATGGGGTAGGGGTAGGTGGGGGTAAATTGGGGGCGGTGGGGGGGAGGGGGTTAGGTAGGTTGGGGGGGGGGGGTTGTGCGTTGTAGTTTAGATAATTATGGGTAACTTATATAGGAATAAAAAAAAATCTCAAAACGACCTCTTCGCCTTGAAAATTACCTGCATTTCCGAATTACAATACATTAAAAACGAAGCTACTGTTAAATCCCAATGTTTGAAAACAGAAGTCAACCATCAAAAACGGAGATAAATGCTCGAACAGAAAGAAGTCAAAACTCACCTCATGAACAAAATTTCTCTCTGCTAAAAAACATAACCAGTAGAATACCGGAAACGACTCAAATAGTCGTGCATTGTAGTCTCTACCATAACCTTACCGAAATCAGAACATCAAAATAGACAAGAGAAAAAAACAAAGTAGCCCAACAAACCCCATTAAAGTGTTTTAAAAATGCCGACAATTTTTTAGGTGCGGTGGAGTTAGGTGGAGTGGGTGTGTAGATAGGTTGGGGAGGTCGGTAGTGCTGGGGTAGTTGGGGGGGGGGGGGGTAAGTGGCGGTAGTTGGGTAAAGGGAGGGTGCAGTTTGGGGGGTAGGGCTGGCTCGAGGGGGGGGAGGTGCGGGGTGGTGGGGGGAGGGGGTAGGTAGGTGTTGGGGGAAGGGGTAGGTAGCTTTTGGGGGAAAGTTTAGGTAGGTGTTTGGGGGGGGGGGGGTTGTGCGGTGTAGTTTAAATAATTAGGGGTGATTTATATAGAAACAAAAAATCTCAAAACGACCTCTTTGCCTTGAACATTACCTGCATTTCCGAATTACTATACAATACAAACGAAGCTACTGTTAAATTCCAATGTTCACAAACAGATGTCAACAGTCAAAAACGGAGGTAAATGCGCGAACAGAAAGAAGTCAAAATTCAAGTCATCGACAAAATTTCTTTCTGCTAAAAAACCTAGCCGGTAGAATACAGGAAACGACTCGAATCGTCGTGCATTGTAATCGGTTACCTAACCTCACAAAACTGAGAACATCAAATTAGACAAGAGAAAAAAAACAAAAAAAGCCCAACAAACCACTTTAAAGTGTTTTGAAAATGCCGACAATTTTTTAGGTGCGGGGGAGCTAGGTGGGGTGGTTGTGTAGATAGGTTGGGGAGGTGGGTAGTTCTGGGGTAGTTGGGGGGTAGTAGGTGGTGTAGCTAGGTGAAGGGAGGGGCTAGAGGTAGGTGGGGAGTTAGGTGTTAGGGGCTGGATAAATGGTGGAGAGTTTGTGCGGTGTAGTTTAGATAATTAGGGTTGACTTATATGGGAACAAAAAATCTCAAAACGACCTGTTCACCTAGAATATTACCTGCAGTTTCTAATTACTATACATTACAAACAAAGTTGCTGTTAAAGTCCAATGTTCGAAAGCAGTAGTCAACAATCAAAAACTGAGGTAAATGCTCAAACAGAAAGAAATCAAAATTCAAGTCATGGACAAACTTGCTTTCTGTTAAAAAAACATAGCTGGTAGAATACCGGAAATGACTCGAATCGTTGTGCATTGTAATCTCTAACCTATGTTTAACGAAATCAGAACATCAAAATAGACAAGAGAGAAAACAAAAGTAGCCCAACAAACCACATTAAAATGTTTTAAAAATGCCGACAATTTTTTAGGTGCGGGGGAGCTAGGTGGGTGGTTGGGTAGATAGGTTGGAGAGGTGGCTAGTGCTGCAGTAGTTGGAGGGTAGGTGGGGTAGTTAGGTGAAGAGAGGGGTAGTTTGGGGTAGGTGGGGGGGTACGTTGTGGCGGGGGTGGGGTATGTAGGTGGGGGGGGGGGTGGGTGGTTAGATTTTTTGGTGAATTGGGTAGTGCTGGGGTTGTGGGGGGGGGGGGGTTAGGTGGGGGTAGCTAGGTGAAGGGAGGGGGTAGGGGTAGGTGGGGGGGGGGGGGTAAGTTGGTGGGGTTGCGGGTTTGGTGTGGGGGAGGTAGGTGTTGGGGGTGCGGTTTAGACAGGTGGTGGGGGTGGGGGAGGGGTTTGTGCGATGTAGTTTAGATAATTAGGGGTGACTTATACAGGAACAAAAAATCTCAAAGCAAGCTCTTCACCTTGAACATTACCTGCATTTCCTAATTACTACACCTTACAAACGAAGCTACTGCTAAAGTTCAGCGTTCGAAAATAGAAGTCAACAATCAAAAATGGAGGTAAATGCTCAAACAGAAATAAGTCAAATTTCAAATCATGAACAAACTTGCTTTCTGGTTTAAAAAACCTGTAAAATCTCAATACTCCTCTTTGAGTCTTAAAAAAACCTGTAGAATCTCAATACTCCTCTTCGAGTCTTAAAAAAATCTGTAGAATCTCAATACTCCTCTTCGAGTCTTAAGAAACCTGTAGAATCTCAATTCTCCTCTTCGAGTCGTAAGAAAACCTGTAGAATCTCAAAACTCTTCTTCGAGTCGTAAAAAGACACACACGTTTACAATAATTGCTATGAACTTCGTTCAAGAGCAATTAATTATATTTAATAGAATGAGTAAAGGGTGAGAATTATAAAAAAGGGTAATTTTTTTCAAGGGCAACATTATCTAACTTCAACAATACGAATTTTGTCTAATTAGACAGGTACAAGAAGAGTTCTTAAT
>NC_134476.1:47631378-47703132 GCF_964194025.1 Convolutriloba macropyga
CCCCCTCCCACTTTCGTTGGCATCTCCGACTTCAGCTTCAAGTTCAATTTTCACTTTGAAGAAGGAGTTAGTGTATCATATATAGTAACAGCACATTTCGGAAAAATATGACAAATAAAATAATATCTATCTAGCTGGAGGTTACGGAAAATTGATACATAATAATAGCAACTAATTCTAAACTGGCGTGAACGTCAAATTAGAATAACATAGGGAAACAATTTCTGACCTCAATATGGTCGGCCCAGTTTCTTGGTAAATTTGAAAAAATAACATCATTCGCGTTCACTCGAGACTGGTAAAAGTTTGGTTAAAGGTTGTTTGTAAGAACCAAAGCTGTTCTTACCTACTGATCAAAGGACTTCCCCTGTTCTACCATACGGAAAGTTTAAAGGCGGAGAATGTTTGTCGGTTATCCAAACGAGATCTCCTTTCGTGATAACTTCTAGTTCTTTCTTCGACTATTTATTCCGTTGTTTCAAGTTAGGAAAGCACTCGTCCAGCCATCGATTCCAAGTTGCCAATAGATACTGTAATAGTCACGAAAGAGCTTTCTTTAACTAACTGTTGTTACAGAAAACAATGTTTTTTGCCAATTCACGCTAACTTGACCAATTAAGAATGGATTTGGCGTTAAAAGCTGTAGATCGGAAACTTCAATACTGACGTCAGAAAGTGGAGGGTTGTTTAGAAGCTGTTCATAAATACACAATATCGTTTGCAAGTTGTCTTCCTTCAGGCTTGTGGTATAGTAGAACATTGTGTAAAAAGGGGCTATTGTTTTGAATATACCAAATCTATTTAATTTAGTTAATCTTAATTTAGTTCATTTTGTTTATCATTTAGTTTAAGTTTATTTCTAATTTTTTGTTTGAAGATCAAATCTTCATATTTCACGTTTCTTAAATTTTTTTTACATCCTGTGTCTGAAAACCCTGTCTGTTCATGAAGTCTTGTGATTTGAGTTGCCGCGTTTAGAGATATTTTGTTGTGATCAAATTGTTGTTCAGATTTAGTTAACTTTAATTCCTCATAATTTCATCTTTCCAAATTCAAATTCATTTGTCTCTCTTTGAATCTGAAATCCGCTCCGCCAAATCACTAATTCGTATTGAACAATTCTAAACTACATTTTGTGACGCGAAACACGAGTCTGGTTGACAGAGCTAATTCCGTGCCACCAATTTTACGTATTCTCTGCACTCAAAAAATTGGATTAATAGATTACAAAATTAATATTGAATTCGCTCAGCAAAACAGCCCATAAATCTAATCAATAAACTCTGTAATTTGGCACCGCAAACCCACTCAGACTGCAGTAATCAAATCTGTATGACAAGACGCAGTCAGCTCGAGAATCTCGAAAAACACCGCTGTCGATAGTGCCATTTTGGGAACGACCAACTTCGGATCCTCCTATAAGATGGGAAAAGTGGCGCATTCAAGTAAAACTTGCTATTTTTGCACGTGAAAACATCACACTAGACACAGTTCTTGAACCGAAACCAACAACAGTACGACTACCAGCTGAACCGAAGTACGAGATGGCAATTGAAAATGCGACAGACGAAACAGAAAGAGATCGACAAATAAGGAATAGTCAATTGAAACTTCAAGGGGCCTTGAAATGCCAAAAGATAACGGAGGCAGGTGTCTTATGCGGAGAACGACCATGGCAACTCTGTGACCAAAAACGTGTTTCACTTTGTATCTTAGTATCGGAACAGAGGGACGACGTCTTCTAACACAAAAATTCCCTCATGACAAGATATAAGATCTCACCACACTCAAGCTCTGAGAGATGATGGAGATAGCATTCATTCGTCCAAGACACATCACTTTTATCGCTATGTGTTTTTCTCAAGAAAACAGAAATAGGGCAAAACGGTTGAACAATTCTACAGTATATTGAAAGAATTGGCGTAAAATTGCGACTTCGAAAACCGAGAACAGGTAATAATTAGAGACACCTTCATCACAAACATGTTGGACGATGACATACAACGTGAACTTCTTCGTGACACAGTTGACCCAGAGAGCACTCAGTATAGCTGTAAATATGGAGATGTGCAATCAGAATCAACAACGGATTTGATCAAGCAACAATAACAGCGCAGCTAGCAATACAAAAAATGCAATACAATCCTACAATCGATTTCGCGGTGCGAGTGCACGCGGAAAACCGACAGGCAGGGTAGCAGTCAATCGAGCATCGCTTGGTCAATGTAGAGGATGTGGTCAGGCTTGGACTACAACGCACCGCCAGGTTTGCCCTGCACTGGGTAAGAGATGCAATCATTGCGGTTTGTATAACCACTTCACAAAGGTATGACGAAAAAAGTTTAATACTACACGAAACCGTTGACAAGGTAATCGTATTAATAATGTAGAAACTGCTGAAACTACAGAACAAATTACGGATTCTGAAAATCAAAACGTTAATTATATAAATTATAATGAACAATTCAACTCCAATTACGATTCTTCAGACGATAATTACGTTGCAACGGTAGAAAACGTTAGCACACCGCCTACTGCACTGCAAAATATGACGATAACAATTGGAAATACAGATTGTCATTTGCTTCTTGATTTTGGTAGTGGATGTACTATTATTAATATGTCACTCGCAAGAGAAATATTGCTTAATTGTGCACAATCACAAAAATTGAAGAAAAAAACCACACGAATTAAAGTCTTTTTCGAACTACATACTTGAAACTCTCGGAACTTTAAAAACGCCAGTTCGTTGTAATGATTGGAAAATTCATAAAGCAAAAATCGCGGTAGTAGCAGATGGATTTCGACCCATCCTTGGACGGGACCTGTTTGATCAATTGGGAACAACAATATCACAAAAACCTTGCCCAAATACAGAAATCAATAACACAGAAACACCCTGTGCAATCAAAAAATCACTGGCAAAAGAATTTCTTGAACTGATCTCACGAACAGTAAAATCGAAGCACTATACGGTCAATTCAAAATTTCATAAAAATTATCGTGTTACACATCAAAAAGGGAGGAAAGTGCCCATTCATCTCCAACTAAAAGTAAAAATTGAAAAATAGTTCAATGAAGAACATATCGAAAAACTAACAAATTGCTCTGACCAATTTTTTATATCTCCAATAGTCATTACAGTAAAAAAGGATCAAACAATCAAAATTGCATCAGATTCCAAAATCGTGAATAAAGCTATCCACAAAAACAAATATCAAAGGCCTAATTTAGACTCGCTAATCCAAAGAATTTCACTGTCAACCGCGCCGCAAGAGACGGCTTTTTATAAGACTCTCGATTTGCGGTACGCTTACAGTCAATTAAATTTACATAGTGATACGGCCCAACATTGTAACTTCAATCTTGTAAGCGGAGATATGACCGGAACATGTTGTTTTGAAACGCGATTTTATGGTCTTACGGATATGCCATCCGAATTTCAAAAAGCAATAGATTGTACCCTCGTTGGCTTAAACAATACATTCTGTTTTTTGGACGATATACTAATAGTGAGTAAAGGAGGAATAGAACAACATCTCGATATTGTTCGGAAATGTTTGACAAAACTAGATCAACAAAAATCTTCGAAGAAGTCTTGCGAAATGTCATTTTGCAAAAGATAAAATTGAATGGCTTGGACATAGCAAAACTCAAACAGGCATAACACCATTGTCGAATAAAACGGATGCACTCAAAAAATTATCTTCACCCTCAAATCTCAAAAAACTCAGATGCTTTATAGGATCAGTTCACCATCTGGGTAAATTTATTCCGAACATGTCTTGTCGCAATTATGTTTTCCACTTAGACTTCTACTTAAGAAAAATTCAAAATTTATTTGGACGCATGAACATGAGAAACAATTCAAATTGATAAAAGAGAAGATTGCCGAAAAAACCGAAAATAAGCATTTTAATCCTGACTTAGAAACACGTATAAAAAATGACGCCTCTCGAAAAAGCTTTGGTTGCGCATTAGAACAACGAACTCCAAATGGTTGGGACACCGCGGCATTTGCATCGCGATTTTTGAATTCAGTGGAATATAGATATAGCATAAATGAGCTCGAGCTATTGGGAGTTGTCTGGTCAATTGAAAACTTCAAATATTTTTTATACGGCAAGCCATTTACTGTAATAACTGATCCTTACTTTCGATCAAGAGCATTACTTTAAGGCATTACTTTCGATCAAGAGAGAAAATAGAGCAAATAAATCTTACAATAGTCGACTAACACATTGGGTAGATCGACTACTACTTTTTGATTTTACGATCGATCATCTTCCTGGTTTAAAAATGGAATCAGTTGACTACATCTCTTGCGACCCACAACAAAAAGCCGTTAATATATCTGCTTATAACGAGCAATTCATAGTTGCTAAATTGGGTGTGATTAAGCGAAGCGCGAAACGCTTTTTATTAAATGCCGAGAATTACGTCGAATTTGCAGTGCGAAATCCGCTTATAAAACCAGTCTCAAATACTCCCAATTCCAATGGAAAATTATTTAGTGAATTCGCACCGCGAAATCCAGGATATTCTGCAATTACGGAGAATGATAATTCGATTAGCAAATTAGAACCAAATAACTCAAATTCTAATCACCAAATCGAGACAGTAAACATTCCTCACACATTTTTTGCCTTGAACCGCTCTACTGATAAATTGCCTACTAAATTGAATAATTTCCAACGAATTGCTAACAAGTTCAACAGTGTCCTCATGTTGTCAAACTCTCATGAAGAAACCCTGATGCACGTTAAACAATCGACATCCTCCAAAGTTTGATTTGCCGATGAAGCAGGACCATCAACGGCTCCTGCGGTGAAAGCAACACCCTCCACTCCAAATACTGACACTACAACAGTCACGTCACCTTCCACCGACGATCTGTATACAGATGCCTTCAACTTTGCACTATCCAAAATTTTCTCCAGTACACTGATGGCCAGCCTAACCACCAAGGACGCGATGCTCAAGAGAAATAAGAGACTGCATCCTGACGGAAAACGAGGATCGATGCAAACAGATTTCACCATATATCTATTCTTTTTGGAAAGATTTGCACGTCAAGAATGGATGCGAGTGCATCGATGAAAGAATAGCCATCCCAAACTCGATCAAGTATAGGTACGTGGAAGCCATTCATGCAACCCACCCAGGAAGCTGGGGGATGACAGATATGGCGACACATGCATGGTGGTCTTACATGCATCGGGACATAGTTACAAAGACGGCAAAATGCAATCCCTGTGCATTTATTATTCCTGCTAGCAAATGGGCACCATTAAATTTATGCAAAGTACGAAATAAAGAAATTCAAATTGATTTTGGTGGACCAATTTATAATGAAAAAAATCAAGAAGTACACTTTCTTGCATTTATAGATCGATTTTCAAAATTTCCAACTGCAGAGGTATTCGATAGACCTAATGCAGACAATATTTTAAAATTTCTTCAAGAGTATGTTTTGCTACACGGATTACCCCGTTCAATTAGATTAGACCAAGCTCGATGTCATACGGGTCACGAAATTAAAGCATTTTGTAGTCAAAATAATATACAGCTAATTGAAGCTCTAATACACGATCACAGAGCAATTGGGCTAGTTGAAAGACTAATTCAAACAACCAAGAACCGTTTAGCTTGTATTAAAGCGGCGGCGCGAAATCAATTTAATAAGAAAGCATCAAAAAATTCCATTATTTACCAGCTACGTATATTGCCGTCAAAAGACTATCAATATATCACCATTTGAGGCTCACTTTGGTAGAAAGGCTAATACTCCATTAAATAACATATCAACGAAACCTGATCCTAAAAGTCTCACGTATAAACACATTTTGAATAAATATTTAGATTTGGAGACAGTGCGTTGGGAAGAACTCATCTCGGAAGAAAACTGGGACGTAGAGGCCAGAAGCGACACGGAATTAGAACATAACAGGGACAAACTGAATGAAGATGCAGCTAGAACAAGGAACGCGGATCCAGAAATAGAGTTCAGAATGATATCTCATCCTGAGGTTGGTTTGCCAGTACCGCGGACAGAAACTTCCCTAGCAGTCAAATTAGCCAAAAAGAAACCGAAGACCAAAAGGTCAAAGAAAAGTCTAGATGGACTGTACGAGGTTTTGGCGCCAGGTTGTTCAGTGGTAAAAACAGACATCTATACTTCTGTCATAAAAGAACCCGGAAAAAGAGATGTCACAATCCGCAATTCAGATTTGGCAAAATTCGGAACGAAAGCGGAGCGCCAAAATGAACTCAAATGTATTCTAATAGGAGGCCCAAAATACCCTCCGGGAAAAACAGAAGACCTCATAAATCAACACGCGAAAGCGGCAAGAAAGAAATTAGAGGGAAACAAAAAAATGAAACATAGGAAGATAGCCGATGGCGCTAGTGCGGTATCTTTAATTCATTCGAACGTCACATGAGCACTCAGAGTACGCATGCCAACAAAACCCAAAAGAACAGTAATAACAGCACCGCCACAACCAACTACTGCTGACATGGGTGATTTCGCGCCTTCAATGGAACTGCCATTAAAATCGATTGTAATTGCGAATTGCGGAGCCCCAACGATGCCGAAAAGGAAAGCTGCTACCAAGGCAACAGCAGCACTACAGCCATTAAAAAGAAAACGATCTTCTTCGTCAATCACGGAATCGGACGAGTCCTTGGCATCAGTTCAAATCTGTCCACTAACAACCTCGAGCTCCACTGCACCTTTGCGAAGTAAACGAAGACAACTAATCAAACAGACACAAATACAGAAAAAACCGATTGTTACATCGATTAAGAAAGCTGCCACTCAAAAACAACATGTAGACACAAATTTTACGGTGGGGCCATGTTCTCCTGTACAGACGTATCCAACCCAGTATTACATTTCACCCAATTACGAGGGCCCAGAAACGTCATTGACAGTCGGAGAGGCAGAGAGATTATATGAAAGTGATACAGATTAAAACTCGCAAATACATTACAATATTATTTATAGTAATCAATATATATGTTATTAATTTTCTGTTAAACTCTTTCGTCGTTTATTTTGTTGAGGGGGAAATGTGGTATAGTAGAACATTGTGTAAAAAGGGGCTATTGATGTGGATATACCAAATCTATTTAATTTAGTTAATCTTAATTTAGTTCATTTTGTTTATCATTTAGTTTAAGTTTATTTCTAATTTTTTGTTTGAAGATCAAATCTTCATATTTCACGTTTCTTAAATTTTTTTTACATCCTTTGTCTGAAAACCCTGTCTGTTCATGAAGTCTTGTGATTTGAGTTGCCGCGTTTAGAGATATTTTGTTGTGATCAAATTGTTGTTCAGATTTAGTCAACTTCAATTCCTCATAATTTCATCTTTCCTAATTCAAATTCAGTTGTCTCTCTTTTAATCTGAAATCCGCTCCGCCAAAGCACTAATTCGTATTGAACAATTCTAAACTACATTTTGTGACGCGAAACACGAGTCTAGTTGACAAAGCTAATTTCGTGCCACCAATTTCACGTATTCTCTGCACTCAGAAAATTGGATTAATAGATTACAAAATTAATTTTGAATTTGCTCCGCGAAACAACCAATAAACCTAATCAATAAATTCTGTAATTCGGCACCGCAAATCTACTCAGACTACAGTAATCAAATATGTATGACAATGCTGCTTTTTTTTCTCAACACATTGAACACCACTGCTTTGCAGGATCATACCAATCTTTACCATACACCACTAAAGTGAGTAGATGATGATGGATTGAAAAACCACTTGATGCCTGACTCGGATAACTTTACTTTGATTCCATCCTTTTGAAGCTCGGAAAGGAATTCTCGCTTGTGATAAAATGAGCCTCTGATTATCTAGGATGATATGCTCGACTGTTTCGTCTGGCTAATACCAACATTTCGGTCTGTTCGATCTAGATTATACCCTTATTTTAGCTGCTCATCGGTCTGTCCTTAGGCCCGTAATTTCTGGATAAAGGTCTTGGCAAAGTCTGCCCAGTCTGTCCAATGGTGACCAAAGTCTGTTTGGGCTGGCAAAGGGGGCAAAAATCTGTTCGGTCCCAGGTTGACCAAACTTACAAAATTCTGAATGACCGTACTACGGCGCCGTATAAGTTTTGGAGAAAACCGTACTCTGGCCTTATTATATTTTGTGTAGGGCCGTACTACAGCCCTACTAAGATTCTTAAGGTGTAGATTTTGAGACGGACTCAAAACTGGATTTTATTCGAGATTTGCCTCGAAAAACGTACATAAAATGAAAAAAGAATTAATTTAAATATGTTTTCGAAACATCAAATATGGGTACCAGAAGTTCTTTTCTCTGAAAAAGGGCACAATGGAAAACTTAATGCCGCCTTGTACGTCGTCATAACAAGTTTTGTCAGTTTTTCAAGGAGCCATTTAAGACTTAGTAATTTTTCTAAATTTTGTCTAAGGTGGTCAACCTGGAGTCTGGCCAATACATTTTTTGGACAATATTGGTCTAGAAACCGCTGTCCGTGACCAAGACGATCTGGCCAATACAATCTCGGGTCGCGAACTTCGTATAAAAAAGATGAAAAAGAATAAAACTTGTAACTTGGAGACCTAGAATAGTTCGGTTTTGTTTGTTGCTACGAAAATAAAGTGAATTATCAGTTTTTTGTCTGACTTTTACAGGGCCAATACCAGAGCCTCTAATTTTTGTGCTCAGAAAGAACGCGAGTTCAAAAAATCATCCATTTTAGCAGAAATAAGTACCTCGAACCTTAAACTATGAGCTGCTAGTAAAAATGCGATTTTTAAGCAGCTAATACTGGGCACGAGTTCCAAAAATTTGTCGAGCTGGCTCTCAAAATGAGCCTAAATGGGAATGGTTTTAAGAACGCATGTTTAGCCACACAATAGCAACTATACTCCACGTTGCTTCAAGTCTCTTTTAAACGTAGAGGCTCGTGCAATGAACTCCTTTTTTGTCTTTATCTTGTCACATGGTCAAGTCTGCGGTTATTATGTTCGTTGTTCGTTCTACTTCACCGCAATAAATTAAAAGTTGTTCTATATAAAAAATTGCTTCACTGTTTTTGGGAATATAGAACAGAAAAGGTTAAAGTCTCCTTAACGTAGCAGCACGTACCAAAATAATAAAAATTGAACATTGATTTACACTTCCTGGGTCACCGACTTTCTTTGACTTCGCACTAGGTCATATATGATTCTTAGTAATCATACTAGGTCATATATAACTTGTATGAATTCGTGGAAGCCATACAAGGTTCATCTTATATGATTTCCTAGAAATCCTACAGGAATCATACAAAGAATTTCAAGGCCTAAAAACTGTATAATTTTCATTTTCTATTGAAGTTTAAAAAAATAATGGAAATCATACAAGGTCATTTATGACACATAAAATATTGACTGGTGCCACAAATTCCCGAATAATGTAGTCAGGGGACAAATTAAGGTATTATATCGAATTTGCAATCCCCATCTGATTGTCTGTGTGCGCTAAAAGCATAACTAAACATATTCTGAAAACGAATGTGAGGTTATAAGCAAAAAAACAATTAAAATATGTCATATAAATCTTATCTGATCGAGGACTATGTTAAAAATTTTTCAAAACCATGTTTTACTGTGAAAAACTCTCGCTGAAGTGTGCAAATTGTTCCATTTTTGAACGTTTTTCAGGATTAAAGATTTGTGGTTTGATTTATTCCTTTCTTTTGTACAGCTTTTAGACAACTAGTGTATAATTTCGGAGGCTATGCAGTGCCTGATATCTGTTTGAAGTTTCAATAAGCTATTTTGCTAGGTAAACAGTTCGGCTGGCAAGATACGATCTTTAATGAGAGGATCAGTGAAGTGTGTTGTGCTCAATTGCGATGGGTGGATCCAATTGAGCCGCGAATGCTTTATTTCAAATCGGAGTAGACAATTGCGCCGCAAGTGGCAAGCCAATTTCTACTATCAGAATTTCTAGTTTCTAGAGTAGGGAATCGCGATGCGATTGGCACTTCTCAACTTTACTGAGCTTAATTTGAAAAGCAAATTGCTAGATTTAAATTGAACTGAATTTTAGCGTTGCAAATGAGAGAGTGAATATAAATAAGCACAATTTAAGAAGCAAAAGTTTTGTTCAACATGATCACGAAAAAGGAAGTAACTTACAAGATTTGTTTACAGTATGAACAGATAATTTCCTGTGCAGACAGTATGAACAGACATCAGATGACTAAAATTGGGAGGAAGTTAAGTTAACTAGAATAGGAGTAGCACTTGCCCTTCAAATGGAAATAAGTAATAAACATGAACTAAATACGGTCATGGATATGTGAAGGGTATCCATTGCCGTATGACATTTCCCCCTCTTGGGGGAAAAGAAATTAGTATTTAAAATCAGAAAATTAATAAATATTCACCGGTTACATAAGTAATAAAAAATTAAATAATAAGTAAAAATATAAAAGTTTATGAAGTTTGACTGAGTTTTCTAATCTGTTTCCGAATTATCCTCATTCTCTGCTTGAAGCACTGTCATTTCCCTCGGGATATTCTGAGAGTCCTCTATCCATTCATTTGAACTTCTTATGGAAGTTTCTCCGATATCCTGAGGCATATCCGCTGAAAATCCTTCAGTATTTCTGACTTCTCCAAAATTGTTTGGGAAGATTTCTTTTTCAATGTTATTTTACTTTTCCTCACTGAAGATGTGTCTGAATCCGAAGTGTCACTGATCGTGAGTTGTCTCTTGCTTGATTTTCTATGTATTGGGGTGCGTGACTTTGTCGAATCCATTCGCGTCGCAGATGGTCCAGCTGCATTAGGGTTGGTTGGTGGTGGCGCGATTGGAGCAATTGGACTAAATTGTAAGATTTGGGTCAAGTCTGGTCGATTAATAAAGGCGTCATGATATTTAGGATTCCTATTCGGGATTCTCATTTTGAGAGATCGATCTACGTTGTTTGCGGATGATATACATGATCTGCCTGATGAGATTACACTGACGTCATCGGCCTGTTTTCGATTGCGTTTGATTTTCTTGTCTCCCGTACTTTTTCTGATTAAATCTCGTTTGTGTTTATGGATCTTCTGCTCAATAGTTTTTTCGCTTATTTTTTTCGGTCTTCTTTTGATATACTGCGTCAAATCTGTGTCTCTTTCCGCTCTCGTGCCAAATTTTGCTATGTCTGAATTTCTTACTCGCACCTCCTGTCTATTTGGTTCCTTGATTACGCTTGTCGTAGGGCTCACTTTACAAACTGTACTCCCGGGTGCAAGTACTTCATACAAACCATCAAGGTTTTTCTTCTGCCTCTGATTTTCGCGAAGCTAGCGAGCCAATTTCACTTGGACACTTCGTTCTGAGCAGGGAATTGGTCTGGAAATTCCTTCCGATCTGATTGAACGTTGTTCGTCGTCGTTCATCTTTTTTTCCTCCAATCTGGCTCGAGAACTGCTGCACAAATGACTCTTTCAATTTCTGTATCTGAACAGAGGGCCGTGTTTAACCACTGCTCCTCTGATAGATATGATCGACCCGGAATCGTATCTTCGTCTATATAATGGTTAATTATTGCATTATAATTGAGATTTTTACTATTAGATTTAGTGGTGATGTTAGATATAGGTGTGTTACATTTTCTACCAAAGTGTGCCTCAAATGGTGTGATGTCTATTGTTTTTTGCTTTGATATTCTTAGTCGTTGTATTATTGCTTTAAGTGAATTTTCTATGTTAAATTTTTTGTTTAATTGTGATTTCATGCAAGATAATTGTCGTTTAATTGTTTGAATAAGACGTTCTACTAATCCAATTGCTCTGTGATCATTTGCTGGTGCATGTATAGGTGTAATGTTTTTTTTCTGTACAGAATGTTTCAAACTTTTTTCCTGTAAAACATCTAGTTTGATCTAATCGAATAGTTCTAGGTACTCCGTGTTGATATATGTAATTATTTAAGAATTTGATTACATTTGAACCAGAAGCGTTATTTACTTTTTCTGTTGTGGGATATTTTGAATATCTATCTATACTTGTAATAAAATATTGTTCTATCCCTTTTTCATTCAATATTGGTCCGCCAAATTCTGTTTGTATTTCGTCATTTGGTTCAATGCATTTTGGTAAAGGTGCCCATTTGCGGTGCCAAATCACTGATTTAAGGTTCTTACCAATCTCCGTGCAGGCTTTGCACTCACCGGTTTTTGCCAGTATATCTCGGTGGATGTACGGCAACCAAATGTTTTGCGCGAGAGATAGCATGGCAAAACTCTCGGGATGCGTAGAGTGGATATCCTCCAGTACTGCATCTTTGATTGATTTTGGAATGGCTATCCGCTCGTCCAAACACACAGCCATGCTTTACGCTCAAATCCCGCAAATAGGAAAAGAGATAAGGACTTATCTCTCTAAGCCTGTCTGGGTCATCACGGATTACGCAATTTCTCACCTCCTTGAGGATTGCATCTTTACCAGTTAAAATGGCAAGAAAATTCCGGCTGGAGACTTTGTTAAGGGTTTCAGTAAATAAAATGTCATCCGTTTCCTCAATCATGCTGCCAGTCGGTGTCTCAGTATTTGAGGAAGTATTCGTTCCGGGTGTAGATGGAGTGGTGTCTAAGAATGTCACCCTTGCTTTCGTTGGTGTGGACTTTGATCACGGAGCTTTGACTTTTGACATTTTGCTAATGTTGTTGACTGAATTATTTGAGTTAATCAGTTTATTTTGTTTATTTAATGTGTAGTGATTTGTAGGTTTGTTTTGAGCACAAAGCGAGTAATTCTTGTGCAAATGGTATTTATACTTTGGAATTTGTGTTTTTGCGCTAAATTTAGCGTTATTGTTGGATTATTTGACTTAATGCCATTAATGGGCTTTATTGGGCATAATTGTTCAGAGTGTTCACATTCTTTACTGTCTGACATTTGCACCTCTTTTGCAGCAATTTTGTTAATAAAATGTGAATTATTAACTTTACAGTTATTTGGTGCAAATTCTGATTTTATAACTTTGGGTGACATTTGCGATGCGAATGGTTGCTTTAAATACGGATTAATTATAGAATAAGTTAGTGTTAATTGCGTCACGAATGGTGCTTTCAGTGGTGAAAGGAGTGATTGTGATGCAAATGCTTCATTGCTAATTTGAGAACTAGTAGTAAGTGATGTATGTAATTGCGGCGCGAATGGTCGCTTTAACTTGTGTGAAGGCAGGTGTGACTTTAAAATGCTACTAAATTTTTTAGTTGCATTTTGTATATTTGTAAACAGAGGTTTCATGGAAGCACGAATTTTTCATATTGTTGCTACTACCAAGTGTTCGTCATATGTAGATATCTTTTCTTAGCTCTCGTAATTGGATTTCTTGAGATATAGTCTACGAGACCCATTTTTGCACCTGGCATATGTTCAATTGTGAATTTGTACGGAAGTAATCTGTCTATCCATCTAGATAGTCGGCTATTGTACGATTTGTTTGATCTATGCTCCTTGAGTATAGACAATAGTGCTCTATGGTCCGTCACTACTGTAAAATTTTTCCCGTACAATTAGTATTTGAAATAGTCAATGGACCAGACTATTCCCAATAGTTCCAGTTCATTAACACTGTAGCGTCATCTGTTGAATTTAGAAATCGCGACGCGAATACAAATGGCTTCCAGCCGTCTGGTGTATTTTGTTCAAGTGCTGCTCCCAATCCGGAACGTGAGGCATCACATTTAACTCGGACATCAAGTTTTGGATTAGAATGGCTATTTTCTGTGCTGTTGGCAATTTTTTCTTTGATTAAATTAAAATGTTTAGTGGGCTCTGTTGTCCAGATAAACGTTGCTGATTTTTTTAGAAGTGGTCTAAGTGGGTGACATAATTGTGCAAGGTCTGGTATGAACCTACCAATATAGTGTACTGACCCTAGGGAGAATCTAAGGCGTTTTAGTGTTGTTTGTGGTGGTATTGTTAAAATCGCTGTAGTTTTACTTTCTAGAGGTGATATTCCATTTTGTGTAAACTTATAACCTAGCCATTCAATTTCGCTTTTTTTAAAATGAAATTTCTGAAGAGTAATTCTTAAATTATCTTCGTCTAGCTTTTTCAAACATTTGATAACATATACCAAGTGGTCTGCTTCAATACCAGTACTAACGATTATGATATCGTCTAAAAAACAATATGTGTTTTGTAGACCTATTAGAGTATAGTCCATAGCTTTCTGAAATTCTGCTGGCATATCTGTAAGACCATAAAATCCGGTTTTGATTCTATATGTACCAGTAGATTCTCCACAGATGATGTTAAAATTACAATGTTTTGCAGTGTCGTGGTGTAACTTTAATTGGTTATATGCATGCTTTAAGTCTAATGTGGTGAAATACGCTTGTTGGCCGTTTTGTGTGTTGGTAAGGTGTTGTGATGTGGTATCAATTAACATTTCAATGTTGAGCATTTGAAATTTATTTTTATGTATTGCTTTAATTAGTACTTTAGAATCTAATGCTAATTTTATAGATTGGTCTTTCTTTGCTGTGATTACGATCGGAGATATGAAATGTTCGTCAGAGCAACTAGATAGTTTTTCAGCCTTCAGTCTGTAATGGCCTTCAGTCTGTAATCTTTCTAATTCTGCTAACACTCTAGGTTGTAGATTTATCGGATCACGTCGACCTTTTTGATGCTTTGCTGTAAACTTTTGATTAAAATTTGGACAAACCAATTCTTAATACTAAATGAGGAAATTGCATTGCGATTGTCTCTTTAATTTTACATGTAGAACTATTAATGTTATTAACACATTTACCATTTTCTGGTTGGTGTTGTACAACCGCAAGACCAAGGGTTGTGAACAGGTCTCTCCCGATGATGTTTTTGTGACCATCTTCTATCACAGTCAACACTGCTGCTCTATCTTTCCAATTGTTCTATACAACTGTGGTCTCCAGATGCCCAAGAACTTTTATTGGCTCGTTTAAGAATGTTTTGAGGTTCCTTCTGTCTTTCGTGTCTATCCGCTTTGCAGATTTTGTGGTTCGAAGAATTTGGTTTGCCAACGTTTTCGTTAAGAGGCCAACTGCACTCCCAGAATCGATCATTGCATGTGTTTTAACTTCTCCGAGTTGTACCTCAACATTTAACGGTTCAAGTTGATGTGCTGAGTCGGACGAAAGTGCCGCCACGTAATCCTCAGAATCACTGTCGTAGTTCGAGTCATACACCTGTTCATACAGTTGTTGATAGCTGGATATGTAATTGACGGATTAATCGTCATCACTCTTTTCAGGAGACTGGTCAATTTGATTGACATTCGTTTGTTGGGTTTTCTGTGTTTGTCCCTGTGACTTTTTCGGTTTTAGGCATTTTCTTGCAAAATGGCTAATTATTGCACAATTATTGCATTTCTTTCCATTCGCGGGCCAAATCTGCTTATGGTTATGACTCCAACGAAGGCCGCAATTCATACAGATACTTGTGTATTGATAGTTCTGGGGCACAGTTGCGTATCGTGTGAAATCTCGCTTAGTTTGTGGAGCATTCGCGTGGCGATTGCTTATTTGGTTAATGTTGATTGCATTCACAGAGTTTGTACCCGACAACAAATTCTGGTTGATTTTTTGTTGATTCTGCGCCCCCATCTCCATTTGAATAGCTATCTCCAGTGCTTTAGAGGGTTCGACTTTTTCTCTTAACAGTTCTTTCTGGGTCTCTTGATCGATCATATACAATATGAATGCATCACGAAACAAGGTAGTTTCTTCACTACCGAGACTACAGTTTTCAGCTTGTTCTGTGAGACGGCCATAGAAGCTTTCCACAGATTCACGCTTTTGCTGCTTACAAGAATAGAAAACAAAACGATCGTAAGTTATGTTTCGAACTTTCGTGAAAGAATCCTCCATCGCCTGTCATAGTTCCTTGAACGGTTGTTTTTCTATTTAAAAATGGGGATGTTTACTTTTGAAAATTCGTCGTCCCTCCGTTCCAATACTCAAATACAATAGAGATATCGATTTTTGCTCACATATTCCCCAAGGTTTATCTCCACACAAGATCTCAATTTCCTCAATCTTTTTACAGCGATTTTGCCAGTTTAACTTCAGTTGTTGATTGCGAACTTTTCGATCCCTTTCCGTCGCTTGTGTATGGTTCTCCACTGGTTCCTCATAGATTGGTTCGGGTGGGTAGATTACCGCTGCTGGTGGATCGTTCAATAGATTGTCAAGTTGGACTCCCTCTTTAGCTAGCAGGGCCAGTTTCCACTGTTGGGCCCATTTGTCCCACGTCAGAGGAGGTGTTGCTGTCGGCTTTTCCCAGAATGCCTCTATGTGAAGAGGTGTTTTCTTAGATTCCGTCGCTGACTGCGCCATGTTGTGCTCAATTGCGATGGGTGGATCCAATTGAGCCGCGAATGCTTCATTTCAAATCGGAGTAGACAATTGCGCCGCAAGTGGCAAGCCAATTTCTACTATCAGAATTTCTAGTTTCTAGAGTAGGGAATCGCGATGCGATTGGCACTTCTCAACTTTACTGAGCTTAATTTGAAAAGCAAATTGCTAGATTTAAATTGAACTGAATTTTAGCGTTGCAAATGAGAGAGTGTATATAAATAAGCACAATTTAAGAAGCAAAAGTTTTGTTCAACATGATCACGAAAAAGGAAGTAACTCACAAGATTTGTTTACAGTATGAACAGATAATTTCCTGTGCAGACAGTATGAACAGACATCAGATGACTAAAATTGGGAGGAAGTTAAGTTAACTAGAATAGGAGTAGCACTTGCCCTTCAAATGGAAATAAGTAATAAACATGAACTAAATACGGTCATGGATATGTGAAGGGTATCCATTGCCGTATGACAGAGTGGTCGAACTTTTGTCGAAAATAACAAATTTTTATTCCCCAGCTGATTTGCTTATTTATGCTGTTTATGTTTTTTGATGAAAAAAAATGAAGGAATATTAAGCTGAAAGAAAGATGAGAGAGTACACTTGATTTGAAAAATTCATGTCTTACATTAAAGGAATGTGGTTTCTTAGAAGATAGACAGAAGGAATAGCATTAGCCATTTTACTTTAAACTGAGTTTAGGTGGTCTTCAAAGCACCCCATTAAAGCAAAGGTGTTCTCCATAAATAAGTTTTCTTTTTTATTCTAAAAAACGCATCGTTTATGTCAAGGAAGCTACATTTCTTTGGCGGAGAAAGAAAATCAATTTTCGGTAACTTGGAGGCTAACCGAAAAAGAAAAGAAAAAACGGCTCATGGACAAAAGATATTTCGTCGTCAAACACCTTAAACGTCAATCTGAAAAGAAGGCTTTTGAAACAAGATTATCTCCAGAAAAATCGCCTTTTGAAATACCAATTCATTAGGCTGATTTAAGAAACATATTCTGAAGAATTTTAAAAACAGCACTGAATTTATATGTCAGAAGACTAAAAAATATCAAATGCTTAAAAATCAAATAATGTGCATTGTATATACTTTCTAAAGATGGCCTAAAAAAACCTATATCAAAAAAAATATATCCCACAGTTCAAACTAGTGATGAGCAGATTCAACCCTTGCAAGAATCTCGCAAGATGATTCACAACTTGCAAGATTCTTAAAAGAATCTTTAAAGTTATCAATCCATGCAAAAAAAATAATTCATGCTACTAAAATGTTTTAGAAAGCACCTTTGAAGCAAATGATTGTTTATTAAACAAGTTTCAAAGCTGAAGATCCATGGGAAAATGTTTAGTCCTGATTCAAAATCTTGAAAGAAAGTTTTTGATTTCTGAAAAATTTTTCTGGGTATTTTTTTAGCAATTGAAGCCAATTGAAATCCATATGAACTGACTTCTCAAAGAATTTCAGCTAAAAAAAGTTGCAGAGCTTATTCTATTTGACTTTTTCCTAAATTCCTCAGCCCGGGTTGAAAAAAGAGGAGGGATGAACCACAAATATCATGCTGGAAAATCTAGAAAACGTCGGTTTTTAACTGTATTTAATTAGATTTTCCGACAGTTGCCTAATTATTTCAGCTTGATCTGAATACAGCCTGGTAATCAGGTACAAAATATCGAAGAATTCAAAATCTTGCAAAAAACTTGCAAGATGAATAAATAATCTTGCAAGAAACTTGCAAGTTGAATTCAAAGTCTTTCAAGATTCTTGCAAGATGACTAAATTCATGCAAGAATCTTGAAAGCAGATTGCAAGTAATATGTATTCATTTCCAAGATTGTTTGTAAGATTCTTGCAAGATTTTGAATTCATCGATCACTAGGGAGGGATCATTTGTGTTCCCCAGTGTTTTCATGCCTCCAATTACAATTTATATGTTGTTAAATAACAAGTGCACCCTGGTGGGGTAAAGATTATATGGCCACTCAGCTGGTGCGGCGTGCGGTTTCAATTATTACAATTTTCATATATTTTGAATTCTCATATCATACACCGCTAAATCGAGTCATCAGCGCAACCAATTTAAATTCTTTTCATAACATCGACATTCCTCTATTTAATTTACAGGATCTTTTCCGTTTGTGCCCCCGCCAGCTTGTTGGTACATATTATCTGCACCCCCCCCCCCCAAACGCACGTGCCATATTTTTTCATAATACTATGTAATGGCACGTGTTCTATAACATTGGGATCATAACGTACTTGGGGGTACAAACGGAAAAGACCCAACCTCCATTACAGGGCACGTGCCGTAAAATAGTAGATCATTATGTAACACTTTGACACTTGCACTTCGGGGATCCCCAATTTTCATCTATCTATTTGTTGCACTATGCTTTTTGAGTTCTTAGTATTTAGCAGAAAGATTCCTTCGCAGCCTTTCGCTCCACTTTCCATAGTCTTGTCAACGCCCAACACAAGAAACACTGCCCGAGTCCATATGACCACTACAAATACCCATCGTATTGTCATTCCTAGAATTTGGGGTCATTCCCCAATACAACCCCTGCCCTCCAACACCGCCGCCACCACCAAAACAACTCTATAGACCTCCGCTCCCCCATTGTTATATAACTACGGTTATTGTGGGTAGATATATAACTTGCCTCGACCCCTCATATCCGGGCCGAGGTGTCAACGCTAAAAAACGCAAAATTATGTAAGATTGGCAGTGAATGCGTTGAATTTATGTAAGATCAACGCTTGAGCGTAGATCTTACATAAATTCAACGCATTCAACGCCAATCTTACGTATTTTGCATTGAATATAGCGTAGATCTTACATAATTTGCGTTGAATTTAGCGTTGATTTTACAAAAAAAATCAACGCTGAAAACTCTGGGTATGGTACTCGAACCACTGACCTCCTGCTTACTTGTCGCCTTTTCTACCACTGTTCCACAGAACCTTAATTTTAAAGGTCCGCACTCTTTGCAAATCAGACTGTAACATCACGTTTCACATAATTTTGGAGTTTCTAAGCGTAGATCTTACATAATTTTGAGTTGAATTCAGCTTAGATCTTGAATAGTTTGCTTTGAATTTAGCGTAGGTCTTACAAACATTCAACGCAATCAACGCCTATCTTACATATTTTGCGTTGAATTCAGCTTAAATCTTACATATTTTTTGATGAATTTAGAGTATATCTTACATATTTTCTGTTGAATTCAGCTTAAATCTTACATATTTTGCGTTGATTTTAGCGTAGATCTTACATATTTTGCGTTGAATTTAGCGTAGGTCTTACATAAATTCAACGCATTCAACGCCAATCTTACATATTTTGCGTTGAATTCAGCATAAATCTTACATATTTTGCGTTAAATTTAGCGTAGATCTTACATATTTTGCGTTGAGTTTAGCGTAGGTCTTACATAAATTCAACGCATTCAACGCATTTTGCATTGAATATAGCGTAGATCTTACATAATTTGCGTTGAATTTAGCGTTGATTTTACAAAAAAAATCAACGCTGAAAACTCTGGGTATGGGACTCGAACCACTGACCTCCTGCTTACTTGTCGCCTTTTCTACCACCGTTCCACAGAACCTTAATTTTAAAGGTCCGCACTCTTTGCAAATCAGACTGTAACATCACGTTTCACATAATTTTGGAGTTTCTAAGCGTAGATCTTACATAATTTTGAGTTGAATTCAGCTTAGATCTTGAATAGTTTGCTTTGAATTTAGCGTAGGTCTTACAAACATTCAACGCAATCAACGCCTATCTTACATATTTTGCGTTGAATTCAGCTTAAATCTTACATATTTTTTGATGAATTTAGAGTATATCTTACATATTTTGCGTTGAATTCAGCTTAAATCTTACATATTTTGCGTTGATTTTAGCGTAGATCTTACATATTTTGCGTTGAATTTAGCGTAGGTCTTACATAAATTCAACGCATTCAACGCCAATCTTACATATTTTGCGTTGAATTCAGCATAAATCTTACATATTTTGCGTTAAATTTAGCGTAGATCTTACATATTTTGCGTTGAGTTTAGCGTAGGTCTTACATAAATTCAACGCATTCAACGCCAATCTAACATATTTTGCGTTGAATTAAGCGTAGATCTCACATATTTTCAACTCATTCAACGCCAGTCTTACATATTTTGCGTTGAATTCAGCTTAAATCTTACATATTTTGCGTTGAATTTAGCGTACATCTTAAATATTTTGCGTTGAATTCAGCTTAAATCTTGCATATTTTGCGTTGATTTTAGCGTAGATCTTACATATTTTGCGTTGAATTAAGCGTAGGTCTTACATAAATTCAACGCATTTAACGCCAATTTTACATATTTTGCGATGATTTAACGTATATCTTACATATTTTGCGTTGAATTTAGCGTAGGTCTTACATAAATTCAACGCATTCAACGCCAATCTTACATATTTTGCGATGATTTAGCGTATATCTTACATATTTTGCGTTGAATTCAGCTTAAATCTTACATATTTTGCGTTAATTTTAGCGTAGATCTTACATATTTTGCGTTGAATTTAGCGTAGGTCTTACATAAAATCAACTCATTCTACGCCAATCTTACGTATTTTGCATTGAATATAGCGTAGATCTTGCATAATTTGCGTTGAATTTAGCGTTGATTTTACAAAAAAAATCAACGCTGAAAACTCTGGGTATGGGACTCGAACCACTGACCTCCTGCTTACTTGTCGCCTTTTCTTCCACTGTTCCACAGAACCTTAATTTTAAAGGTCCGCACTCTTTGCAAATCAGACTGTAACATCACGTTTCAAATAATTTTGGAGTTTCTAAGCGTAGATCTTACATAATTTTGAGTTGAATTCAGCTTAGATCTTGAATAGTTTGCTTTGAATTTAGCGTAGGTCTTACAATCATTCAACGCAATCAACGCCTATCTTACATATTTTGCGTTGAATTCAGCTTAAATCTTACATATTTTTTGATGAATTTAGAGTATATCTTACATATTTTGCGTTGAATTCAGCTTAAATCTTACATATTTTGCGTTGATTTTAGCGTAGATCTTACATATTTTGCGTTGAATTTAGCGTAGGTCTTACATAAATTCAACGCATTCAACGCCAATCTTACATATTTTGCGTTGAATTCAGCATAAATCTTACATATTTTGCGTTAAATTTAGCGTAGATCTTACATATTTTGCGTTGAAATTAGCGTAGAACTTACATAAATTCAACGCATTCAACGCCAATCTAACATATTTTGCGTTGAATTAAGCGTAGATCTCACATATTTTCAACTCATTCAACGCCAGTCTTACATATTTTGCGTTGAATTCAGCTTAAATCATACATATTTTGCGTTGAATTTAGCGTACATCTTAAATGTTTTGCGTTGAATTCAGCTTAAATCTTGCATATTTTGCGTTGATTTTAGCGTAGATCTTACATATTTTGCGTTGAATTAAGCGTAGGTCTTACATAAATTCAACGCATTCAACGCCAATTTTACATATTTTGCGATGATTTAACGTATATCTTACATATTTTGCGTTGAATTTAGCGTAGGTCTTACATAAATTCAACGCATTCAACGCCAATCTTACATATTTTGCGATGATTTAGCGTACATCTTACATATTTTGCGTTGAATTCAGCTTAAATCTTACATATTTTGCGTTAATTTTAGCGTAGGTCTTACATATTTTGCGTTGAATTTAGCGCAGGTCTTACATAAAATCAACTCTTTCTACGCCAATATTACATATTTTGCGTTGAATTTAGCGTAGATCTTACATATTTTACATTAAATTTGGCGTAGATTTACATACTTTGCGTTGAATATAGCGTAGGCCTTACAAAAATTCAACGCATTCAGCGCCAAACTTACGTATTTTGCGATGATTTAACGTATATCTTACATATTTTGCGTTGAATTCAGCGTAAATCTCACAGCGTAGATCTCACAAATTTTCAACGCATTCAACGCCAATATTACATAATTTGCGTTGAGTTTAGCGCAGATCTTACATAATTCGTGTTGATTTCGCGCAGAAAATTTGCGCAGATCGTACTTACTTTGCAATGAATTTAGCGTACATTTTTAGAGTAAAAAATAGCGTGAATAATGAGATGTTGTATAGGAAATGCGAACTTAATTACAGTCATCACTATCTAGTATAGCGCATAATTGTATGTAATAAGAAAGTGAGGGAATAAGCTAAGCATTAGCTCTTAATGCTCGAGCCATATCGCTAAGCATTTAGCCGCCGCGCTCAGCTGAGCTTGTTGCTGTTAGCGGTTATTTTGCTGCTGCTGGGCTTGAATTGCCAGCCAGTTGATTGTATCCTCGCAGAGTTGGAAAAAGTGCGTCTAGGACAAATTCACTGCCTTTTATAGTGATGGTTTATACTTTTTGACAGCTGGCATAGCCTGATTGGTTGATCCACTATGTCGACTTATACTAAAGCAATAGCACAAAAGAATTCAATCGTATTGCACTAAAAGTGTTTGGGTTTTGTATTATATGTAGCACTGCTATATCTCATCCCAGTTTTAAGAAAACTGAAAAGTTTTTTCAGTTTGTGAATGTGACTTCTTCTCTGTTTGATCCGAACTTCTTTCTCTTCTTGTATTGCTTCGCTGCATCCAGTTATTGTGCTTTATTGACACATCTGCCTCGGCAATAATTCAAGAATCTTCAGGTATTAATATGTGGGCAAAATCTGCCTCACCAAAAAACCATTTTATGCAAACAAAGAAAAGCAACGCTCTTTTTGGCGTTTTCAATAATAAACGAATGAAACTGACAAATAAATTGAACATCGCACTCCAAAATCATAATAGCAATTGATAACAACAAAAACAAGGCGAGAAGTTCATCCCTCCGGGAACAAAAAGAAAAAAAATTGTGGTAACAGTTAACGAAAGGAAGGAATCCTCATAACCTTAGCGTCGTGAGTTCGAGCCTCACTGGTCGCACCAGCCTTTAGAGTAAAAAATAGCGTGAATAATGAGATGTTGAATTGGAAAAACGCACTGAGTTACAGCCATCACTCTCTAGTATAGCGCATAATTGTATGTACTACGAATGTGAGGGAATAAGCTAAGCATTAGCTCCTAATGCTCGAGCCATATCGCTAAGGATTTAGCCTTTGCGCTCAGCTGAGCTTGTTGTTGTTAGCGGCTATTTCTCTGCTGCTGGGCTTGAATCGCCAGTCAGTTAATTGTATACTCGCAGAATTGGAAAAAGTGCTTCTAGTACAAATTCACTGCCTTTTATATTGATGTTTTATACTTTTTGCCATCTGACATAGCCTGATTGGTTGATCCACTATGTCGACATATACTAAGGCAATAGCACAAAAGATTTCAATCGTATTGCACTAAAAGTGTTTGGGTTTTGTATTTTATGTAGCACTGCTATATCTCACCCCAGTTTTAAGAAAACTGAAAAGTTTTTTCAGTTTGTGAATTTGACTTCTTCTCTGGTTGATCCGAATTTCTTTCTCTTTTTGTATTGCTTCGTTGCATACAGTTATTGTGTTTTGTTGACACATCTGCTACGGCAATAATTCAATAATATTCAGGTATTAATATGTGGGCAAAATCTGTCTCACCAAAAAGCGATTTTAGGCAAACAAATAAAAGCAACGCTCTTTTTGGCGTTTTCAATAATAAACGAATGAAACTGACAAATGAAATGAACATCGCAGTCCGAAATCAGAATAACAACAAAAACAAGGCAAGAAGTTCATCCCTCCGGGGACAAAAAGAAAAATGAAATAGTGGTAACGGTTAATGAAAGGAAGGAAGTCTCATAAACTTAAGGTCGTGAGTTCGAGCCTCACTAGTCGCCCCAGATTTCAGAGTAAGAAATAGCGTGAATAATGAGATGTTGAAATGGAAATACGCACTTAGTTACAGTCGTCACTATCTAGTATAGCGCATAATTGTATGTTCCACTGTTGTGAGGGAATAAGCTAAGCATTAGCTCATGATGCTCGAGCCATATCGCTAAGCATTTAGCCGCCGCGCTCAGCTGAGCTTGTTGTTGTTAGCGGCTATTTCTCTGCTGCTGGGCTTGAATCGCCAGCCAGTTGATTGTATCCTCGTAGAGTTGGAAAATGTGCTTTTAGTACAAATTCACTGCCTTTTATAGTGATGGTTTATACTTTTTGCCAGCTGGCATAGCCTGATTGGTTGATCCACTATGTCGACATATACTAAGGCAATAGCAAAAAAGAATTCAATCGTATTGCACTAAAAGTTTTTGAGTTTTGAATTATATGTAGCACTGCTACAACATCTTACATATTTAGCGTTGAGTTTAGCGTTGATCTTACATATATTGTGTTGAATTAGGCGTAGATCTTACATAATTTGCGTTGAATTTAGCGTATATGTTACATATTTTGCGTTCAATTTAGCGTTGACACTACATAATTTTGCTTTTTGAATTTTTTGTGGGGGGCGTACGTGGGGGATGGGGGAGATGTGGGGATACGTCTGGAGGTGGGGGGGGGCGCAGTCTAGGGTAGTACGTGCGGGAGGGGGTACGAGGGGGTGAGCTGGGGGGGGGGGGGGGGTGGTGTACGAGGCTGAGGGGGTACGAGTGGTGAGGGGGGATGGGGTACGTGGGTACCTCTTTGGGGGAGGGGGTTATGTGGGTTTTGTGTTGTATATGGGGGTTATGGGGGTAGGTTGTGGTACATGTGGGGGGTACGTGTGGATGGTGGGGGGGGGGGGGGGAGATACGTGGCCGGGGGGCAGTTTTCGCGATTTTTTTTCAAAAAATCAGAAACCGGTTGCGTGCAAGAAAAACTGGAAAGAGTTGAAAAGTCAGAAAAGATCTAAGCTGAATTCAACGCAAAATTATGCAAGATCTACGCTTAGACACTCAAAAATTATGTGAAACGTGATATTACAGTCCGATTTGTAAAGAGTGCGGATCCTAAGAAAAGTAAGGTTCTGTGGCACAGTGGTAGAAGAGGCGACAAGTTAACTAAACGCTGCTTTAATCTTAAAATGGGCAGCTTTAAGGGGAAGGAGCCCAACTTTCAGAATTTTTTTTTCTATTAAAATTTTGTTGAATTGTTGATCGCAGTTATTCGCTTTCAAACTTTTGACTTTAGTGGACAACTTTTGACTTCTTGATTCAAAACATGCGTAAGTTAGAAAATAGCTCTTTTTTGACCGAGGGACTTAATTCCCCAGTGGAGGGCACAATGTAAGCAGGGGGTTAGGATTAACCTTCTAAGGTATTTACAGAATCAAAAGTTGTGATTAGGCGCTTTTTGTCAACACTTGTGAAAGAAACAAAGTGAGGTTCTGCTAGTGTGATAAGGCGACTAAGCAAAGCAACTAATTAGGACGAATAAATGACACTTCAGGGGGCAGCTAAGTGGGCAAGAACTTAGTGCCCTCCCAGTAATTCTGGAACTTTTATCTTGCAAGATCGGACAAATTTCTTACAAAATTGTCCTATAAGAACTGATAAGAAGATACATCCCCTTACAAGATCTTATAAGACAATTTGTCAGATCTTACACGATTTAAATTCTAATTAAGCGTCTTTTCAGATCTTACACGATAAAACTTCCATCTTAAAAGATCTTACAGGATAAAAATACCTTTTTTTCAGTGGAATTATTATCGTGTTAGATCTGATAAGTTGTTTACTAAGAATGTCTAAAGTGTAAGATTTCAGAAGAATCTTATGTTCCTCATATTGAAGACAATTCAGAGTTGGTTTCAATCAATAGCCAAAAGCTACAGCATGCAACACTTAAGTGTCAGAGCAACAAAAAGAAAGTTAACTTATATTGTCTTTTGAAACTTCTAAGATATTGTGAAGAAGTTATTCGGGTGTTATGGACTTTTCTGAGGCGGTGATTATCAAACTAGGCTGAAAAATTTTCTGCTAATTTTAGCCATTGTACCTAGTTAACACTCAGAATACAAATGCCGCCAATATAGAATCAACAAACATTTTTTGTTTCCGAATTGGTTAGTTGACTGATTATTTTTTAACTTTCAAAGGAGCTTGACTAGGTTCTACGATTGTATTGAAATCATTAAAACATGTCTTATCAGATCTTACACGATAAAAGTTCTGCCCTTTGCGAACTTTTATCGTTTAAGATCTGATAAGATGCTTACTAAAAATTTTTGGTGTTGTAAGATCTTACAAGATCTTACACGATAAAATTTCCTTTTAAGCATCTTATCAGATCTTACACGGAAAAAATTCCAGAATCACTGGGGCTGACACAATGGCGCTTGCGCCCAAGTGCTGGGCACAAGGTCCGACGGGGATTAGGAATTTGTTGTGACGTATTTTGAGAAACAAAATGTACGAAAGTGTTGACCCGTGTTGCTCACCACAATTGTTTCCTAGCAATCACACAAAGGGATATATGATTCTTGGTAACCTAAGATGTACTAAGATATAGTCGATGGTTTGTATGGTACCATATATAATCTAAATATGAATACTAAGAAATGGGAACTCGGGGAACTTCTTTTGAAATTAGAGTAAGAGTAGAAATATTTTGCAAATAAATGAGAGATAAGTATCTTGTTTAGAGCACTTATCTTGAGAGATAAGTATCTTGTTTAGGACACTAAGTTTAGGGCAGAAAAATTAGATTTTATTTTTCTTAGTCTTAGTTCAATCTTTCAAACTAGGCTCTCTGCCTTGAATTTTTAATGTCTGCTTAAATCGTACCCTAGGGTCTTTAATTTTTTGTTCTTGTTTTCTGTGTGCTTTTCTAATCTTAATTATGAATTGATGGACTAAAATAAGATGCCTAAGGATTTAGTGCGGGTTAATATTTTATCATTGATTCTCTCTTTTTAGCAGATTTTTGTCACTATCTTGGCACTTATTGTCCTTGAGCTCATTGTCAAAGTACATCAATTAGATTTCACTTTCAGAATAATGAACGTTACCACACGATTGTTATTGCAGCCGAGAATTTATCAAACTTCGAGGCGAAGCCGAGGTGTTATGATAACTTCGAGGGCTATAACAACCTTGTGATAATTTTTTTAATCAACACCTGTTTCGATTATGTTTGTTTTTTTAGACTACAAGTATATCAAACTGTTTCCATCATTAGACTACGAGTTTATAACCACTCTTTTATCGCACTGTTTACTTAGTAACAGTGGAGATAAAAGAGTGTGATAAACTCATAGTCTAATGCTGAAGTGTTTTTCCACCGTCGATCGGGCATTAAAATTTATAACACTGGCCGTTTATTTAACTGCTATTATCGCAACAGGTGTTGATTAAAAAGATATGCGCCATAAAATTGCCGCTTTAAAATTTGATAGCGGTGCACGCTGCGCCCTCAATTTATGATTAAACAAGTATATCGTCCTATTTTTTGTCATCAGGCCCACATTGTTGATATGGCTAAAATGCATGGTGAACTGAGCTGCAACTCTAAAACAATTAACTCCATTCAGGATGATACAATATGTCAAACTTTAGACTGAGTTGATTTGGATTGTTTTGTTGACTGACTATCTTCTATCATTGCATACTTCGTATACATTTATTTAAAAATCTTACAAACTGGTACGTTACCAATATATGAATTCAAAGGATCGACCCGTACCTAACTATTAGTTAGTATCAGAACGGATTCAGAACTAACATGAACTATGAGTACTGACCCAAAAAGTTTTCCAAATAGTTACTGTATCGATTGTGTTTCCAAAATTGTGTTTCCGACAGTGTTCCCATTATGTGTTTCCATTATGTGTTTCCGACAGTGTTCCCCAAAATTTTCTCGAAAATGCAAAATGCATTTCTTGGCTCAACTCTGAGACGGAATTAAAATCAAAAATTGTTGTCAGCTCTGCGCGCACACACACAAATCCCATCAGTTTTTAAACCGTTTTATTATGTTTCGGAATAAAATTTTAATAGCTCTAGCCAAAAAAGTGGTCACAGTTTCGCTGATATGTTTGTTATTGCGAGGTATATTGTTATTGGTTCTTTGCAAAGTTCTTAATCTCAGAAAACCGGACTTTTGTTTTTTGCCCTCCTATATGCGTTTGAATAAAACGCTGTTCCAAGGAAATTTCAACGATATTAGCTTTTCAAGGAGAAATAGTTTAAATTATTTGTAATAGAAGAATGCAATTCTGCTTTTTATTGAATATTTATACCACTCAGACGGTGTTTTCAGATAAATAATTTCTTTATTACACTAATGTAACTAGTGAAAGGGGGAAATCAAACAAAAGTTCTCTGACAAAATTGATTGCAATTTTCTACACGCATAATCAAAACTCTTTCTTTTCAGCACTTTCTTTTGAGTTTTGATGTAACTGACACCCCCTTTGATATTTAACATTCGAAGTGTATGTGTCATAAAATGTTGTCAATTAATCATTTCTGATTTTTTTTTCATTTTAGCCAGCAGCATAATGGGGATAATTTCGCATAATGGAGAGAAAAGAATGTTTTCCGTTTGTAGCCCCCCCCCCCCAAGATTAAGGCTGCCTTTTCATCAACCAATAAGCGCACGTACCTCATTTTGTATAATAATTTACTATGCAATGACAGGAGTTCTTTGGCGCATGGGGAGGAGGGTCAGGTTGCGACTTCCACTTAGAAACAGTCCAAGATTGACCAAAAAGTTTCTGTGAAAGGAGCTTCTCAACATAATTAGTCGAAAATATGACATAAACTCGATTTAAAGAAACAGCTGAACTTGAGCTCTAATTTTTATGCTCAACACGTTCTGGGCTCAAAATGATCACTTTTGCCGAATTTGTAACGCTCGACTTTGCTTGTCAGATGAATACACAAATTTGTCGAATCGTGACTCAAATAGAATTCTTTCATGAATCTGCGTTTCTGCTGTGATAATTATCTTGGCAACCAAACTTAAAACAAGCAACCAAATAAAAGAGCCATGCAGAAAATTTTATTTTTGTGCAGTATCATGTTGAATTTTGTTTGACTTATATGAAGCATAGCGTCATGTCACTTCAAATCAATTAAAATTTGCTGTAAAGCATCAACTCATCAGTTTTTTTTTTAAAAATATACAAAAAATTGTATATGTTGGTTAAGAAATAATTCAGTTTACTTCAAGAGTTTGTAACGAGCCAGCAAAGGAATCAATTAATGCTATTTGCTTTTATTTACACATAAACTTTCCACTTTTGATATAGCATTCATCGTTTTATTTTTTGATGACACCATTTAATACTTGTTATTCAAATTGACATTGCAAAATTTTTTTTCAAATGAAAAATTATATACTTTAACGATTGTTTTTCCGAGGAACTTATCAATGAGAGTGCACTTAAGTTTCCTAGTTTAAGGTCCCAGACCCTAGCCAAATCAGATCAGACTATGCTCAGACTCTGTTCTGACAGTGCCAGAAAGAAAGGACCTCTGATCAGACCTTAGTGCGACAATTTTTAGTGCAACTTTTGTTCGACCAAGATATTTGGTGCGACTATTGTGCGATCAAGACCTCTGATGCAATTTTCGTGCAATTTTCGTTCGACCCAAAAATCAAACAAACGGTTTCAACAGTTGCTGATCATTTTCGGCTTTTTTGTGCAGACCCATCCAGACAAAAATCAGTTGTTGTTTTCACCTCATTGCTTCATTTTGAACAGTAAGAACTTTCTCTACAAGAAAATGTAACATTTTTTTTTAATTTATGGAACAGTCCAAAAACCGGATTGCGACGATGGTTTTAATGACCTCTAAGGTCATGAGCGTTCGGTCTGATAAGAGATGGATTTGGTCTGGGACTTTAAAGGTGGTTTCAAAATTTTAGTTGAGAGCTGAAGTAGTATCACCTTAAGTTTCACATTTTGCAATCTTCAATCTAGTGACTAAAATTTTTTTGCCAGTCGCAAAATCATTGGTTTTGTGAAACTCAAATATACGCCTACGTGTAACATAAAGCAGTGGCAAAGCCTTTTGTAAAAACTGTTACCGTATCAAAAAATGTGGCACGTAGAAATGGGGTTGCTAATGATATGAACGAGTAGGCTAAGGGGGATGCAAGTGCATACGATTCGTTATCCCATTGGCGTTTAATTTTGTATAAAGCGTCGAATTATTTTTTTTCGCAATATTGTTTGCTTTTAATATTATTTGTCAAATCATTAATTTTACATGAGATGAACTTCAATTGGCGTTAGCTCACAAAGATAGTGTATAAAATATGCCCTGTGCACAGTAGCAGGAACTTTTCAAAAATTTTTGACTTGTACTGGGTTTTTCAAAAAAGTTCTCTGTGAACTTTGAAAATTTTTCAATTCTATAACATTTTAAAAAAAGTACACGAAACATTTCGCACAAATTGTCAATTTTAAATTCAACTTTCTACTCTTAGTAAATTTAAATTTTAAGTGGCTTCACAACTAAATATATTATCTTTAGCTTTCACACTAATATAGGCAAATTTCGAAACTTTGCTATAAACCTAATACTAGAGCACAAGGCACTTTCTATACACTAAGAGATAATTATCTATAGTTCTAGAATGATCAAAGTCCACAAAACAAACAAAAATCTAGTATAGATAACTTTATCAAGATAGTTTACCACATATCAAGACAGTTTACCACATATCAAGATAGTTTACCTCCAGGCCCAAAGTCAAGATAGTTTACCAAGATAGTTCAAACTTCTATTATAAATAATTTAGTGAATAATAATTGATTATAATTAATACGATTATCCATTAATGTCTTTAACATCCTGTTACATTGTTCACAATTATAACTAGCCCAATGTACCTTTTTAACAAGTGCTGTTATTTTAGCTCTATAAAATTGTGAAGAACAATATTTACAACTATTTTTTTTCAGTTAAACATTGTTTACATGTACTTTGTTTCTTATCAAAGAGTATCATAGTTTTAATAGGGTAACATTTATTACACTACCTGGGATTTTTATTATGGTGTTATCATTGTTAATGTCATTGGAGTATCATAGTTTTAATAGGGTAACATTTATTACACTACCTGGGATTTTTATTATGGTGTTATCATTGTTAATGTCATTGGCCTTATCCGTACCATTGTTATTGGCTTTATCATTGCATTGATTTTCTTGTTGGCTTCATCGTTGTTATTGGATTTGTCATTACAGCCATTTTTAACACAAACACCATTGTGTAGTTTATCACCACATTTACAGTTACTTCTTTTATCTTCATGTTCCTAAAGTATAATGACTAATGAGATTGAAAAATCCCTCACAAATGAAATCTCATTCTAGGCGCTTATAACACATTATTTATTTTGAGCCAAAATTTTCATTATTTCTGATGAGTTCACAGATATATTAAGTTATTTTTTTCCTGCTTTCAAAAATTTATGCCAATATATCTTCTATATAACGATTGTACTCCTTCTCCGTTCATATTATCTACAAAAGTTTAACAAGATCATCTAAAAAAATTCCATTATTGTTACGTTTTTCATTCAGAGAGTCTTCATCTTTTTCATTTAAAACTTTTGTTTTTTTGGTTACATGTTTTTATTTAGTCTTCTTAGGTCATCGTTTTAATGTTCACTTCACCAAATTCCTATCTCTATCAATAACAATAAATGATCACCTCTCGTTTCATATTTAATTATACCATAACAAAGCTTTTCTGCAATTTCAGATTTGCAATTACAATAGTTATTTTTTAAGTCGTTCATTGTTTCACGGAAATTATGTTTACAAATATTTATATCTCAGGTTTAAAAAGATCAGGCCAATTACAAGTTGTTATATAAATAATATCCGTATCTGCCCTTGTCATATTATCTATTTAGGCTGATTTATGACACATTACAACCATTTGAATATTAAAATGAATACATTCTGTGAAATAAAAGGGTCTAATTATCTTATCTAATTTATCACACATATATCCATCTACAGTTACACAAATCGCGAGTTCAGACAATCTTTAGTGATCTGTTTAATGTTACACATATTTTAACTTTCATTTATCCAATCATTTTCATCTTTACAGACTATGTTTATAGCCCCGTCTTCATCTTGTTCATATAATTTTAAATACTGTCTAACAAAACAGGTTCTACCATAAACAATATTTCGTAGTTGTGACTTTTCGCACCTAAATTCTTTTACCCTTTTATCTTCCTATCCTTTAAATCTATCGGCCAGTTTTATGTATTTACTTGGTATGGAATCATATATGACATAACAAAACATAAAAATTAAAAGAACAGAAAAAAAACATACATATATATATATATATATATATATATATAGATATATATACACACATATATATATTATATATATATATATATATATAAACTTAACTATACATATATACATATATACATATATATATATATATATATATATATATCTGAAAAAAATGATCTAGCATTTAAAGATTTTAATCAGAAATAAAACTTTGAGAATAAAGCTATGTCTGATTTTGAAAAAGCGAATATTATTGAAGATACAAATCTAATTTCATTTGAGTTAGAAAAGTAAGACCAGACACCAAAAAAAGTCAATAATGTTGAGCATAATACTATTATCAGTTTACACCCTACTGATGATACTCATTGCGTTTTGGTTTTAGAAAGAGAGAACACGAAAACTTTTTACTTTGATAGTTTGGAATAGAAATATCACTAACATTTTTAAAAATATATTTTAATCGAGGATCTGATGAAAGAATTCAAGAATATGATGAATCCTATTGTAGTGCATATTGTTCTTATATGACCAATGTTTTTGATCGTGGATTTAAGATAACAAGTGCATTTATTATTCTAAATAAACAAGGTAAAACTCCTTGGATATTTTATGGATGTCATTGGTTATGTTCTAATATTATTAATGGTATACTCTATGGTAATATTAATGGTAATTGTAATGGTAATGGTAATTGAGATGGTAATGGTAAAATTAATGAAAAAAAAAATTTCTTTGGTAACGGTAATGGTAATGGTAAAGCCAATATCTTTAGTAATGTTAGCAGCAAAAATGATGACTATGATAGTGTTAATAATAATATTAATGAAGATCTACAATCATGGTTATCAGATACTGACATGTTTGTTGATGCAATAATTCTAGAAAACTGTAGATGCATAATTTCGGAACCTATGTCAGTGTGGTAAAAAACACGTATTAGAAATTTAATTATAAATAATATATTTTTTGATAAGATTTATATCATTGGTCCTATTGATGATCAGTGTAAACTAAATGACAGTAAAAAAGATAGAACAAATGTTGAGTTTCTTAAACATATAAAAGATTTACCCTCATTGATCAGTTGCCCAAAAACTTAAAGAAACTTATGATCTTTGAAGATGTGAATTCCAAAGTAAAAATTTTTAATGAATACTTTCGTAGGAGTAGACACAACAATTGCGATTTAGTTTATCTCAATAAAAATCTAATATCACTAGGCAGAAAAATTACAAGAGGAAATTGTAACATTTTTATAATATTTGAATATAGAGGGAAATCACTTCGACCAAAACATAGAGAATTCTTTAGTGATTACAAAATTAGTTATAAAGGTTTTTTTAATTAGGTAAAAAGTAAGGAGAGAGCCCTATAATTACTCTGTTGTTGATAGATACAGAATAAAAAAAGCAAATGGTAAACTGAGAATGAACTTAAGTAGGAAAATTTTATGGCTTAGATTTGTCTCTAGCTTAGTCTTGTTTTTAGTCTTGTCTTTAGGCATGTCTGTAGTATTGTCCTTGGCCTTGTCTTTAGTCTTCACCTTAGATTAGTCTCGTCATTAGTCTTGTCTTTCTTCTAAGCCTATGACTAAGTCTAAATCTTTGAATAAGTTTTTTACCAGGTCTATGACAAAGTCTTGGCCTTATATCTAGTCTCGTCTTTAGACAAAGTGTAAAGTAATATTTAATACATCACCAATAATATCAATTGGTCCGCCTTGTTCATCTCTAATATGAAACTCACTATATTCTTTTCTTTAATCTGTAACATTTTGATATAGTACATTAGTAGTATTCATAAAGCGCACTAGGACAAGTGTGGTTATCATGCCATGGTGATAATAAGGTATAAATCGCATGCATGATAATAGGATATTCATTTGCTTGGGATCATACGAAATGATCCTTAACCATAGCTTTGACATGGGGATGAATAGTTATCGATCTGATTATCTGCAAACGGGTAGAAGTGTAAATGTTTCAATTTGAACGGATTACAGTGTTTTATTCCATGGTAATCATAGGGTAATTTTGCAATGGGGATAAGAGGACATATATTTGAATATCTTCAATCAAGTATTAGGGTGAAGGTTTGAATTGGGATATTGGGGTATAGTATTGCTTCGTAATTATAGTATGTGTTTCTCCAATGAGGATAAGACGATACAGATTTGAATATCAGCAATTAAGTAACAAGGCGAAGACTTAAAACGGAAAAGTAGGGATTAGTATAGTACGGGGGCATTGGGGTTTAGATTTGCCGTAGACTACAAGAGAATAGGTTTGAATATCCGCTAGAATGTAATAGAGTGACGTTACGAATCGGCATAATGAGATACGATGGGGTATGAGGACAATAAGTTTTAGATTTGAATACATTCACACGACTAAAATAATAAAAATTTGAATCCGTATAGGAGGGTTTAGTGTTGCATAGAGATAATATATTATTTTATATACTTAGGGATAATAAAGAATGGATTTGAATACTTGCAAACGTGTTATAGGAATGAGATTTGAATCAAAATTTTAGGTTAAGAACTGCACGGAGTTTTTATGGTACTGTTTTTTCATTTGGATATCCGGCGAAGAAATGAGTATCAGGAAACATAGTCTCAAGATTGTAATCGGGATCATAAGGTATTCAATTGATTGAGGATTGTAAGTTTTCAGGCCTCGGACTTTTAGTGGAGTGATTTCAGGATATAGAGAGTTTAGTATGTTTATTATGGTGAATAGAAAATTGTACACTTGATTTTCTTGATCTGTTTACCCAAATTTGGACGGATAATGGTATTTAGTATCAGAGTCGGAACAAAAATCAGATGATCATAGTTTTAGTTCTTCAATCCGGTTACCCAATCTGGTTCTGTACAGTAAGAAATTGATGGCGATGGAAAGTTTTGGCCAGTGTTTCATAGTGACTTCAAATTACTGCCTGGTTTTATGAATCATTGCCTTCCTGATTGGTAAAACTGTTTTAATTGAATTTATTTAGTACAAAATTTTGCAATTATATGACTAGAAAAAAGTACCTGAGCGTGCCGAATTTGGTTTGTTTTTACAAAATTGCGACGAAAAGTTTTTACCAATAGCAAAAACTGGTTTGTTGATTTAGCTTTGAAAGCAATTATGATCGCTTTAATTGGTGTTGCAAAGATAAAACACAGTATCTGCAATTAAGACTATTATATATCTTTACAACAACGTAAACTATATTTTTACAACAAAACTCCCACTTGAACATGCTCATTGCAAATAATAACTTCATTTTTGTTCTTCTGAGAACAAATTGGAGGTTAGATTAGAACTTGTCAAATATGACATAAATTTTCTGAATATACAACCAGTTCAAGCCCAAAAACAATTCTTCCTTCAAATAAGAATGTATGATTATTTTGCTCTTGAACCAACGCATAAATATAAACGCTTTTCTCCTAGATTGTAAAACTGCAAACGTTAATACCATGAGAAAGTTGAAACATTTTTAACAGCGAAAGCACTCTCTCAATTGTCGAGGAGACATGAAATCACTATCGAATGTGAGTATTGTATACCGTTCACAAACGTGTAACTCCATTTCCACATCAATCGAAGTTCCATTTATTACATAATTGTATCAGGGAATACCACGAGCAAAAACAGGTTCTTCATTTAAAGCATATGTAAGATGATTGAATAGATATAGCAGCAGCGAATAAGAGTTAAAAAACATGAACTTTAGGGACATTTCTAAAAAACACATGGAAAAGGAAGTTCTTTGTCTGTAAACAAAAAAACTGAAAATTGGATGCCGATGAAAACTTCTGACCCGTTGCCCTTGGTAACTTCAAGTTACTGCTTAGTTTCATGGAGATTACCTAGTTTGACACAGTGTTTTGTTTTAACAGAAATGTATAGAAAGTTTTATTTTTTTCCTGGTTGATATGACGAGTTCAATCCATCTCGTCGATTACTAAAACTTCCAATTTCTGGTTTAATTATATTGAATTGCGATACGAATTTTTCTTGCTGTAGTTTTATCGTGAAATATATTTTTACAACACAAACTCAAACTCGAACTTGTTTTTTGTAAACAGTAACTCCACTCCTGCTCCTCTCAGAACACATAAAATGTTTGATTAGAACGCATCAGAGTTAAACGAAAATCTTCCTGGCAGACAAACAGTTCGAGCCCACAAACAACTGTATCTTCAATTAAAGCTGTCTGGTTTATTAAATCGATTATGAATCAACACAATTACAAAAGTTTATCCCAAGAAAGCAACAGTGCAAAAGTTAATAACCTGAAAAAGTTGAGACAATTTTAGCGTCAAAGCTATCGCTCAGTTGGCCACGAGACATTAGGTAGCATTCGAGTGCGAAGATTATATAGAGTTGACAAGCATTCAACATCATTTTACGTCAACTAAAGTTACATTCCTTGCATACGCCTATCAGTGAAGACCAAGCGCAAAAAATTTGGTTTTTCATTGAGAGAGTACATAAGTTGATTTTTTAGATATTGCAGCAAAGGTGGTGAATGAAAGTAAGAAAATTTGAATTTTATGGAGCCCTCTAAAAACACAAAAAGCGATGTTCTTTGTGTCTTACTAATAAGAATTGAAAATCTCGCGGAAGACTTAAGGCTTTTTGTGACGATCTGAAGCAAAATTCATTTGAAAGACGAGTTTAAAACTTAGGTTATCAATATCATTCACAAAACGTTTTACATAAAAAAGGTTTACAACTTTTCCATCGAAACAAAATCTTTTTTAGTTAAAATGCGTCGTTAAGCAAGCAATGAAAGAATAGGTCTACCACGTTTAATTCTTCATTTGAAAAACTAGAACTCCCATGTCATTGACGCAATTTAATTTATCAGTTTTTTCCTTTTGAATTACCAAAACATCAGAGAGTCTCAAGAAACAGTTGTTTCGATAGTCAATTTTTTAAAATGGTTCAAAGTCTACTACTTTTGATAAAAACTAATTACAAATGAAAAGTCATTGGTCAATAGCACACCATTATTTGATTTTCCTAATATAAAACCTTTTCTTGCTAAATATATAAAAAAAAAGACTTGTTTCAAAATTGATCGAACTTGTTCTCTATAAATGTCTGGATTAGAACTTTTGTCATTTAAAGGGAATTCAAAACAGTTTTCGACTTTATCACTTTTGAAAAATTATAGTACAAAATTGTCGTCAAAGTTCACTTGTGCATCATTTTATGTCTCTTAAGGAACAAATATTAAGATGAACAACTTTTCCAAGTTACAAGTAATAATAGTTTCAATAATGAAAGCAAAATTGGATTGATATCAAGGTTTAAATCTAAATTACTTGTAAAAACTGACATCATTTGTTCAGAAATTAATTAGTTTGGTCCCATAGAAAACCAGTGATTTAACAAAAGTCAATTGTAAATCACTTTATCTCTCCATAATTAAAGCTGTTTTATTAAATCGATTATGAATCAACACAATTACAAAAGTTTATCCCATGAAAGCAACAGTGCAAAAGTTAATACCCTGAAAAAGTTGAGACAATTTTAACGTCAAGCTATCGCTCAGTTGGCCACGAGACATTAGGTAGCATTCGAGTGCGAAGATTATATAGAGTTGACAAGCATTCAACATCATTTTACGTCAATTAAAGTTATATTCCTTGACTTGTTTCAATAGCAAAAAGAAACAACCAATGCTTCAAAATTGATCGAACTTGTTCTCTATAATTGTCTTGATTAGAACATTTTTCAGTTAAAGAGAATTGAAAAAAGTTTTCGAATTTATCACTTTTGAAAAATTATAGTACAACAATGTCATCAAAGTTCAGTTCTGCATCGTTTTATGTCTCTTAAGGAACAAATCTTAAAAAAAACTTTTCAAAATTACAAGTAATAATAGCTTCAATAATAAAAGCAAAATTGTCTCGATATCAAAGTTTAAATCTAAATTACTTGTAAAAACTGACAGCATTTGTTCAGAAATTAGTTAGTTTTGGTCCCATAGAAAACCAGTGATTTAACAAAAGTCAATTGTAAACCACTTTGTCTCTCCATATTTACGAAATCTATAGAAAAAATACATAGAAAAAAAAGTTTATCAAACGTGATAACTAACACAAATATATTTCAATTGTTATCATTTTGCTGACTTATTGCACAAAATAGTCATCACTATTCAGTTATACATTACTTTGTGTCCCTTAAGGTGGAACACTATAAAAAAAATTGTTTCGTTATTGTATTTAATTGTGTAAATTAATCTAAAATTGTTGGTAAAACTAGCTATTTTGGTCTCAACGGGTAACTATGAGTAATCAAAAAAGCAATTTCACTTCAATTTGACATTTGTAATATATACAATGTACCAAAAAATAATCATTGAATAATGTTCTACTAATGAAAACTAACCTCCAGTAAAATTAATGTGCAAAAAAAACATAAAAAAGTTAATCTCTTTTGGTAAAGAAAAATAAAAATTTTTTGAATTTCTCTTTCCTGAATCCCAGTGAATGTATCACCTTTAAATATGAAGTTACTTTATTGGTGAAGATTAAAAAACTATCATTGGTGAAACTCAAATATTTTTTGAAACTTGTTTTTTGTTAATTAACATACATGTGGATCAGCTTTGGTCGTTCAGTGGTACTTGAGATACTATCTTTAAATGTACAATTCTTTCAGAAAATTTTGATACAATAGTGAAAGTATTATTTTCAACAGCAACGAATAAAAAATATTGTTCAAAAGGTCGGTAGTTCTGCTCTCGTCTAACAACCAAACTAAATCAGAAATAAATTCACATCAATTTATATCTATTAAAAACATTTCATTCAAAATGTATTGCAAAAGAATTTCATATATGACAAGAAACAAAAATTTAATGTCTTTTTGTTTTTATTTAAAAATACCATTGGCATTGGTAATCTTTATTCCACACTACATTGCCAAAACATGCAAAAATTTTTAAAAATTGTCACATATGAAAAACAAATTCAAAATAAATTTAACAAATAGTCTTTCCTTAAGCGTCATTTTCATTTCCTATGTTGTAACTGTGAGTAATTCTTGATCTGTTATATATAACCTTCAATGAACAGTAAAATTGAGCAAAATTTTAGGTGAAATCGTTTCACGTGTGGTAACTTATAAGAAACGGGCAAAATTGTATTGATTTTTGTTCACAACAATGCTTTTGTTTCTTTTTTCAAATAATGGTGTTCAAATAGTGGTGTTCAAACGACAACAGTAGTGTTCATAATTTTCCGGATGTCACATTAGACAAGAAAATTTTAACATGCAAATGCCAGCAAAAAATGATTCATGTAGTAGCCATTTGTATTAAAAAAAGATAAAAAGAAAAATTCTTTCAGAAAATCTTCTGGCAGTTCTCAAAAATTTTTAATCTTAGCTATTCTCTTGGAAACTTGTATCATAGAATAAACAAAAGTAGAAAGACAATTAACATTTGAAAACCAAAAGAATCAAAAGCATTGTTGTGATTAAAAATCAATACCATTTTGCCCGTTTTTTGTAAGTAATCACTCATGAAATTTTTTCACCTAAATTTTGGTTCCATTTTACTCTTCATTAATAGTTTTAGATAACTGATGAAGAATTACTCATAAATTTAACATTGCAATCAAAACTGACGCTTAGGGAAAGACTATTTGTTAAACTTACCCATAGTTGCATTTCGTGACCAGGCCTTTTATGCAAAATTTTTCCAATGATTAAAAGTTATGCTTTTTAACAATTTTTGTGGTAAATTTCTTATGAATTTCTCTGAAGAATTTTTTTTACTTAAAATTCTTTTCTGTGTCATTTTAAAACGAAATTTTTAAAAAATTAATTGAGATCAAAATTGATATATTTTTAATTACTTGGGTTAGCACCGCTATTAAAACAATGACTTGTTTTAATACTTTTCCACTGAACATTTTTTAAATTTGGAGAAAGAACAAGATATAGAGCTGACTTTTGAGGATCCATAAGTAAGGTTAACCAAAACTGGTCAATTGCTGAAACTGCATGTTCAAGTTCTCACTGTTTTGAAGAATTTTTCCGTCACTATATAAACAAAATGTCTGTCAGATATGATTCCTTTAAACTAGCAGATATGATGGGACGAACTGATATGGAATTGAAATTTCGATGCTCATAATTTATGAGATGAAAACTGACAAAATCTTTAATTTTTGTGGTGATTATCACTATTGAAACAACTTATAAATGATCTTTATTAATGCGATTTGTACATCAAGATTTGTATATTGATAAATTGTTGACCTATGCTATCAATTGTACTGTAATTTAGCCAATTATTCTCAATTTTTCTACACTTATTTAATAGTTTCCACCATTGAAAATGCTTCTACTCAGCTATTTTACAGTAGAAATTGTAAATTAGTGAAAGTTTTCGCAGTTGATATATGAGGATCAGTTAGTACTCTGAGACCAAATATAGGAAATGATAAAGAATTTTAAGAGTTGTTCAGTAAGGAAACAGCTTTTAGTTTTCATTTCGTTTCTACTTTTTGAATGATAGAAGGTACAATAGTGAGGTAGATTGGACGAGTTTTGCGATGAATCATTAGAACAATTTTTATTAAATATAGGTGACAGGTTTTAAAAATTTTCCCTGGTTCCAGCAAGGTACTGTGGAGTTATGATTACGAACCTGTGCTATGTTCAGCTAATAGCGAAAAGACTTTAAATTTTTGTTCCTTGTCAAATAAGAAAATCGCTCACAGAATAATTTGTACGAAATGTATTTAAGAGATATAAAAATATGTTAAGTTAGCTTTGTATTAGTTTAGTTGTTGTACGAGAGCAAAATTGTCGACCTTTTGAACAAAATCTTTTTAGTCGTTATTTTTGAGAATATTCTTCTCACTATTGAAACAAGTTCCTCTAAAAAAATTTTAGATTTAGAGATTGTATGTCACGTACCACTGAACGAGCAATGATGATCCACGTTTGCGTTTTTTCACAAAAAAGACAAGTTTCGAAAAAAAATTACCCGAGGGTCACCATTGATAAATTTTTCAGCTTCACTTATGAGATAAGTTCATATTTAAAACTGTTACGTTCGCTAGAATTTAGGAAAGTGAAAGAAATTTACTAAATATTCACTATTTTTTTACCAAAAGAGATTTACTTTTTGTGTTTTATACATTAATTCTACTTGATGTTAGTTTTTACTAGTGAAACAACATTCAATGAATATTTTTTGGTACATTGTATATCTTAAAAAGGTCAAATTTAAGTGAAATTACTTTTTCGGTTACTCATATTTACCCGTTGAGACAAAAATAGCTAGTTTTATCAACAATTTTGTTTTAATTTACACAATTACACACAATAACGAAACAAATTTTTTGAAGTGTTCCACATTAAGGAACACAAAGTAATGAATAACTGAAGAGTGACGAGTATTATGTGCACATAGTTAGCAGAATGATAACCATTGAAGTATATTTATGTTAGCTATCAAGTTTGGTATATTTCTATTTATATGTATATTTTCTATAGATTTTGTAAATAAGGAGAGATAAAGTGATTTACAACTGACTTTTGTTAAATCACTGGTTTTCTATGCGATCAAAACCAACTAATTTCTGAACAAATGCTGTCAGTTTTTACAATCAAATTAGGTTTAAACATTGATATCGAAACGAATTTGCATAAGAATACTACGTTTTGAGATAGAACACTATGTAAAACGCCCTAAAAATTCTTTAATTGTAAAAACCTTCTCGATAATTTTGCCTGGTTCTTTGGCATTTCACTGCCGAAATTTTTGTCCTTGTGGTCTTTTTCTGTGCAACGAGAACGATAGGAGATATAATTTTACGCGCATTTAAGTTTTCGTTGTCCATAGGTACTATAGGTTTCCAGAATGGCTGAACTGTTAATCTTTTGGCTGTTTGCTTTCATTATTGAAACTATTTTGACTCGTAATACTGAAACATTGTTTATCTTAAGAGTTGTTCCCTAGGAGGCATAAATCGATGCAGAACTGAACTTTGATGACAATTTTGTACTAAAATTTTTCAAAAGTGATGAATTCGAAAACTATTTTGAATTGGTTTTAACTGAAATATTTTCTAATCAAGACAATTGTAGAGAACAAGTGCAATCAATTTTGAAACAAATATTTTTTTTAATATATTTAGCAAGAAAAATTTTGTAAATTTGGAAATGCAAATAATGGTGTACTATTGACCAATTACATTTGATTTGTAATTAGTTTCGTCAAAATTGTAAACTTTGATTAATTTTATAAAATTGACTAATGAAACAACCGTTTCTTGAGGCTGTCATTCGTTTTTGGTAATTCAAAAGGAAAAAAAATAAATTAAATTGTGACAACGACATGGAAGTGCTAGTTTTTCGATTAAAGAATTAAATGTGATGGACCTATTCTTTCTTTGCTTGCTTAACGACCCATTTTAACTAAAAGAAATTTTGTTTCTATTGACAATATGAAAACCTATTTTTTCGTAACATGTTTTGTCGATTATATTGATAAACTAAGTCCTAAACTCGTCTTTCTAATGAACTTTGCTTCACGATACCACTGAAGCCTTTAGTCTTGAGGGGGATTGTCAAATTTTATTGGTAAGACTCAAAGAACATCGCTTTTCTCGTTTTTCAGAGGGCTCCATAAAGTTCAAGTTTTCTTGAACTCTTTTGCTGCTAAATCTACTAAATCAACTTATGTACTCTCGTATTGAAAAACCCAAATTTTTGCGCTTGCTCTTCACTGATAGTCGTATGCAACTAATGTAATTTTAATTGACGGTTGAACGCTTGTAAACTTTATACTATCTTCGCTCTCGAATGCAACCTAATGTCTCGTGGCCAACAGAGCGATATCTTTGCCGTTAAAATTCTTTCAACTTTTTCAGTGGATTAACGTTTGCACTGTTGCTTTCGGCGTTCATGCAAAAAATTTTTTGTTATTATGTGCTGATTGATAATCGATTTAAAAAACAGCTTTATTTGAAGATACAATTGTTTCTGGGCTCGAACTGTTTGTCTGCCAGGAAGAATTTCGTTTAACTCTGATGCGCTCTAATCAAACATCTTATGTGTTCTGAGAGGAGCAGGAGTGGAGTTACTGTTTGCAAAAAACAAGTTCGAGTTTGAGTTTGTGTTGTAATAATATACTTCACGATAAAATTACCTCAGATCATACGGCAATTTTGACGTACATTTGCAGAAATTTGTGCAAAAAAAAATCAGAAAGAGCTTTTCGTCTCCTCAATACGATCATTAAGAGCTTCAGTAATCGCCCTGATTACGAAGAACGTGTTTTATCTTCGCAGCATCTGTTCAAGCGATCTTTATTGCTTTCAAAATTAAATCAAAAAATTGTTTTTGCTGTTGCAAGAAAAGCTTGAATCGCCATTTATTATAATTAAACCAGAATTTGGAAAATTTTGTTATCAACAACGTGGATTCAACCAGGAAAAACAGAAAACTTTCTACATTTTTCCTTTAGTAAATAAAACGCTGTGTCAAGCTAAGTAATCCCCATAAAACCAAGCATTAACTCGAAGTCACCAAGAGCAACGGGTGAGAAGCTTTCATCGGCAACCAGTTTTCTTTTTTTTGTTAACACACAAAGAACTTCCCACTTCCTTGTGTTTTTTAGAAATTTCCCCAAAAGTTCATGTTTTTTACTCTTAATTGCCAACTTTGCTGCTATATCCATTCAGTCATCTTACATATGTTTTCAATGAAGAACCTGTTTTTTTGCACCTGTTATTCCCTAATACAATTATGTAATAAATGAAACTTCAATTGATGTGGAAACGGTGTTACACGTTTTTGAACGGTATACAAAACTCACATTTGATAGTGATTTAATGTCTCCTCGACAATTGAGTGATTGCTTTCGCTGTTAAGAATGTTTCAAATTCATCATTGTAATAACGTTTTCAGTGTTACATACTCGGTGAAAAACGTTTTTAATTATGCGTTTGTTCATGAGTAAAATAATTATACAAGTTTATTTGAAGAAAGAAATGTTTTTGGGCTTGAAATGGTTGTCTGTCCAGAAAATTTACGTCGAACTTTCACACTTTCTAATCTAATCTCATATTTGGGCTAAGGGGAACAAGAACCGAGTTTTTATTTGCGATAAACAAGTTCGAGTTTGAGTTTTTGTTGGAAAGATATACTTTACAAAAATATTACCTCAGATCTGATAAGTCGGTTCACAGAAATTTCTGCAATTTGTTAACAAACAGCTTTTCTTTTCCTCAACACTATCGAAAGAGCTTATCTGATAGTCCTGATTGTTAATGCCGTGTTTTATTTTTGCAGCACCAACTCAAGAAAACATTATTGCTTTCGAAAATAAATCAACAAACCAGTTTCTGCTATTGATAAAAACTGCTTGTCGCAATTTTCTAAAAACAAAACATGTTCGAACAGCCTAGGGACTTCTTTCTAATCTTATAATTGCAAAGTTATGTTGTAAATAAATTCGATTGAAACCGTTTTATCAATCAGGAAGGAAAGAATTCATAAAAACAGGCAGTAATTTGAAGTCATTATGAAACACTGGCCGAAAATTTCCATCGCCATCAAATTCTTACTGGTTAGAACAGGATTGGGTGAGTAGATTGAGGAGCTAAAACTATGATCATGTGATTGTTGTTCAATACTATACACCACTATCTGTCTAAATTGGGGTAAACAGATCCAAAAGGATCAAATGTACAATGTACTCTCTACATCTTGAAAAATCTCCACTAAAAGTCCAAGGCCTGAAAACTTACAATCCCCATTCAATTGGATACCCTATGATTATGATTGCAATCTTAATACTATGACATGTTTGCTGCCAAGGCCTGAAAACTTACAATCCCCATTCAATTGGATACCCTATGATTATGATTGCAATCGTAATACTATGACATGTTTGCTGATATTCGTTTCCAAGCCCGGATATCCAAATGACAAAGCAGTACCATAAAATCTCCGTGCAGTACTTAACATAAAATATTAATTCAAATTTTCATCATATAACAAGTTTAAAGATATTCAAATCCATTCTTTATTGTCCCGACGTAAAAAAAATATTATCCCCATGCAACACTATACCCTCCTATTCAGATTCCAATTTTTTTTATTTTAGTCGTGTGAATATATTGAAATCTATAACTTACTGTCCTCATGCCCTGTCGTACCTCATTATCCCGATTCAAATGGTCCCTCTATTACATGCTTGCTGATATTCAAATCTATACTCTTTTCTCCACGGCACAACTATACCCTAATGAATCCGTACAAAACTGATGCATACTATTCCGCTTGAAATCTTCGCTTTGTTACCCAATTTCAGATACTCAAATATATGTCATCTTATCCCCATTGCAAAAACACACCATATAATTACCATGGAATACTATACCTCATTAGCCCAATTCAAATCCGCAACCCTATTACTCGTTTGCAGATATTCAAATATATGTTCTCCTATCCCGATTTCAAAAACACCCTATAATCACCATGGAATACTATCCTCTGTGGTCCCAAATAAAACCTTCACACTTTTACCCGTTTGCAGATAATCAACTCTATAACTATTCATCCCCATGTCAAAGCTATAACCTAAAATCTCCATGCAATAAAATTACTGTAATACAGTGACAAGACCGTATCAAGTAGCTGCTGTACATTTAAATCCTATACCTACAATCCCCTGTTAAAGTAAGATAGCAACCCTATTTTCCAATGTTTAATTGAGATAACCCCTATTGTCCTATGTTTAGGGTTATATTCGCAATTATCACCAAGTAAATCTATCACCTTGCAATTACACACTATTATACCCAAGCAATACTATACCCCACAATCCCGAATCAAATCTTCCTCCTATTATCCACTTGCGGATAATACAATCTATGCCCCAATATCTTCATGCAACAAAATACAACAATATCCGATACAAACCCTAGCCCATCTTTTGGCATATAGATATTCGTACATTTACCTTATTATCACCACGACAGAACTTTAGCCTGTTGTGCCCATGCTTTAATTTACCCTACAAACCCTACAATTCGAATCTTGGCCCTGAAATCAGCGTGCATACATTTATATATACATCCTACTATCAGCTTGGCAAATCTATTCCCTATTATACCCCTGCAGTGATATATCCGTCAACCCGAAATCAAATTCTCACCCTATTATTCATTTGCGCATATTCAAATATGTACCCTATTACCACCATGCAATATTAAACCATAATATCAAGATTCAAATCTTAACCCTTTTACTCGCATGAAGATGAAAAATCTATGCTCTATTATCACCATGGCAAAACTTCACCCTATTATCCCAAGCAATAAAAGGATTTTAATTCCAATGGCCTTACCATACCAGGTAGCGGCTATACATGTTATTCCCCGCTCAAATTTTTTGCATGTATACCCTATTTTCCCATGGTTGGAGATCATTCCATATTTTCCCCATGCAAAACTACACCCTATTATCATGAATGGGATTTATAACCTATTATCCCCATGGCATGATACCCTCCCATTCCTAGTGCGTTTTTGAATACTACTTACAATAGTCGGCATAAAATTTCTCATATAACATGATGGATCTATTGGAATAAAAGTATTGAGTATGTCTGTATCAACACCATTATCTTTAACATCAGATTGTGAATATTAATATCTTTAGATCCAATAACATCATTAAATTCTGAGATATGTAGTTAGCCGGTTTATTTTTTGTTTTCCTGAATCCTAGCAATGATGTTTTTGAGTTTTCTTCATTAAAATTAATTTCAACTTGTTTTTTTTCTATCTCACATCTCATTGTTTTGTTATCTGCTTCAATTATAACTTTTTCTGCGGCTTTTTTTCAGCTACATCAACAAATAAATTTGCTGGGGTAAAAATAATAATTGAATAAATTTTAGATAATGCGTAGCGGCTAATCCTTAAAACGGCTTCTTGCGGAGACCCATCATCTAAAACCACACTAGCATATGAAAGTGATTATTCCTTTCATTTACATCAAACACTGAGTCATTAGTTGTTAATCTGATTAACCCAATTTTGTTTTACTAAGTGTAAGTTGACTAAAGATAAATCTTTCTGTTGATTTTACCACTCTAATGTCAAGTTCATGCTCTTCTTTAGCTTTAATTAGGGCTTCACGTATCTCTTGTTATGCATATAATAAAGGTGTTCACTCATTTTTAACCTACAAAAAGGAACTCTAAAATAAAAGTAAATATATGTATAATGATGACAAACAGAATATGAGGATAGTAAACTATCAACCAAACAATCTAGCAACATGGAGAACAGTTTGAAAATTAATAAAATTTTAATTAGTAGAGAAGAGAATCATCTAAATTTACATGATTAATATTTAGAGATGAACTCTAGATAATGCTGATGCAGTAATAGCTAAAAGTGCCAATCTTAGTTGAGCAAATAATGATGTCTTAGCATTATTTAGTTCTATAAGACTTGAAAATATTAGCGGGAAGTCAATTGTATATATAGACCATTGTCATCCCAATCTATAAATGTATAAACTACTAAATAGTACTGACAACGAATATGAAAGTGGTTTTGTTAGATCTCAAACAGAAACAGATTGAAAAAAAGTGCATTTGTGTATGATGATTAGAATGAAAGGTCTATTTGGATTTTTAAAAGATTTAGAAAAGACTATTTGTGGTAAGGACTTAAGTTAGTATTGAAAAGAAATGATACTGACAGAGCATTATTTAGAGTTAACGCCGGGCAGAATAATGCTGGTGCAGTAGCTAATGATTGTAAAATAGCAATTATTTATTGATCCCAGTGATGAAAATAGAGTAATTATACAGAAAGGATTAAGTGAAAACAATAATATCAACTTAAGAAAGAAGGACATTTGATACGAATGTACCAGATGCTATTACCAGATGCTTCTTGTTTGATTTAGATGTAAAAAGCAATTTTGAAATAACTCAGTTTTTTATTCTGACTTTTTCAAATAAGAATGTTAATGAACAAACTAACGATGCCAGAATGTTCAATGAAACCGATGTTACTGATTGTTTTTTTAAAACTGGTGATGTGTCCTATCCTGAAGATAGAATCAATATTTATTAGGGTATTAATAATTGTGTTGCAGCATTTAGAGAGATTGTTTTCTTTAGAAATTACAATTGATTACTAGATAGTATTAAGCCATATATAAACCACAGATATTTTAGAAGTATTATATATATATATATATATATATATATATATATATATATGTATATATATATATATATATATATATATATATATATATATAAATCTATCTATATATATATATATATATATATATATATATATATATATATATATATGTATATATATAAACGATATTAGAATTCAAAGATGGTAGTAAGATGGCTGCTATTGTTTCTTAGTTATATCTATGGCAATCATTATAGTTATGGTGAATGTTATGAATATAGTCATTGTTAATATCATAGTTTATAGTTATGGATTGTGGTTATGGTTACGGTTGATATGGTTATGGTTGATGGTTAATGCTATAATTATTAGTTATTGTTAACGTAACAAAAATTCAGCAACAATAGATATTATTATTTGGAAGTTATTATTTATTTGATATCAGAAAAATATTATGGATAATATTATTATTTTAATAAGTAGCAAAAATAACATTTTAAATTTATGTGATTCTTATTTAGAGATAGAGTTTATGGCTCTATATAGTACTGATGGTGCAATAGCTTATATATTTAATGTTAGAATAGTTAGCTATAGTGTTTTATCAATAATTAGTTCTATTATTCAAGACACTATTAGCGGGAAGTTAATTGAACATATACAACGTTGTCAACCCCATTTATTATTGAAAACTACTACCAAGGACTAAAAGCGAAAATGAAAGTGATTTTGTCAGATCTCAGACAAAAAAAAACATAGCCAATTGAAAGATAAGCATGAACCAGCAGAAAGAGGTTATATGTATATGATGTTTCAAATGAAAGAGCAATTTGGATTTATAAATGACCGAGAAATGATTATGAATGACTTAGGCTCTAAATTAATACTAAAGTGAAATAATAATAACGGAGCATTATATAAGGTTAATACTTGGGCTGTTAGAGAGGCTAATGTTTTTAAGATTAGAAAATAAAGACATAACTAGGTGTTTGCTTCGTACTAAACCCCGTAAAAAAATAGAATAAGTGTGCAGAAAGGATACATAAAAAAGATCAAAATTGATTTTAGTTTTTGTGAAAGACAGACATTTTTTAACAATGTAACGGAAGACTCTAACTACTGTTTTCGTTTAGGTGTACAAAGCAGTTTTCTGAAATATCTCAAAATATTGTGGTGACTTTCGAAAATAATAATGTAAATGAACAAACTAAGGAAACAAGTGTGTTCTTTGAAATGGATATAACTCAATGTTTTTGAAAGACTGGTAGTGTGTTTTATACTGAAGATGGAATGAATATTAATTACAGTACTAGTATTTCCAGTGCAGCATTTAAAGAGACTGTATGTTTTACTAGAAATTATAATGGTTTACTAGATAGTACTAAAACATATAAAAATAATAGAACATTCAGAACTAGTTACGGAATATTTTTTTATACTAGATATCAAAAAGATCATATAGGAGTGCAGGCAATACAACTAAGTTTTACAATTGACCCTGCTCTTGCTGATATTGTATGTCATGCATTACCGTTAACTAGAATGATTGTTAGCGTTAATAGTGATGGTAATAAGATGATTGTTAATGTGTCTTGGTTATAGTTATGACTATGGTAATGGTTATGTTCATAGTTATGGTTATGGTTAATGTCTTAGATTGTAAATATAATTATGGTCAGAGTTATGGTTATGGCTAAAAAAGTAGTTAATATTATGCTTATTTTCTAGTTATAGTTACGGCTAACACTCCAGTTGTAAATATGTAATCTTTACTTATTAATATTTAGCTTCACAGATCTTTTTGCATAAATAATGTCTAATTTCTTTTTATTTACATTAGACAGACCTTTACCTCTAACCTTAGTATTAGAATTGGGCTTTGATTTAAGAATAATAAAATTATACTTAACACTTTCCATTATTTTTATATTTAAAAATATAAGTCGTTTCCAAGAGTTGAAAACTAATTCATTTTGTGTTGGTAACAGACATTTTTCCGGTGTTAATAACATCCGCGGAATTCTTTCTTCAAAAGATTCTATAACGTTAACTGTCAATTGTACTAATTTTAAAATAAAGGAGTCTATGACTGTTTCGTATGCCGCAATAGAAGTTGAGGGATTGAAAGACTTCTTTAAGATTGTTGGTAAAGCTACAGTTAGAGTTTTGGAGGGCAGGTAAAATAGAAAGCGCAGCTGCAACTAAAAGCCCTAGAGCAGTTTCACGTCGTCTGCACCTAATTTATATAAAATTGCAACAACTGGAGAAAGTTTATAAATAGTACAAAAGGAAAATTTTTTTATTCAGGAATAAAAATAAATTCAGTAAACTTTAAATTTAGCTTCTTCATTTAGTTTTAGCTTAAGTCTTAGCTTTAGCCTTAGCTTAGCTTAAGCTTCAGTTTTAACCTTGACTTCAAATTCAGCTTTAGTTTAAGCTTTAACTATGGGAGGTTTGGTTTAAGCTTTAGCTTTAGCTTTATCTATGGGTTTTGATTTTAGCTTTAACTTTATCGTTAGTCTTTTCTTTAACTATAACTCATACTAAGGTTTTGGTTTTTGTTTTAGCTTTTAGCTTTAGTTTGAACCTTACCTCTTCAGAAGGAAACTAATAATTTTATTAATAAATCACAAACAATACTAAGCACAACAAACTTTAGACTAAAAAAATTTAACTTTTTTGTTATCAACGGAACTGCCACTTTGGTGGATCTCCTTATATTCTTCAAATACTTTAACTAAATTATTTCATTCATCGGTTTCCATCTAATGAATGTTATTGATTCGATGTAAAGCTTATTAATTGCAAATGATGTTGTTGCCCCCTTTCTTGCTATATATGATAATGTTATTTCAGTTAACTCAGCCATGTTAATATAAGTTTCTTTTATCGAAATTTTTAAAACAGTTTTTAACAATCATTTTCATAATAATTTCTAATACCTTTTATAATATTAAGATAAATATTAAGTTTACTATTAACTGATTTTTTCTCATTTATATTTCGCTTATTAAAAGTAGAGAGGTGTGGGTAAAGTAAAGGTGCACTGGGTCTAGTTCCATCCATGGTAAATATTTTTTAGCAAACAAGTAACCATCAATTTTCTTCCTTATATCTTCTTATTAAAGCCGTAATTCATTTACAGCCTTGTTTGTTCTTTGTTGTCAATTAGTTTACGTTCTAATAATTTTGATATTATAAATTGTGGTATTACATTTCTAATCTGCGAAGCAGTTTCACTCATCTCAATAATAGCTAGCCTTGTTTCACCAGCAGCTTGGGTAACAAAAGATGAAGTCTTTTCAATGTTATATCTGTTATCTCTTTTTAATTCTCTTAGAACGCCATATCATCTAACGGTATGTTGGCAAGGTTTTGATAAAAATTATTTTTTTTCAAACTCTGGTTTTATTCAAAAATAACTTACTGAACGTGTCCGATGCAACTTTATAGCAAACGTTAACTGTATTTGCAACTTCATTCGCAGATATAGCTAACTCAAAACCTTATTCATCATTAACTTGTGATTTATAAGTTGTAATAATTTAGTTGTGACTTTATAAACCTCACCTTTTTTATTATTGGCTGATAATGTGTTCTTATCACAAAACTTCTTATTAACAGCATCTTTCAAATCTGTGGGAGGGTGTACATTCGTATTCTTATAGGTGGTCTTTCTAGTCAATGTTATAATTATCTTCTAACTGTAACTGGTCAGCCTTTCTCGTTGATAGACTGGTTGTTTTCTTTTTTGCTTGATTAAATCTGTTTTTTTGTTATCTTTATGTTTGTTTATTTTCAAAATGTCCAGGTTGCTGAATTCTGACCGGAAATCTACGTTAAATGATCTTCTCTTTTAATTTTTGGCGGTAGTGATTTTTTTGAACTTCATAAATTTTTCATATTTTTCTGTTTTAATTAGATGTACATACTTTAGAGGAAATATTTCTCTTATCAGCATTTCTTACATAATTAAAAAATTTGAATTGAGCGTAGCAAGGTATAATCTTAGGTTTATATTTACTAGAAATGGATATACGTTTGATTTTCTAAAGAAGATTCAGGAGACAGGAGATATATTAATTGCCAAAATAAATGTTGTTGTTATATGTTGTAATAGCAGCATTTAAAAGTTATGCCCAATTGCAATCACCATTTAGAAAAAATGGATCATTAAGTATGTGTAATGATGTTCTATTGAATCTTTTTATAAATATAGCTTTTAAATCACTATGTATACAATAGATTTGTATCTCGTATTCTTAAAGTAAGGATTTAATTGTTTTATTATAAAACTCGCTGCTTCCAACAACCCATATGTTTTCTGGTATCCTACAATCACGAAAGGTGATTCTGCCTTTTGGCAGAATTGTTTTCAAACCATTAGCTATAGATATACCAGATTTATACAGTAGTGGTATGCGCCATGCATATTTTGTAAATGTGTCTTTGACAGTTTTTATGAATTTGTAGTTGTTATTATGTTTGTTTAAAAACGATTTATCAATGAAATCAGCAGACCTTGTTTCATTTTGACATAAGTTTATTATTCTTTCTCTTTTAAAATTTGTTTTTAGGGGAATTTATAATTTCTTAGTCAATAGTTGTTGTTGTTTAGCTTTACTCGTGGACTGAATCATGATTTCACCCATAGTTTTGTTTTCACCAATCTGCTTTGCAGGAACGTTGTTCATTTACCAAAAGTAAAAAACAGTTATCTCGGTGCTCTCGACAAATAATTGTCATAAAGAAAAGATGTTTAGATGTACTTAAAAATTCATTATATAAACCAACAAGAACAGTTTTTTTGCAAGTATAAGCAACTGTAGTCTCTCTATTAAATTGTTAGGGTTAACCTGAGAAAGACCTCTGGCATAAATTTTTCTCCTTCTCGCATCAAATATCTGTTTTATTATTCTGAGACTTTTGCTGTTTTTATCACTTTTTCCTGTATCATATCTAATATCCCACAAAAACCTCCTTGTCTCGTTCTTGATCTTCATCCTCAATGTCCATATATATTATATCTTGATTGGTAAAGAACCATGTGAAATTTCAAGTTTATTATCCTGTAATTGAGTTATATCAGATCATTCTTCATTTTGTATTATCTAGTAGCTAAATCCATGAGTTGTAAATGTAATCGTGGATTAGATCGAAGCCCCATTAAATGAAGAGTGTTGACTATGTCATTGTGAACTGTAATCACATTTCTTTTAAGATTAGCAAAGCTGCTTTTCTGCGGATCATTGAGTTCTAAATTAGTGTTTGGTTAAGTTACTAGCTCTTTTAGCGCTGAGGTATTACTTTCTGTTAGCGAAGCCGTTTCACCGATCTGCGAAGTGGTTTCTTTGATCTGCGATGCGGCTTCACCAATAGCCCTATTTTGTTTATATAAGTGCTGGTTTTGCAAAATTAGTGTTTTTAACGTTTGCTTACCCTATTCTAATTTCTTTTCAATATTATTATTTACAATTTTGGTTATAGGATAAAAAACTCTTCTGTTTTACCCTAATATTCTTGTTTTCTCATTTTCAGTTCTATTATGATTCTTTTGTTTTTTTTTCTGAACATATTAGTTCTATTAGTGTTTCTAGTTTACCCGTTTTATGTTTACTAAAACCAGATAAAATATTTTATATGCTATTAGCCACAAAAATTACTCCACGATCATTGTTGCGGCTGCACAAGAATCTCAGCGGAACCGATATATCACAGCCTGGTTATTGAGCTTTACGCCGGCCTGGTTTTTGACTGACTCCGATTGTATAATGATCTTGCAGAAATAATTGCTCGGACGTATTGAAGGACTGTATCTTTATTTTTGTTGATTGAAGTTTAAAAAAATCTTAGTGATAATCTATGTTCAATCTCGTGCTCAAATTTGTAAGGCTTCAACCAGTAGCTAGTATTGTTGCTAACGTGTCGTCAAGTAAGCTCAACTAACTTAAAACGCGCAAGATCTTAAGATCTAGCCAAACTTAGCAAAAAAGACTAAAGTTGTTAAACAATCAAATTTGAGTCTAATCTGAGGGCCAACTACTCATGGTAACACTTGCTATTGATTCTAAATACACTTCAGTTTCACTATTCAAACAATTGGGTTAGAGTAAATAATCAAATTTTTATCATTTATAACATCATCGTTACTTGTTTCTGATTGTTTAATCAGGAAAGTGATTTAGGCCATTGCTTGCATAGTAAATATCGAATTACTGCAATATTTACTTTTGTTGACATAAGCACGGATGGTTATTAAGTGGCTCTAAATGCCTCGAAATACGTATTTGACCTTTAGTGCTTTAATGGTCACATAAAGTATCTTAATATAAACACCTTAGAAATTTAACAATAAATAACAAAATATAAAAAAATATCAATTTTGCACAAAATAAGTGCTAATAGCCACACTTGTGGGTCTGATGCATAAACGTTCGTTGGGTCCATGAGTAGCCGTGTGCCATAAATTCGGGTTGCTCAGGTTTTGCCTTCCAAAAACCAGGGGGCTGATCAAATTTTCGGTCCCACAGAGTTTTGACAGATTCTAAATTTTTTGAGTTTCAAATGTTAATTTATGCTGTCTGATGGATTTTATAGATGATTTGAAGTGGCGCCAACATCGCCAGTACTGTTTTCAATCTCGGAAACACCATCGTAGAATACTGGCGCTAACTTCACGAATTGCCGGTTCAGTTCTCCATGTGCCGTTTTGACTCTCGCTGATCTCACAACACCGTCGTTACCAGTGACGATCTCAATGGTTCGTCCCAATTTGTATTCACAGCGTTTCTCAGAGTCATCTATTGCCGAGACTAACTTGCCTTCTTTCAGGTTTCGAACATGTTCTTTTGACCACTTCGGTATTTGGTTCCATTGTGGAAGATACTCACGTGTACATCATTTCCAGATCATGTCGGCATATTCTTGAGCCGTTTTGAATGATATTCTCAGGTCATGGTAGCGCTCACTGGATGGAATGAATGTTGCACTTGCGTTCTCTCGTCATAACAAGAGATGATATTGTGTGAGTGCCGTCAAATCTTCAGGGTCTTCACTTACTGCTGTCAGGGGTCTTGCGTCCAGAGTCTGCTCTGCAAGACACTTTGTTAGGCTGAGTACCTCATCGGTGAGTCTTCGGCTGAAGCAGTTTTTCCCCGATTGTGCACTGCTCTGGTTGTCAGACATGTGAAGAAGCAGCACTATCTGTTCAAGGTACGTCGTAGGAACTTAACTTCAAAAGGTCCGGAGTAATCGATTCTGGTATTGTTGAAAGGGAACACGTGTTCATCAATTTGTTCTCGGGTTAGGTCTGCCATCGGTGGGTGGATTAGATTGGCTTTCCTGTGTTTGCATTTGATACATCTCGACTTGATTTTTCTTGACGACTTTCTCAACCCGAAGACCCAGTTATTTTGTTGGAGCATGTTTGTCACGTATTCTTTGCCCTCATGTAGGTTGCCTCGATTTGCTTTCTCCAACAGAAGTTGTACGACTGGATGTTTCGCTGTTAATAATATTGGGTGTTTTGCATTATAATCACGTTTTGAGTGCTTCAGTCGGCCTTTCACTCTAAATTTTCCATCTTCCTTTACGAAGGGTGACAATTTGGAATTGTTAATTGTTTCGGAGATTTCTTTGCCGTTTGCTATCGACTTTGAAACATTCGGGAAGCTTTCGTTTTGAACAAATCGAAACATTATTTGTTCTGCTTGATGAATTTCTTCTGCTTTGAGCGTCCCCCTCTGCTTCGTTTTGAACCCCATGCAGTGGGCAATGAAGTTTCCATTTCTGTTGAATCTACTGTATCGTCTCCAGTTGAATAGTTGTTCTAGTTTAGTTTCTGTTGCTACAGTACTGTTAACTTGATCGGTTTCGAGTTCGTCTTGGCTCGATTGTAGCATGCCGGCCCGTTGAGCCACACGCACTCCTTGAAGCCTTCGATGAACATTCCTCGGGTTCCGATGTCAGCAGTGTTTCCGACGCTTTTGACGTGTCTCAATTGATCCATCGATGAGTTTTCAAGTGTTTCCGCCGCTTTGTTCGAAACGAACACTTGTTGTTTCTTGTGCGCTGCTTGTAGCCACTGTAGCACTGTTGATGAGTTGGTCCAATGATAGATTTTTTTCAATTCTGACATCATGTTTGCTGAGTATCTGCTTTGCTTTCTGAGCCGAGCTCCGAAAACTGTGGCTTGGAGTTCTTACTTCGGTATTTTCATATGTCTATTGGGTGCCCCACGAAATTTTCCTATCACAAAGGTGAATTTCAACGTTGCCTCGTCTTTCAAATATGCTACGATGCAAATTGCTTCTTCTGACGTGTCTCTGAACATGTGTAGTCTCAAGTTTGTACATCCATTTTCGAAATAAACCCAATTATTGACATCGTCCTTTTTTTCTCTCAACTCAGAGCACCAATCAATGAACAGTTATGAGTGGTCTGATGACAATTCTTTGTCCCACGCTTTTCCCATTGCTGCCCAAATGCTTTTGAATAGAAACCGCATTCTTATCGTGAAGGTTGAGCATATCACAAGTGGGTCGAACACTGCTGAGACAAAGGATAGGACAATTCTCTGAAATTTTTTGCTGGACCTTCTTGCTCAGTTCCACAATAGACTATGAGACTGCGTCTACATTCCAGTTCAGTCCAAGGATTGAGGATGATTGTGGCTCGGCCTTGAACGTTTGCTTTCGTTGATCTGTCTGCCTCTGGGATTTGTGACTTGACTTCTTCGTCACTCGTTATCCACTTCGTCAAATTTAATCCAAATTTGCTAAGGATCTCTCTGACTTTCTGGTAGATATCAATCGCTTCTTGCGGTGTTCTGACTGACTTAAGGAAGTTGTCCATGTAGAAGTTTCGCTGGACAGCCTTAACAAGATTTTCTTCATCCTTTGCGTTATCTTTCGTCACCTGATGCAAAGCGTAATTTGCAAAAGTTGGCAAGCTCTTCGCCCCAAAAACGTGTCGATTATACTCTAAGACTTCTCTTTTCTGCTCTGAATCTTCTCGACAGAGAAATAGTAAGCATCGGCTGTCATCGTTTGGAACAGCATCTTGAAGAAACGTCGCTTTTATGTCGGCTGAAAGCGCCATTTGGTATTCTCGGAAGCGAAAAATAATTCCCATTAGACTCTGCAGCATGTCCGGTCCAGATAGAATTTTGTCGTTAAGGGCTACGCCTTGAAATTTGAAGCTGCGTTGCACACTCTTCTGACTTTTTCGGGTTTGTGCGGATTTATGACGGGATGATGTGGTAAATACCATTGCAGTTTGTCTTTGGTTTCATTCAGTTCAGCTTGATCTACTTTCCGAACGTATCCAGCGTTGACATCTGTGTCGATGGTTTCTTGGTAGCGTTTTTTTAGCGTTTCGTCTTTTTGCAGGCGTCGTTCTAAGGACTTGAGTTGCCCCATTGCAGAGTAGAAGTTGTTGGGTAACTTCACTTCGTCCTCTCGCCACAGAAGTCCAACTTCGTATCTTTCACCGTTGAATCGGATCGTTTGTTCCAACGTCTTGATTGCTCGTTGTTCTTCCTTTGAATGTCCGGTGACATCGCAGTTTAAAGCGTAGGACTCGATATCCCACCACTTACTCAACTGGTTTGCTAATTTGTCGTCTGCAATTGATGTTGCTGTGGTCGCAAGAGTTGCTGCTTGCTTCGCTGGTAGGGGTCCACTTAAAGCCCAACCAATCTTTGATTTCACTGCCCATGGTGCAGTTCTGTCTTCTGTTCTTTTGAATTGGAAAGGGTGATGAATGTCGTAACACTCGTGTCCAAGAATCACTCGAACCTCGTTTAGATTGTAGCTCTGATTTGCCAAAGTTCTCAGGTGTGGGTCACGGTCTTTCAATTCTTGCAGCTCCACAATCTGGTCACCCAACTTCAGTTTCTCGTGCTATAGAATTGCACTGTTGTCGAGACTTCTCATTGGTTGGAACAGCTCTCGGCAATATCTCGGTCTTGACATCTTGTGAGCCATGGATCCCTGCTACTGATAAGGACGCTTTTTGGCATTGAAGTTGAAGTTTAGACACAATGATTTGTCTAGAAATGAAATCGAGGATCCTGAATCACACATTGCTAGTGCACTTAGGCTTTAGTGTCTCTTTGACAACTTGTTTCACACCACTGGTAGATCTCCTTGAGTGATGTTAGTTGCTACTCCCGTTGTTGCATCTGAGGCATTCTTTGTAGTTTCCTTCTTCGGTAGTTCGCTGTGCAAAAGTCTGCTGTGTCGCCTTTCACAGCTGGGTACGCTGCAGGTCCTGCTTCTGCAGTCTTTCGACATGTGACCTGGTTTCAAACAATTGAAACACAGTTGGAACTTCAGGACATGCTCTCGTCAATCATTTACTTTCATTGATTTGAAGTTTTCATAAGTCCGAATAGGACGTTGTCCGTCTTTCGAAATTCTTGGGTTTGCTCGACTCTTCAGCGTTTGATTCAAAAGTACTCGTTTTCGGTTCATCATGGCTTCGAAACCTATTTTTGTCAAACGACGACCTTGTCTGTGCTAACAAGTTCTCATGAATTACTGCTTTGGAGGCAAGCCACTCTTTGACAATAATCAAGTTGCCTCTCAGTAGTCGACGATCTTGCATATACTGCAACCACAGTTCTCGCATTTGCGGGGATAGTTTTCTCGTTGTTGCACTTAGCCCTCCTTCTGATTCTAGGTCTCAAATGAATCCAAGTCGCCACATTTGTAACCACATTTGCAAACTTGACAATGCTTGAAGAATTGTCGTGCCGAATTGGAGGATGAGTATGTAATTTCTTCAATTGCGCGTTGACTATGATCTCTGATCTTCCATACGTCTCACAGAGTATATCCCAAGCATGATAGTATGATTGTGAGCTGAATCCCATTCCGATATTGCTGCTTTTGCTTGACCCCTGAGACTGGTCTTCAGGTATTGCATTTTTTCTGAATCACTGATTGGTTTTTGATGAACGACTTTATCAAAAAGAGCTGACCATTCTGGCCATTCCAGTGAATCTCCTGAAATCTCAGTCAGTGTTAGGTTTGGCAAGCCACTGGCACCACTGCTCGGTACTGGCTGGTTAATGACTTGGGGAGTGGTTTGGTTCAGTGTGCTTCTGTTTCTGCTCTCGGAAGACCTCCTTCGAGAGTTGTTAATGTGACTCTGACTCCGGTTTCTGTCTTGAACTGCTGACGTTCCCTGCAGGTGAAACGTCGTCCTTGTCAACGGATCTGGTGAATCCGTTAATCTCTTTGTTTTACGGATTTCTGGATTCTTGAGAATGCTTGGTTCCGTCAGTTGCGTTGAGAAATGTCCTTGGCTCGGTTGGAACAGCGGGGTAGTTTTCGGGCAGGTGCTGAATTGTTTGTCAGCTCTGTCCTGTATGACATTCGTTTAAGGGTTGATAACATTGTTTGGAGATAGTTGCTGTCTAGGGACAGACTGTTGAGCCACTGATTCTGGCCAATACAGTTGCGTCTCAATCCAACACATTCTATTTCATCTGCCACTGATCCAGATGCCCGTGAGCTTCCTTTGATCAGCTCAAGTTTAAGACGTCTTTGTTCATCGTCGTCCTCTGCTTTCTTTCTTTCGTTTTCAGAGGCTCGCTCATGCTGTCGAAGATGCATTTTGTCTTTTTGTTGTTGCGTCTTTAGACGTAACTCCTGTTCTTGTTCTTGTTGTAGTTGTTGCTGTTGTAATTTTAATTTTTCTTGCCGACGACGTGACGTAGTTCTATTTCTTCACGCTACTGCTCTTACTCCAACTGCCGCTCTCACAGTCGTTGCTCTGTTTCTTTCTTTGCTCTTAGGTTTTCGAGCTCCATTTCTTCAATCTGTGGCCTTCTCGTTGATCGCAAGTTGACGTTAGTGGGTTTTCCCTACTTCCGTGTAGCACAATGCCTGAAAGAGACCTCGACGTTTTCTTGAGTGCTCCCTATCGCTCCATTTCTTGTTTCAATTACAGTTTCGTTTGGGTCCTTATCACCAGCCGACGTGGATGAAACTAACGATGTTTGATTTCCACAATTCTTACAGTGCCCGTACTGCTTGATCAGGTCTCGATAATAACTCCTACTATCACTGAGATCCAGAAACCCTTGGGTGCAATCTTCTGACCTTATTATTCGCATCAATTCTTCGTAAACCTCATCAAGTTTTTCTGCCAATTGTTTCAGTTGATTACACAATGTCTCTTTTTCGGATTCGTTGCTTTTTTCTGCTTTCAACCTCTTCTCCAATATTGAGAGTTCATTTAAAACTGGATCTGCAGCTTCCACTAATTTGTATGCTTGCAACCTGTCTTTCGGACAATCGACGAATTCAGAGTGGAAATTTTCATTAACTCGAAGTGAGGGCACTTTGTCAACTAACCACCACAAAATTTGTCTCTTTTCTTCTGACATACGATTGGTGTCTTTTTCAAGATTTTTAGAACACTTTGGTGTCAAAAATAACCTCTGCTTCTCTCTGTTTTCTTTGAGTTTATCGTACGTCTCGAAGAAACATTGATAGGTTTTTTCTACAGGCACTGTTTTCTTCTGAGCCAAGTGATTTTTCATTTCAGCCAGATGTCCATCAAACGTTTTGAGCAATTCAGCCTGCTCACTTTCTGGTATCCTGAGTAGGCTTGAAATCTTGTATTTAGTCGTTTTCCAATTTCTATCGGGGCTCTTTCCAGCCATCGTGCGGATTTCCTTCTGGTCCACCAAATTGAATCAAAGATTCGTTGCTGTTCGTGTTGTTGTTGATGTCTGGGTTGGCTGACCAAATGTTGCGGCTGCTCAGGAATCTCAGCGGAACCGATATATCACAGACTGGTTCTCGAGCTTTAGGCCGGCCTGGTCTAGCACTGAATCCGTTTGTCTAATGATCTCGCAGAAATAATAAGTCGCTCGGACTTATTTAAGTATTGTAACTTTAATTTAGTTGATTGAAGTTAAGAAAATCCTTAGTGATAATCTATGTTCAATCTCGTGCTGAAGTTTTTAAGGCTTCAGTCAGTAGTTTATATTGTTGATAACTTCTCGTCAAGTAAGCTCAACTAAAAACTTAAAACTCGCAAGAACTTAAGATCTAGCAAAACTTAGCAAAAAAGACTAAATTTATTATAGAATCAAAATTTAGTCTAATCTGAGAGCCAACTACTCTTCGTAACAGTTTCTAATGGTTCCAAATACAGTTTGGATTCACTATTCAAACAATTGGGAGAAAGCAAATAATGAAATATTAAACATTTATAACATCATCGCTACTTGTTTCTGATTGTTTAATCAGGAAATTGATTTAGGTCATTGCTTGCATAGTAAATATCAAATTAGTGCAATATTTACTTTCGTTGACATAATCACGGATGGTTATTACGTGGCTCTAAATTCCTCGAAAGTACGGTATTTCACCTTCAATGCTTTAATGGTCACCTAAAGTTTCATAATATAAACAACTTAAGAAATTTAACCATAAATAACAAAGTATCAAAAAATGCTAATTTTGCACAATGTAAGTGCTTATAGCCACACTTGTGGGCCTGATGCAAAAAGGTCTTTTTTGTCCATGAGTAGTTTAGAGGTTAAGCTAACTGTGTGCCATAACCTCGGGTTGCTCAGGTTTTCACTTGATCTAATATCCAACAAAGACCTGATTGTTTCCTTCTTCATCTTCATCCTCGATGTCCATATAATTTTTATCTTGATTGGTTAAAAACCATGTGAAATTTCAAGTATATTATCTGCAACGCAAAAAATATCCTGTAATTGAGTTATATCAGATCATTCTTCATTTTGTTTTCTCTAGCAGCAAAATCCACATTTCCTTTAAGATAGATAGCTACCTATAGCCCTAATTTGATTAAATATAAGTGCTGCTTTGCAAAATTAGAGTTTTTGATGTTTGCTTAACCTTTGCTAATTTCTTTTCAATATTAGTTTTTACAGTTTTGATTATAGGATTAAAAAACTCTTCTTTTTTACCCTAATATTCTTGTTTTCTTCAGTTCACTTCTGTTCTGCTTCATTTGTTTTCTTTTTCTAAACTTTTTAATTCTTTTAGTGTTTCTAGTTTACCCATTTTTATGTTTACTAAAGCTAAGATAAAATTTTTTATGTACTAATAGCAGCAAAATTACTCCACGATCATTGTTGCGGCTGCTCAAGATTGTAAGTGAAACCGATATATCACAGCCTGGTTATTGAGATTTTCACCAGCCTGGTTTTTCACTTACTCTGATTTTTCTAATGATCTTGCAGAAATAATTGCTCGGACGTATTGAAGGACTGTAACTTTATTTTTGTAGATTGAAGTTAAAAAACATCTTAGTGATAATCTATGTTCAATCCCGTGCTGAAGTTTGTAAGGCTTCAGCCAATAGCTAGTATTGTTCCTAACTTCTTGTCAACTAAACTCAACTAATTTAAAACTCGCAACATCCAAGGATCTAGCAAAACTTAGCAAAAAAGACTAAACTTGTTGAAGAATCAAATTTCAGTCTAATCTGAGAGCCAACTACTCTTGGTAACAGCTTCTAATGGTTCTAAAAACAAGTCGGTTCCACTATTCAAACAATTGGGTGAAAGTAAATAGTCAAAGTTTTATCAATTATAACATCATCGCTACTTGTTTCTGATTGCTTAATCAGGAAAGTGATTTAGGTCATTGCTTGCATAGTAAATATCAAATTACTGCAATATTTACCTTTGTTGACGTAATCACGGATGGTTATTACGTGGCTCTAAATGCTTCGGAAGTACGGTATTTGACCTTTAATGCTTTAATGGTCACCTAAAGTAGCATAATATAAACAACTTAAGAAAACTAACCATAAATAACAAAATATCAAAAAATGCCAATTTTGCACAATATAAGTGCTAATAGCCACACTTGTGGGTCTGATGCAAAAAGTCCTTTTTGTCCATGAGTAGTTTAGAAGTTAATCTATTCGTGGGCCATAACTTCGGGTTGCACAGGTTTTCCCTTCCAAAAATCAGGGGTTTGTACAAATTTTCGGTCCCAACTTGTAAAAATTTTCAGTTTTGACCATTTTTGAGTTTTGTCTGATTCTAAGCTGGTTAAAGTTTCAATTTTTTTTTTTGCTGTCTGATGGATTTTGTAGCTGATTTGAAGTGGCGCCAACATCGCCAGTACTGTTTTCAATCTCGGAAACACCATCGTAGAATACTGGCGCTAACTTCACGACTTGCCGGTTCAGTTCTCCATGTGCCGTTTTGACTCTCGCTGATCTCACAACACCGTCGTTACCAGTGAAGATCTCAATGGTTCGTCCCATTTTGTATTCACAGCGTTTCTCAGAGTCATCTATTGCCGAGACTAACTCGCCTTCTTTCAGTTTTCGCACATCTTTGGTTCCAGTGTGGAAGATATTCACGAGTGCATCTTTTCCAGATCATGTCGGCATATGCTTGAGCCGTTTTGAATTATTTTCTCAGGTCATGGAAGCGCTCACTGGATGGAATGAACGTTGCACTCGCGTTCTCTCGTCATAACAGGAAATGATTTGTTGTGAGTGCCGTCAAATTTTCAGGGTCGTCACTTACTGCTGTCAGGGGTCTTGCGTTGAGTGTCTGCTCTACAAGACACTTTGTTTGGCTGATAACCTCGTCGGTGAGGCTTCGGCTGTCCAAGATTGCAATCATGACTTTCTTGCAACTTTGAACCAGTCTTTCCCAGATTTCACCAAAGTGAGGGGCTGCAGGAGGATTGATTTCCCAAACAATCTTTTACTGCACTAAGTCACTCGCAATCTTAGCTTTATCCCACTCGTTCATGAATATTTTCAGCTCGTTGGCTGCTCCATTGAAATTTGTTCCGTTGTCGCTGATGATGGTACTTGGGTAGCCTCGACGAATTTTGTCACTGCAGCTAAACATGACTCGGCGTCCAATGACTGTGCGACTTTGATGTGCGCTGCTCTGATTGACAGACATGTGAAGAAGCAGCACCATCTCTTCACGGTACGTTTAACTTTCTCCGAAAAATTCAGGAGAGACGAAACATATTAATTGCCGGATAATAATTGCATCATTGCGACACATATTAATTGCCAAATAAATGTTGTTGTTATATGTTGTATTAGCATCATTTAAAAGTTATGCCCAATTGCAATCACCATTTAAAAATAATGGCTCATTAAGTATGTGTAATGATGTTCTATTGAATCTTTCTATAAATATAGCTTTTAAATCACTATGTATACAATAGATTTGTATCTCGTATTCTTAAAGTAAGGATTTAATTGTTTTATTATAAAACTCGCTGCTTCCAACAACCCATATGTTTTCTGGTATCCTACAATCACCAAAGGTGATTCTGCCTTCTGGCAGAATTGTTTTCAAACCATTAGCTATAGATATACCAGATTTATACAGTAGTGGTGTGCGCCATGCATATTTTGTAAATCTGTCTTTGACAGTTAATATGAATTTGTAGTTGTTATTATGTTTATTTAAAAACGATTTATCAATGAAATCAGCACACCTTGTTTCATATTTACATAAGTTTAATATTCTTTCTCTTTTGAAATTTGATTATAACGTTTTCATTAATCTGCTTTGCAGGAACGTTGTTGATTTACCAAAATTAAAGGCAGTTATCTCGTTGCTCTCCGCAAATAAGTGTCGCAGATAAAAGATGTTTAGATGTATTTAAAATTTCCTTATATAAACCATCAAGGACAGCTTTTACTACAAGTATAAGTAATTGTAGTCTCTCTACTAAATCGTTAGGGTTAACCTGAGAGAGACCTCTGGCATAAATTTTCTCCTACCCGCATCAAATATCTGTTTTATTATTCTGAGTGTTTTGCTTTTCATATCACTTTCTCCTGTATCATATCTAATATCCAACAAAGACCTGATTGTTTCCTTCTTCATCTTCATCCTCGATGTCCATATAATTTTTATCTTGATTGGTTAAAAACCATGTGAAATTTCAAGTATATTATCTGCAACGCAAAAAATATCCTGTAATTGAGTTATATCAGATCATTCTTCATTTTGTTTTCTCTAGCAGCAAAATCCACATTTCCTTTAAGATAGATAGCTACCTATAGCCCTAATTTGATTAAATATAAGTGCTGCTTTGCAAAATTAGAGTTTTTGATGTTTGCTTAACCTTTGCTAATTTCTTTTCAATATTAGTATTTACAGTTTTGATTATAGGATTAAAAAACTCTTTTTTTACCCTAATATTCTTGTTTTCTTCAGTTCACTTCTGTTCTGCTTCATTTGTTTTCTTTTTCTAAACTTTTTAATTCTTTTAGTGTTTCTAGTTTACCCATTTTTATGTTTACTAAAGCTAAGATAAAATTTTTTATGTACTAATAGCAGCAAAATTACTCCACGATCATTGTTGCGGCTGCTCAAGAATGTAAGTGAAACCGATATATCACAGCCTGGTTATTGAGATTTTCACCAGCTTGGTTTTTCACTTACTCTGATTTTTCTAATGATCTTGCAGAAATAATTGCTCGGACGTATTGAAGGGCTGTAACTTTATTTTTGTAGATTGAAGTTAAAAAACATCTTAGTGATAATCTATGTTCAATCTCGTGCTGAAGTTTTTAAGGCTTCAGTCAGTAGTTTATATTGTTGATAACTTCTCGTCAAGTAAGCTCAACTAGAAACTTAAAACTCGCAAGAACTTAAGATCTAGCAAAACTTAGCAAAAAAGACTAAATTTATTATAGAATCAAAATTTAGTCTAATCTGAGAGCCAACTACTCTTCGTAACAGTTTCTAATGGTTCCAAATACAGTTTGGATTCACTATTCAAACAATTGGGAGAAAGCAAATAATGAAATATTAAACATTTATAACATCATCGCTACTTGTTTCTGATTGTTTAATCAGGAAATTGATTTAGGTCATTGCTTGCATAGTAAATATCAAATTAGTGCAATATTTACTTTCGTTGACATAATCACGGATGGTTATTACGTGGCTCTAAATTCCTCGAAAGTACGGTATTTCACCTTCAATGCTTTAATGGTCACCTAAAGTTTCATAATATAAACAACTTAAGAAATTTAACCATAAATAACAAAGTATCAAAAAATGCTAATTTTGCACAATGTAAGTGCTTATAGCCACACTTGTGGGCCTGATGCAAAAAGGTCTTTTTTGTCCATGAGTAGTTTAGAAGTTAAGCTAACTGTGTGCCATAACCTCGGGTTGCTCAGGTTTTCACTTCCAAAAATCAGAGGGCTGTACAACATTTCGGTCCCGCTGAGTTTTGACAGATTCTAAGACTTTTTTTTCAGTTTAAATGTTATTTTTTGCTGTCTAATGGATTTTATAGCTAATTTAAAGTGGCGCTAACGTCGCCGGCCCTGTTTTCGATCTCGGAAACAACATCGTATAATACTGGCGCTAACTTCACGACTGGCCGGTTCAGTTCTCCATGTGCCATTTTGACTCTCGCTGATCTCACAACACAGTCGTTACCAGTGAAGATCTCAATGGTTCGTCCCATTTTGTATTCACAGCGTTTCTCAGAGTAATCTATTGGCCTGACTAACTCGCCTTCTTTCAGATTTTGCACATGTTCTTTTGACCACTTCGATGTTTTGTTCCATTGTGGAAGATCTTCACGAGTACATCTTTTCCAGATCGTGTCGGCATATGCTTGAGCCGTTTTGATTGATTTTTTCAGGTCATGATAGCGCTCACTGGATAGAATGAATGTTGCACTCGCGTTCTGTCGTCGTAACATGAATTGATGACAACATTCCTTGATGGACTTGTGGTCATAATTCGAGATAGAACTTTTTCTAATACTAGAGTCTTTACTAGAGCTAAAACCAATGCCAGAGTCATTACTAATACCAGAACTATGACTAATACCACAGTTGTTACTATTAATGTCGTTATTACTAATAGAGTTAGTACTAATACTAGAGCTATTAATATTACAATTAACATATCTATCGACAATAACACCACATATTCCACCTCTTCTAAACCCAATAAAACTTTTAGCATTAGCTTGTCTTGAATTGTATCTAAAATTATTCAACTACGTTTTGGAAAACAATCAAAACTCTAACTGTTTTGACTTATATAATGTATTGGGTTAAGTTTAATTGTTTTTATATTTAGCCTAACATACAAGCCAAAACCTTGTTAAAATTTTTTTTAACATCATCTTACACATTTTCTAGTGCTAATTCTTTACTTTATCACACTATTGTATTAATAAATTCTGTAAATTCTTCCGGTGATGGTATTTTAGATGTAAATGAAGATCCAAAGTCTTCTCCAGCTAAATCATGTATTAAACTATAACAAATTTGTTCATTTTCATATAGGTCAGATTGTTTATTTGGAAACTTATAAACATCTGCCATTATACCCATAGAATTGTAACTGTCCATAAACTTTAACAGACCTACTTCAAAGTTTCTAGCTTTACCATTGATACAACTACGTGCTTTTATTTTGCATCTACCGGAATTTTGACTCAATGGTTCATAATACAATAGAATAAGGTCATAGCCTTTGCTAATATGGAATACAACAGCTATAAATACTTGTTTTGTTGATAATTGCTCCATTGATGCATTATTAGTTTTATTCATTAAATCTATTTGAGTGGCTACATTTTTTTACCATGAAGTTAGCTTATAAATTTATTAACATGTTTTGCCATCAATTTGAATTATACTTTCTTAATTGTACTGACTGTAACCACTTCTTCGCGTATCCTCTGTATTCCATTTTCTGTTACAACTTTTTCTTCAACATTCATTAAAACATTATAAAAGTCTCTATGTTTCGTCCTTTTTTCTTTCTTTATTCCTTTCTTTTTGATGGTGCCATAATTAAAACTAAGTGTCTTGGATAAAAAAAAACTAAAGACTGCTCAATGATCTTATTACCAATTTCAAGCTAGAACTTACCCGGGACTTAATTATTAGTTTTATTAGGAATATCTAGGTTACTTAGATCCATATGCTCATATGCAACTGTGCCTTCAGGAATGCTTAATATAAAAATGTCAGTACCCATATAATGATAATGCATGTTTTTCAGAGATGACTTTAGAAATCATAAAATACTCCATACATATGTAAATTACTTAGTTCTAATACAGTAGCGCCTAAATATATCTGCTTATCATATTTTATTTCCTTATTATAAAACTTTATTAGAGCCAAATTACTATATATCGTCTAAATATATCGTTATATATAGGCTTACTAACAGATTTAGTTATTTCAAATTCATTTGTTAATATTTTGGCTTATATGTCTTCAGAGAATTCCAGCAGTTCTTACCAATCAGTGAAGTATTCATTAGCTCAAAAGTGTTTCTTTGAGGCCCAGTTTCAGCATTGGCACTCGTCTCAGTATTAAGCCTAATATAGTCTCTATAAAGATAATCTTGCCTAATTTTAATTATTCTGTGTACCATAGTAACCTATGATCCCATACTAAAAACAAACTGTAACATTCTGTATTGAATTTTCTACACTTCTTTATGCTTTTGGTCTAATAGTTCTTACTACTTTTAGCTGTGTGGCGAAGCACGAACGAACTTCCGTTTCGCTTGCGTACCCTTAATCATTATTATCTATTTTTGTTGGAGTGCTGGTAAATGGAAACCGATAATTTTATCATTATATTGTGTGATGTACTCTAGATCACAGATAAGCCGATATCCATTATCAGTATAATTGCTAAAATTTAATATTTTGTCTAGGAGTATGTCTCTGAAACTGAACTCTTTATATAGTATTGTCTGCGTTACAGCATAGCCATATAGGTGGTTAGCATCATTATACCATAAATATCTTCCATCATGCTCCGCCATCAGCGAAGCAGATTCCCTGATGAATCTGTAGCCATAATTCTCCATTGATCTTTTTTCAGTACTAGATTCATTATTAGAGCTAATAATGATACTAGATTCATTACTAAAACTAGAACTTGGACTGCTACCACAGATATGATTTTTACAGGTGTTATTGCTAATAGAGTTAGTAGTAATACTAGTACTAATACTACGCTCATAACACCACATACTTCTTGTCCCAATACAAACTTTTACTAAGACAAACTTTAGCTTGTCTTGAATTGTATCTAAAATTTTTCCACTACGTTTTGAAAAACAATCAGAACTGCAACTGGTTACAATATTATAATGTTATGGGTTAAGTTTACATGTTTTTATATTTAGCCTGTCATGCAAGCCAAAACCATGTTATAATATTTTAACATGATTTTACACATATTCTCGTGCCAATTGGTTATTTGTCTTCGTACTATTATATTATTAAAATCTTTAATCTCTTCCTGTGATGGTATTTTAGTTGTAAACGAAGAATCAAAGTCTTCTCTTGTTGAATTTTCTAGTAAACTATAAGACATTTGTTCCTTTAAATATTCATATAGACATGGTGGTTTATTTGGAAACTTCGGCCATAATACCCATAAAACTGTAAGGGTCTATAAATTTCAATTTGCCTACTTTGAAGGTTCTGGTTTTACCATTGATACAATGAAGTGCTTTTATTTTGCATCTACTGAAACTTTGACTTAAAATCTCAAAATGAATAGCATAAGGTCATAGCCTTTGCTAATATGGAATACAACAGCTATAAATACTTGTTTTATTGATAATTGTTCCGTTGATGCATTATTAGTTTTATTCATTAAATCTATTTGAGTGGATATTTTTTGTTATCAGGAAAATAGCTTATAAATTTATTAACATGTTTTGCCATCAATGTGAGTTGTAATTCTTATAATTGTACTGACTGTAACCAGTTCTCGTATCTACTGTATTCTATTTTCAGTTACAATTTTTTCTTCATTATTCATTAAAGCATTATAAAAATCTCTATGTTTCGCCCTTTTCTCTTTCTTTATTCCTTATTTTTTGGTAGTGCCACAATTAAGACCACAATTGGTAGTGCCACAATTAAGATGTGTCCTGGATGCTAAACCTAAAAACTCCTCAAAGATCTTACTACCAAGTTCATGCTTGAACTTACCTCGGAGTTATTTATTAGTTTTATTAAGAGTATCTAGGTTAGATCCTTATGCTCATTTGCATCTGTGGTTTCAGTAATGCTTAATTTAAAACTATCAGTACCCATATAAAGATAATGCATGTTTTTAAAAGATGGCTTTAGATTATTATAAAACCCTTCGTACAAACGTAATTTAATTAGTTCTAACACAATAGCACCTAAGTATGATTGCTTATCTTGTTTTATTTCCGCATTCTAATATTTTATTAGAGCCAAATTAATATATGTCTGAAAATATGTTTAAATGTAGGCTTACTAAAAGATATAGGTAATTCAAATTCATTTGTTAATATATTGGCTTCCATGTGCTTCAGACAATTCCTGCCAGTCTGACCGAACAATGCAATATTCCTTAGCTTAAAGTGTCTCTTTCAGGCCCGGTTTTAGCATTGGCACTTGTCTCAGTATTAAACCTAATATAATCTCTACAAAAATAATCTTTCCTGAGTTTAATTTTTCTGTGGACCTGAGTAACCTTTACTCCCATAATAAAAGCAAACTGTAACACTATGTAATGAATTTGTTACCCTTCTTTGTGTTTTTGGTCTATTTTTCTATTTCTTAGCTGTGTGGCGAAGCACGGACGAAATTCGGTCTTTCTTACGTACCCTAAATCTTTTTCATCTATTTTTTTTCAGTGCTGCTAATTTGAAATACATAATCTTAGGATGGCACTGTTTGGTGTACCATAAAGATCTTCCATCATGCTCCACTATCAGCGAAGCAGATTACCTGACGAACTTGTGGTCATAATTCGGCATAGAACTTTTTCTAATACTAGAGTCTTTACTAGAGCTAAAACTAGCGCTAGAGTCATTACTAATACTAGAACTATGACTAATACCACAGTTGTTACTATTAATGGTGTTATTACTAATAG
>NC_134476.1:47703332-47780832 GCF_964194025.1 Convolutriloba macropyga
ATATAAAACATATAAAATTAGGGAGCGACTAATCAACGAGAATTACAAGAGAAAACGTTGGTTGTTGAGTTGTTGTGTTGTTGTGTTGATTTGGACAACCCCCTAAAAAAATTTCCTGTTTAGCCCTCTTGAGGTGCTTGAGATGTTTTCTTCTTCTTGAAATAGTTGAAAGGCGGATAGAAATATTCTAAATGGGTTTACTACGGATAACGAAAAGTAGATCCTTCCTATTTAACAACGATGACTCCTGAATTCAGTAAAAAGCCGTCACTTTCATCTTGGTAATTTCTGGACCTGTGTAACTAGTCAGACTTAGTTATTACTAAGACCAGCAGGGAATGGCGGACTTCTTGTCGTTGACGTTTGCCGCAAGAAAAAAGACGGTTCTTAGTTAACTGAGAAGAAATATTTTTTTTGCGTCTTTCCTCTTTTGCTGGGAGCTGTGTGATAATTCGTATATAACTTTCAAAATCAAGAAGTTGTCTTTTTTGAGACTTCGTCTTATTTTTTGTTCTTCCTTTGCCGCAGGTGTTCTTGTTGGGTTTAAAGAAAACTGTTTTAAACAATTTTCTTTAACTCTTTTCATTTTCGGGCTTCAAGTCTAATATATTCGGTAGAAGAGCTTTGAGGAATTTTCAAAGTTTACTCAAAAATTTGTTAAAGGGTTTGATTTGCAATTTAGAGAGCTGAGCAGTCAGTCTGAAAATCAAAGCTGTTTTTTCTCTTTCTCTTCGATTGTTATTTTTTCAAAACACTTTTCTAAGTTTTCCATTTTCTGAGATTTCACTGCAATACCTGAGCAGCATTTCCGTTTGGCAACTGCAAAATTAGCTAAGAAGTTTAGGTTGACCACTTGTTTTGCATATCGAGGCCAAGAGTTGTCAAAAATTCAAACTCGTTTTTCTGATTTCAAAAAAATATGCTGCCGTTCCGCGTTATTGAGATCCAAGTTTGATATATTGACTGAAATAGCTTTCTGATAATTCCGTAACTAATTCAAGTTTTTCTGCAAACCATTGGGCTTTGCGATCAGAAATTCAAAATTCTCCTGTAATCAAAACTTGTGATAATATAAAACTATTCTGATTTTTCTTGAGATCCCAAAACAAAAAATTTCAGTCTGAAAATCAAAATGTGTTTTTGAATTTTCTGATTTCAAAAAAAATTCTGACATTTTTTGTTTTGGAGATCCCAAAACGATATAATGGTCAGAAAGGTCCACTGGCTCTTGTAAGACTAACTCAAGAAGCGACTATAAGAATCTTTCTGTTGATAGGATATGCCGTTTTTTTTCATTTTTCTAATTTAAGACCCATTTCTTGATTTTTGGGTGATTCTTCGCAGATATTCCTCTCAAACATGAAAAAAATAGCTTTCACTTGCTTTGAAATAGTAACTGGTTAAGGTTCATCAATCGATGTGCTATCGTAACACAAAAAATTTTTGGACGACAAACTAAAAATTTTGGAGGTTATTTGTCATAAAACATAGAAATTTTTGGATGGATCTGACCGTGGAACAGGACATCAGAGGTAACGTCTGACACATCGGGCTGACTTTTGCCCTTAATGTATGAAACCAGTGCAAGAACGATTCTCTGCTTGGGATGACTTCTGAAATCCAACTCCCGAAAAAGTTGTCTTTTTTGACCTCTGATTACAGTAAAAACTCCAGATCCGATAGAGGGGACCGTCATCTGCTGTTGTCACGACCAAGGAGTCGATGAACTCTGTATGTGTAACATCAGAAAGTTTCTTGAGTGTCGGTTGTCACAATTAACATGTAACAAAAAATTATTTCTAGCTTTAAAAATTTAAGTTTTGAGATTTTGGCTTTTATGTTTTGAATTCTTTGCACTAGCATTGTGGGACATAAAGTCAAATTTTTTGCGCCATATTGTCTTCAACTTCCGTATTGAGCTATCTTGAGGTTGCATCTGCAACAAGAGTGAATCTATAGGTTTTTAGGTTTACTAATATGATATCACTTGAAACTACAGAAACTGATAAAGGTAATGGCTCCTGATTAAAAGTTGTTTTTTTTTGGTTTCTTAAAACTTTTGTGTAAAACAGTGTAAATGATTCATTAACTGAAAAATTGTTCCAATGATGGTAGCGTTGATCAATCAGATTATGAATTATACAATTTACAATCAAACATAAGGTTATAACGATAAAAATTTATGTAATCACTTTGAATCCAATTGGATGAAGCGAAGCATTAACGATGCTTACATTAAATAGACTATAAGTGCTGATTCATAGGAAACAAAATTATTTGGATATCAGTTCTCATTATTGAACAGTGGCCTCCTTCACATACTTGTGCCATTATGTGATATGGCTCACCAATTCTTTGGTTTAGACGTTGGAAGAGGAAAACCATGTCCTGGCTCTCGTCATAACGCCCGAACAGATCTGAATCTAACTTTTACTGAGTTCCAAATTCCAGAAAGGCTCAAATTCTAATACAGAGGTGGATTTACGGGTACAGGTCTCTTTTCTAGTACATTTCTTAATACATAAACACATGTTCAGTTACGAACTTGAAACCATTTCATCGTAGAATTCCTTTTGTCCAGTAATAATGGATTTCAAAAGTGGAAAAAAATGTTTTAATTAAAGAAAACGGCTAAAAGCGTAAAACGGCTAAATCTTATCTCTCAACTTAAGATTCATAATTCGAGATTCTTAAAATTTGGTTTAAATTAGTATCTAAAAATGCAAAAGAGCGCCTAGCATTTTCTTCACATACTTGATGATGTGCAAACCAAAACATCAAGCGAGATTTAAATAAGCAATTTTCATTCTCAAAATACCTCAACGTCTAAACGGAATTATTATAAAATTTAAGTCACCGACAAGGTTCGACTTCAACCATTCATTGAAATTTCTCACCAAATCTCTGCTTAAAATATTTGAGCTGAATCTTTTTTTTAATTAGTGGGGTAGTGGGGTGTGAAACCTGTCCGAGGAGCGCTTCATCTTTCAAAGAATATCATTGAAATTATTATTTTTTGTTTCATAACCTTGTTTTATTATCTAACACCTTCAATTTCAAACTGTACTAACTTATTTCAAAATAAACACTTTACTGTCGATCTTCAACTAAATACTTCACCTTTAAATAAAGAACTAACCTTGCATTAATGTATTTACGTAACGATTTACTAAATTTTATAACACCTGCTCTCTTAAAGAGCGGTTGCATACAATACTCCGGGAAACAAATTTAGGCAAACATTTTCATTTCTAAGTTGAATCTCTTCGACGAGCAAAGATTTCAATGACACGAGCTCGTTCGCTATTATTGGAGTGCTCTATTTAGTTAATTCACAGGCCATAACGAGATGAACAGACCTATTGGAAGAGCAGTTTCTAAGATTTTATGAGTCGAGCTGCGTTTAAAAATTGAGAATACGATTTTAAAAACCCAACCTATATAGTCCCCAGTGGTCAGTTCATATCAGAGTCAGCACATACAACAATTTTCTGTGTTTGTGGACTTGAAATAAGACTTTTCTGCGAGTCCATTTAATTTTCACGTCTATATAGTATCATTTTCAGATACAAGTCAGTTTTAAAACAACCAAAAAATTTTTTAAAAAAAAATTCAAAAAAAATTATCGGAAATTTCTTGCTTTTGAGATCCCAAAACGATATAATGGCAAGAAAGGTCCTCTGGATCTTGTAAGACTGACTCAAGAAGCTACTATAAGAGTCTTTCTGGAATGTTGATAGAATATGCGGTTTTTTGATTTCTCTGATTTAAGGTCCATTTCCTTGATTTTTGGGTTGTTCTTCTCAGATATTCCTCCCAATGTTAGAAAATTGCTTTTTCTTGCTTTGAAAAAATAACTAGTCAATGTTCATCAATCAATGTGCTATCGCAACACAGAAAATAATTGGTCGACAAATTATATATTTTGCAGGTTATTTGTCAAAAAAGGTTTTTTTGGATGGATCTGACCGTGGAACAGGACATCAGAGGTAACCTCTGAGACATCGGCTGACTTTTGCGATTTTTGTTTAAAACAGTGGCAAATGATTTATTAACTGTAAAACTGTTCTAATGATGGTAGCATTGATCAATCAAATTATGAATTATGCAATATACAACCAAACATAAGGTTATGACGATAAAATTTTTGTAATCACTTTGAATCTAATTGGATGAAGCGAAAAATTGAAGATGCTTACATTAAAAAGGCTCTAATTGCTGATTCATAGGACACAAAATTTTTAGATATCAAGTCTCACTATTGAACAGTGGCCTCCTCCACATACTTATGCCATTATGTGATATTGCTCACCACTTCTTTGAATTAGGCGTTGGAAGAGGAAAAACATGTCCTGGCACTCGTAATCAAGGCCGAACTGATCTGGATCTAACTAAAACTCAGTTCTAAATTCCAGAGTGGCTCAAATTCCAATACAAGGGTGGATCTACAAGAATTCTCACGGCCACAGGGCTCTTTTCTAGTGCAATTATCAACTCGTAGACACGTTTTCAGTTTAGGATTTGAAACCATTTCATCGCGGAATTCCCCTTATCCGGAAGTTATGGATTTTAAAAGAAAACATTTTTTAGTTAGAGAAAAAGCGGCCAAAACCTTTACATATAAATCATATCTCTCAACTTAAGATTCATAATTCGAGTCCCCTAAAATTTGGTTTAAATTAAAATCTAGAAATCTAAAGACGTAAACTTGCATCATCGCTAAAGGCTGCAAATTTGTAAAATTTGAAAACTTCAGAGAACACTAGTTTGAAGTGATGGTAATAATTGTAAATTAAGGTGACAATTGCTTAAAATATCTTACAAGATACCCCAGTCATAATCGGATGGTATGACTTCAAGTTGTCTTTGAATCTTTTGCGTTTGTGCACCCCTCAAAAATTTTCATAAGTTGCAATTCTTCGACGAGCAAAAACTCCAATGGCATGAGCTTGTCCGCTATTATTGGAGTGCTCTATTTAGTTACATTCACAGGCAATAACGTGATGAACAGACCTTTTGGAAAAATAGTTTCGAAGATTTTCTGAGTCGAACTGCGTGTTTAATAGTTGAGAATACGATTTTAAACACCCAACCTATACAGCCTAAAATGGTCAACTCATCAGGGTCAACACATACAACAATTTTCTGGGTTTTTGAACTTGAAATGAGACTTTTCTGAGAGTCCATTTATTGTCACATCTATATAGTATCATTTTCAGATGCAAATCAGTTTTAATACAATCAACTGCATCGAGTTAAGCATATAGCTGTCAATCTGGAGAATACAATATTGTAGTTGGTGTTGCCAAATTACTTCCGAGTTTGCCAAGTTGCCAAGTTGGCGTTGCCAAGTTTTTGCAGCCGGACTTTGTGAGGCGACATCTGCGATCGGATTGAATTTTACTTGGCTGATGTTTCCTCAGAGGAAAACGCGAAGTCAATTCAACAACTCATTTTGATTAGCGAAAATGAGATTATGAATTTATTCAAAATTACAATGTCGCTCATTGTTGCGTTGCAACACTTATTTTTGTTGATTAGACTTGCTTTAAACGCTTTAAAGACTTAAATGCTTTATGCTTAAGAAGAACTCAAGCTCAAAAGGAAACAAGTGTTGTTGATAAAATCAGATGAAATTATGATTTCTTAGTTCAAATCACGTGGTAATTTATTGTTGCGTTTGTTGAAGAAGTCATCTTGAGTTGAAGTTTTGAAGCTCTCGCAATATGAAGGTCAAAAGGTTGTTAACCACAACATAACCCGGCCTCCTTGAACGAGTTCAATTGAAAAGTAATATTGAAGTCACTTAAGACCTTTGACACAAGACATTTCACAGAAAATTTTTGACGAGGAAATTGTTTTCTGAAAATTGATTGTTGTTTGCCTTGTTGTCATCTTCGTCGTCGTAGTCGTCATCGTTGTCGTCTTTGTCGTTGTCGTCATCATCATGCTCGTGGTCATTATCAACATCATCATCATTGTGGTCGTCATTGTCGTTGATGTCATGAAGGTGAATGATTTACAATTAGCTTGACAGACTTCAAAATATTGCAAATAGTGAATGCTGATGATATTGACTTGAATATTGATTGCTCATTGTCTAAGGAACGCTTATCTTCCGGTCTTGTTGTATTGAATTGGGTTGTGCTGCTGACTTGTCAATCCTCATCCATTGAGTCATCCGCTGTCTTCCATTTGGGTAGCTGAGATTCTGGTCTCTCCTTCTCCAATGGAACCAGTCTGCTTACTGGTCGTATGTAGAGTCCTGTTTGCGTTCTAACTTGGACTACTCGTACTATCTTGTCATTTCCGTCGAATATTTTTGTAATCCTTGCCAGTGGGCATAGCATTGGAGGCGTGTTGTCTTCCTTGATGATAACAATGTCATTGACTGCGTGCTGTTGTTTGTTATCCTGCCATTTTGGTCGATGTTGAAGTGTTGTCAAGTAGTCCACGGACCACTTTTTCCAAAATTGTCTGACAATGTTGTTGATGCCTTTGAACCTTCTGTTTAGTGTCCGATTGTCTTCTTGAGATGGCTACGGCAAAGCTGTCAGTGGGCGTCCAATAAGAAAATGAGCGGGTGTTAGTACTGAGGGGTCATTGGCATCGCTAGAGGGGGCTGTAAGTGGGCGAGAATTGAGGATGGCCTCAATTTGAGTGATCAGGGTTGTGAAATTCTCAAAAGACATCTTTGTTGTCCCCACAGTCCTGTAAAAATGTCTCTTCATGGATTTTATTGCGGCTTCCCAGAGACCTCCAAAATGAGGCGTCCGTGGAGGAATTGTCAACCAGTTTATCTGATGTCCTGTAGTGAAGGCATCTACCAGTTCCTTGAATTCTCTGTCCATTAATAATTTACGAAACTCAATTTCTCCAATGAAAGTCCTTGAGTTGTCACTATAAATATTTTCGGGCAGTCCACGTCGTGCTGTAAAACGTTTTATGGCGTTCAGACAGTCCTCCTTGGTCAACGTTGTCACTGTTTCCATATGGACGGCCTTTGTGCTGAAACATACAAAAAGGGCAACATACGTTTTCTGCAATTTTCCGCTGCTGTCTTTTATGCTGAAAGGTCCACAGTAGTCCAAACCAGTGTGGGTGAAAGCAAATGATGAAACAACACGTTCTGTTGGCAGATCTCCCATTTGAGGCTGAAGAATTCTGGCGTCGTGGCGAATGCAGGGCTTGCAGTTGTAAATAATTTTTTTAACAGCTGATAGTCCTCCGGGTATCCAAATTGTTTGTCGAAGATAAAATAATGTTAACTGTGGGCCTCCATGGAAGTTCCTTGCATGAGCTTCCCGAATCAGGAGCACTGTGATTGGAGAGTCTTTGGGAATAAGGACAGGAAACTTCTTGTCTATGTTGTATGGCGAATTTGCTAGTCGTCCGCCCACGCGAACAACTTTATTGTCTGGGTCGTAGAAGGAAGAAAGTTTGAAAAGTCGTCCTCTTTTTGGCAAAATCTTTATTCTTCGTTTTGTGGTACTGTTGATCAATTCTTCTTCACTTGTACCTACTTGTTGCTGCAAATCGTTGAATCTTGTTGGTTTATCTGAAATACCTAATTGAGCTGTACAAAGCTTACCTACCTGAACCTTACCAATCTTGCCTACCTCAACCCTACCACCCTTACCTACCTCAGCAACCTTACTTACCTCACCTTGACCAACCTTACCTACCTTAACCTTACCAACCTCAACCTTACCTACCTCAACCTCACCAACTTTACCTACCTCAACCTTACCGAGGGGTTTATGACAATACACATTCTCCGGAATGTTGTTACATTTCCCTTCTGTCATTGATGAAGATGATTGACTAACAATGGCATCAAACTCTTGCAAGTAAAGTTTTTGAATCAGGCTGTATATGGCAATCCGTCCAAGGTAAAGATCTGAAGAGTTGAGTTGAAGTGACTGAAATTCAGATGCTATTTTAGCTTCCGACTTTTTCTGTTGACATCTTTTTGATGATAGGTTCCTATTCTGGGAGTAGCATTTGGTATCGAATTTTGTTGGATCTGTTCTGCTGGCAATGGTTTTCTGGCTTTGTTGTTTGGCCTTCTGAATGAATTTCTTGACATAACAAAAAATTCGAACCAGTTTTCCAAACGAGGATGTTCGATGAAATAGCTGAACTATTGAGTTGTTCTCCTGAGTAACAACCATTGTTGTTTGCTTCAGTGTTTCTCCTTGCACTTCGTTGTTCACTGCATGCTGATGTTCTTCAATTGATTCCGACTTCGGCCAATAATCTTCGCTTTTTTCTAGCCAGCTGGGTCCATTCCACCAAAGGCTGTGTTTGGCTAGGTTTGCGGCTGAGATTCCTCGTGATGCGCAATCGGCAGGATTCTCCTCCGTCGGCACGAAATTCCAATTGCTGGATGGAATGAGGTTCTGAATTTTTGCAACACGGTTGGCAACGAATGTCTTCGACTTTCTTGGAAAGTTTTGCAGCCAAGCCAGTATTACCGTTGAATCTGTCCAAGCGTACACTTTTGGTGTCGGGAAACGTACGTTGATCGTTCAAAGATGATGATATCGCTTCCACCAAATTTGCTCCAAGAAGTGCTGCACAAAGTTCCAACCGGGGAACGCACAAACTCCTTATTGGTGCAACTCCTTATTGGTGCAACTCCTTATTGGTGCAACTGGTCTTTGCTGTCAACATCCTTGTGTGAACTGTTCCGTCGAAAGATTGTCGTATATACACAACTGCGGCGTAGGCTGTAGTTGATGCATCACAGAAGACATGAAGTTCAATGTCCGATGATGCTGGCGAGATTGAAACTACCTTTCTGGGCAGTGTAATAGTTTCCAATTCCTTCAGTTGAACTCTGAGTCGGCTGTACTGTTGCTGAAGGCATTTCGACAAAGCTTCGTCCCATCCAAGTCGGTCCATCCAAAGCAGTTGAACAAAAGATTTGAATTGAATTGTAGGTGAAAGCCATCCCAACGGATCAAAGAGCCGTGTAACTTCTGACAGTATTTCGCGTTTTGTAGATGGTGTCTTTTCGTCTAGTTTTGCTATGAAACTGAAGTGGTCTGGATTTGGGTTCCACTTGACGCCTAAAGTTTTTATACTGTAGTCGTCGCTTTTAATCGTCATCTCGTCGGTAGTTTCTCGAAAGTTTGCAGGTAGCCTTTCAACAAGTTCTGGGTTACTTGAAGTCCACTTGCGAATCTCAAACCCTGCCTTTGAAAGAACTGCTATGATTGAGTCCTGCAGTTTCATTGCGCTTTCCAGATTGGGTGCTCCTGTCAACAAGTCGTCGACGTACATGTCTGTCGTGATTCCTAGCTGTACATTTTTGTCTGTAACATCTTCCGCTAAAACTTGTAATGGGCGAATAGAATGGAACCCTGATGATGCTATTCCGTACGTGACGCGTGTCATCCTAAATGTCTTTATATCTGTTGAGTTCGTTCCATACAAAGTAGTCGATGATAGTCCTTATCTTCGGTATCCAGTTGCACTTGTCTGTACATTTTTGCAATGTCTGCTGAAAGTGCTACAGGATACATACGGAAACGGATCAGGATGCTGAATAGATCTTTCTGGATCTTGGGTCCCACCATCAGTCTATCGTTCAAAGAAATTCCACTGGTAGTCTTTGCTGAACCATCAAAGACTACACGCAGCTTCGTAGTTGTACTTGAGTCCTTGAACACACAGTGATGGCTGAGATAATTGCTTTTCTCTATTGGCAGTAGCATCTCCTTTGCTGGTACTTCTTCCATGTGTCCTAGTTTAATGAACTCATTGATGAACTCGTTGTATCTTCTGTACAGATCAGGCTGTTTTTGAAGTCTATGAAGGAGACTTCTAAGTCTTCGTTGTGCTTGCTGCTGGGAATCCCCCAGTTCTCCAATTTCGTTCTTAAACGGCAGTTTTACGATGAACCTTCCTTCAGGGCTTCTTCGTGTGGTTGACTTGAAGTGTTCTTCACATCTTCTTTCTTCGTCGGTCAGATGTTTAGTTGCAGGCACTTCCTCGATTTCCCAAAAACGCTGCAAACTGTCTTCAATTGATGACACAAAGTAGGTTTGCAAATTGGAAGAATTGGAAGTTTGCACGTTTTCGCGTCCAATTGCTAACCAACCGAATACTGAGAGCCGATAAGTAACGGGGATGTTTGGTTCTTTCAGTCTGTTGTTCCCAACCATCAAGTCCTCGTAGTGTCCAGCTCCAATGATTAGATCAACTTGGGCGGGCTTGTTAAAGTCGGGATCAGCCAACTGTAGTTCCTTTACTGTCTCCCAATTGTCTGTGTTGATGTACCGAGAAGGTAAATCGTTTGTCATTTTCGTTAAAACTGACGCGTCAATGATAATTGGTGCTTTGTTTTTTGGTTGAAGGCAAAGGTCAACAAATCCGCGATTAGTTGAGACTTCATTTCCTCCGAGTCCAAAAACACGAGTATTGTTCCTCTTTCTCTCTAGCTGAAGTCTTTGTACTGCAGCGTCAGTTACAAGAATATTCTGAGATGCAGAGTCCAGAATTGCTCGCAGATATACTATTTCTCCTTGAACATTAACAGGAACAATTGCTGTCTGAAGAAAAATTTCCAGTGTCTTGTCTTCATGGGTGAGGGCTGCTGTTATCTTTTGATCGATAGTTGTTTGTTCTGCATTACTGCTGGAGGCTCCAGATGAAACCTTCTCCTGATCTCTTGCGTTGGCTTTGCGGCTGTTTCCAAACGAGTTTTTCAATTGATTTACTTGATGCGCATCTTCTCGATGCAACAACGTGTGATGCTTTCGTCCACATTGGCGGCACGAAGAACCATCGCAACTCTCTGCTCGGTGTCCTGGTCTTAGACAATTGAAACAAAGTCCTTTGACTTTGATCAGCTGCGCTCGCTCCTTGACACCTAAACCTTTGAACTTACCACATTTGAAAATTCTGTGTTCCTCTTCACAACATTCGCATTGCTGATTCGTTGTCGTAACATGAGTGTGAAGTTGTCTCTGTGGATGATTTTGTTGCGTATGCGATCGTTTTTCGATATTTGATGAACTGTTGCTTGGTGCTGCTGACTCCAACGCCTGATCACGTTCCTCCAGGAATGTCTTTAGTTCCTGATAGGTCTGTAGTTCTTTCCCCTTTGAAGAAAGCTCCCAGAACTTTCGTGTTTCGATGGGCAGTTTTTCTGCAATCAAATGGACAAAAAAGGGGTCCTGATGCTCAACTGGTTGTCCCATGTTCCGAAGAGAAAGTCTGTGCTCCTCCATTGTGTCGATAAGTTTTCGTAATTCCCGTGTGTTTTCGTGTGAAACTGGTCGATATGGGACAATTCCATGGATGTGGGCTCGAAGTATCAATCTCCTGTTGTCGTATCGGTTCTGCAAAATTTCCATTGCAACATCGAAGTTGTCGTCGGTGACTGTGATTGAAGTTAACATCTTCGAAGCTTCTCCCTTCACTGCTGACTTCAGGTACTGTAATCTCAAACTGTTTGTCAACTGATCGTTATCTATTACTGCTCCCTTGAAGCGATCATAAAAGGAGATCCAGTCCAAGTAGTTTCCGGAAAAACTGGGCAAGTCGAGCTTTGGTAGATTGATGTTCTGTATATTCCTCGAAATCGTGGTGCTTCCGGCTGCAAATGAGCTCTCTTGTGACGAGTGTCTTGTCTTTCGCTGAACAAACCGATGAACATAGTCAATGTTTTGGCATATCTTGTCATCATACTCCTCTGTCTCAACAATTTCATCGTCCAAGTTGTCAGGATCATCAAAAAGAGACTGAATCTTTTGGTTCTGCTCAGATAGGAAGGCTTGCTTCTTCTTCAATAGTTCAACTATCTGCTGCAGTCGAATAAGGTCGTCTTTATTGATAAGTGTGAACGGTTTGTTCATTATGCCGTCTGCTTCATTGTAGAGTTTCGTTGCAACTCCTCTGTGAGCCCACGCGACTTTCGAAGAAGTTCTAGATTTTCTGGCATGTTTCTGATATGCTGTTGTCTCACTGTTCCTTGCTTTGTTCTTGATGCTGTTCTTTAGTTGTATTCTTTGGCTGTATTCTTTGTCTTTATCTGTTGTTGTAAATCTTTTGTGGCTAAAAGCTCAGAAACAAGTTAAAACAGCGTGAATGTTGTAAATATAGGGTTGTATCTATCCCCCGCAAAGGTGCGGCCAATTTTTACGCGCGAACTTAGTCTTAGTACTTCAGGGGGCAAAGTAAGCTAACAAAAACCGTGTTCTCGGTGAGAACTAGAGAGAGAGAGAGATTGACTTCCCCTGAAGTTTTTCAAAAAAAAGTATGCAGAATCTTGAGTATACAGTTACCCCACTAGATATCCTCTACCGGGTCTCTTGGTTAGGTTAATCAACCTAGTTATACAAGTTAATCAACTTGAATAACATGTGGGGGAATGATGGTATCTAGTGGGGGGTCCGCTTTTCAATTTCCCTTTAAGTTTCCCCTTTTTAGGTTATCAACAAATTTTTGAGAAGAGTGAATGCTTTGGGTGCTTAATGCTTCGACTATTTTATCCTTAACCTATTTTTCGGCGGACCATTAAATGTTGCGTTGCAACACTTATTTTTGTTGATTAGACTTGCTTTAAACGCTTTAAAGACTTAAATGCTTTATGCTTAAGAAGAACTCAAGCTCAAAAGGAAACAAGTGTTGTTGATAAAATCAGATGAAATTATGATTTCTTAGTTCAAATCACGTGGTAATTTATTGTTGCGTTTGTTGAAGAAGTCATCTTGAGTTGAAGTTTTAAAGCTCTCGCAATATGAAGGTCAAAAGGTTGTTAACCACAACACTCATCAACTAAATAGACAATAAAGAAGATTCAATTAAAAACCAGTTCATATCAACCGTAACTAACGTTTATAATGTGAGCAATCCCCAAAGAAGCTTGTTCAGTTTGCCTGCTAAGAACGGAGGATTAGGTATTCAAAACCCAGTGGTAAAAGCAAGTGAGCAATTTCCAAACAAGCAAGTGAGAAATGTCCAAAAAATCATCTTTCCTGTTTTAATCGGAGAAAAGTTATCAAAATCTATCACCAAACATGAGAGAGCAGCGTACATATAGACTTATTGTCTACTCACATGAAATTAAAAATATTTTTATATGTCACCCAATAAGTACGGACAACATGTTTTAGTGACAATTATTAGCGCTCTGATATTTTTGTCACCCAATGAGTGGGGGCATCAAACTTAAATCAAATTGACGATAAAGCTTGCGCGAACAGCCTAAAATGGAATCAATTTGAAAATGTCATCAACCAAAAAACGACAACATGTATCCTGAAGAAGGACCTCTAGCTATGGTAATGCCTCCAATCACATGTTTTCCTTCTAACCTTACCTAAGTGGGAAGAACAAAAGCGTATTATAATAGAGACCTACTTCTTGTTGTGAAGAAAAACAACGGACTGCTGATATTAGATTAGTTAATCCGCTAATACGTGTCGATGACTAAAATCATGATAACCAAGTTAATTGTTAATTGATTTTTACCCTCTAAAAAACTAAATAGACAATTATCCAGCTACGCTTGAAATGCATAAAAAGGAAGCATTGAACTGCAGTGTAAAACACCTCTATCAACAAATTTGGTGGTGAAAACTAAATGTAACCTTTGTTAAACTTTAACTGCGATGATTTCTTATATGACAGTTTCCTCTAATTTTAAAAAATAAGAGAGTGTTACATTTCAATAATAACATTCTGGCAGTTTCTAATACTTATTCCCGGTCAAATAAATCAAACAAAATATTTACTGGTTATGAATAACTTGACAATGAGTCCCAGAAGAGTATTACATATGAGGATTTGTTAGAACAAGCGTGCTCATCAGAGAGGAAAAGAATGGGGCAGAATTTCAAAACAGAAAGCTTTTGTTGGTTAACAGCAGAAGTGTCAGAGAGAGACAATTTTGTTTTGTCGAAGATTGAAATCCAAGATTCCATGGCGCTAAGATACGGTTTACCCCTAATAAAACTCCTTGTAAAATGTGATGGCTATGGAGAAGATTTCCGTGTTCAGCACGCCCTCATTTGCAAAAAAGTAGGCTTGATTTCAAAAACGTATAAGGATATTAGAGATTTATTGGGAGACTTATCGTGCCTTGCATGGACCTACACACAAAAGGAGTCAACACTTCGTGTCAGAGACACTGAGGAAAAATCTTAAAGCAACAGAAATCCAGAGGATGTGCTGCAAAGCTGCGCTGACAAAAAGAGGAGAAAATACTCCTAGGCCTGCCAAGAAAATCATATCGCTTTAACTCCCTTAGTTTTCAGTGTTGACGGTATGTTGGCCAGAGAGAGCAAAGTTTTTCTCATAAAATTGTTGGACAGACTCGCTTCAAATTGGGACAAACTTTACAGAATTATCATGAACGGTGTCAAACTGAGATTGAATTTTGCAATCCGAAGGGCCTCAAATCTGTGCATAAGAGGAACTAGATCTAAATGGAGATCGTTTCGCTATGAACATGGAGCTTGTAATTTGAACATTTTATAATTTGAAGTAATATTTTGACGTTCCAGTTTTAATCGGAGAAAAGTTATCAATAATCTATCACCAAACATGAGAGGGCAGCGTGCATGTAGACTAATTGTCTACTCACATGAAATTAAAAATCATTTTATATGTCACCCAATCAGTAGGGACAACAAGTTTTAGCGGCAATTATTAACGCTCTGATATTTTTGTCGCCCAATGAGTGGGGGCATCAAATTTAAATCAAACTGACGATAAAGCATGCGCGAGCAGCCTAAAATGGAATCAATTTGAAAAATGTCATCAACCAAAAAACGACATGTATCCTGAAGAAGGGCCTCTAGCTATCATTATGCCTCCAATTGCATGTTTTCCTTCTTACCTGACCCAATTGGGAAGAACAAAAGCGTATTGTAATAGAGGCCTACTTCTTGTTGTGAAGAAACACAACGGACTGCTGATATTAGATTAGTTAATCCGCTAATATGTTGTGCTGATGACTAAAATCATGATAACCAAGTTAATTGTTAATTCATTTTTACTCTTTAAAAAAAACTAATTAGACAATTATCCAGCTACGCTTGAAAAGGCAAAAGGAAATTAGAGATTTATTGGGAGACTTATGGTGCCTTGCATGGACCTACACACAAAAGGAGCCAATACTTCGTGTCACAGACACTGAAGAATACTCCGAGGTCTGCCAAGAAAAACATATCACTTTAACTCCGTTAATTTTCAGTGTTGACGGTATGATGGCCAGAGAGAGCAAAGTTCTTATCAGAAGATTTTCGGTCAGACTCGCTCCGAAATGGGACAAAATTTACAGCATTATCTTGAACTGTGTCAAACTGAGATTGAATTTTGCAATCGTAAGGGCCTCAAATCTGTGCATAAGAGCAACTAGATCTAAATGGAGATCGTTTTGCTATGATCGCGTCTTGTATCATTTAACGAAAGACGTAGATGGGGCGGGCTATGATTGAAAGTTTGCTACATCGCCTGATAAATTGCATTTCTTTGATTGTTTCTCAAACTGATAAATTCTCCGATAATCTGTTTTTTGGTGATCAAGAAAACAATCGCGGTTGCCGTAATAACTCCCAGGATGAAGTCCGCGACCCAAGACAGGTATTGGCCAGACCGACCATACCGAAAACAGGCATTGGCCAGACCGACAATACTCAAAGATAGGTATTGGCCAGACCGAGCAGACTTTGGCCACCATTGGCCAGACTGAACAGACTTTGGACACCATTGGCCAGACTGACCAGACATTGTCCAGACCATTTGGCAGACCAAACAGACCATAGGCCAGACCGTTGTCCAGACCAACGGCCAGACCGTTGTCCAGACCAATGGCCAGACCGAACAGGCCATAGGCCAGACCATTGTCCAGACCGTAGGCCAGACCATCCGCCAGACCATCCGCCAAACCATAGCCAGACTCATTTAAACGTGTATAAGCATCCAATAAAATTTATAATTTATTCATTTCATTTTTTGAATGAGAAATCAATATGAGATTTTAAAAGGAAATTATGGGAAAAAACGTCGATTTAAAGACAAATGGAAATTTCAAAGGATGGGCTGCTATTTTGAAAAACAGTCAATACAGCACGCATTTATACAATTTGGCTTTGATTTGGCTGGACCTCTAGGCCTTGAAATTAGGTATTGGCCAAACCGAACAGACCGAAATATGGGTATTGGCCAGACCGAACAGACAGAAATATGGGTATTGGCCAGACCGAACAGACCAAAATTTGGGTATTGGCCAGACCGAATAGACCGAAATTTGGGTATTGGCCAGACCGAACAGGCCGAAATTTGGGTATTGGCCAGACCGAGCACACCGGAATATGGGTATTGGACAGACCGAACAGACCGAAATATGGGTATTGGCCAGACCGAACAGACCGAAATATGGGTATTCGCCAGACCGAACAGACCAAAATTGCCATTGGCCAGACGGAAGGCGCGACCCAAATTTTTTCCAGACCATTGTGGACGGTCGCACCGGACCCCCCTGTCCGCGACCCAAGTCGGTCTGGCCAATACCTGTCTTGGGTCGCGGACTTCTTCCTGGGCTCGGTCATTTTCTCTTACGGTGGCTTCACTTGGTGCTCATATTGTTAGGCTTCCGACAAGCGATTTGTTGTTATGTGCGAGGCGGATGGTAGTTCGAATTTTGAAGGTAGATCTTGCATGGCGGAGGATTGAGGCTTTTTGTTTAGCTGATTTCGCATAGCGCGTGAAATTTTATTTCTTTTGTATGAGAATCCGCTACACAATCCATGCTTCCTATTTTTGATTTTCTTTTCCTTACAGACCGTCTGTTCACTTTCAAACTCGTTTATGCGAGAAGATATTTTCTCCTCTGTCGCTTTCTCATTTTTTTGGGGTCAAGTTAAATAGCGTATTCTTTTAAACAAAAACATTTAATTTGATTTTATGAGAATACCACTAGAAGATTGCAGAATATATATATATATATATATATATATATATATATATGTATATGTATATATATATATATATATATATATATATATATATATATATACATATATACATATATACATATATACATATATATATATATATATATATATATATATATATATATACATATATACATATATGAAATATATATATATATATATATATATATATATATATATATATATATATATATATATAGATAGATAGATAGATACACATATACATATATATATATATATATATATATATATATATATATATAAAACATAAATAATTAGGTAGCGACTAATCAACAAGAATTAAAAGAGAAAACGTTGGTTGTTGAGTTGTTGTGTTGTTGTGTTGATTTGGAAAACCCCCTAAAAAATTTCCTGTTGAGCACTGTTGAGGTGCTTGAGATGTTTTCTTCTTCTTGAAATAGTTGAAAGGCGGATAGAAATATTCTAAATGTGTTTACTACGGATACCGAAAAGTAGATCCTTCCTTTTTAACAACGATGACTCCTGAATTCAGTAAAAAGCCGTCACTTTCATCTTGGTAATTTCTGGATCTGTGTAATTACTAAGACTTAGTTATTACTAAGACCAGCAGGGAATGACGGACTTCTTGTCGGTGACGTTTGCGACAAGGAAAATTACTTTTTTGCTGGGAGCTGTGTGATACTTCGTGCATAACTTTCAAAATTCAGAAGTTGTCTTTTTTGAGACGTCGTCTTATTTGCTTTTCTTCCTTTGCCGCAGGTGTTCTTGTTGGGTTCAAAGAAAACTGTTTTAAACAATTTTCTTTAACTCATTTTGTTTTCGGGCTTCAAATATAATATATTTTGTAGAAGAGCTTTGAGGAATTTTCAAAGTTTACTCAAAAGTTAGTTAAATGGTTTGATTTGCAATTTAGAGAGCTGAGCAGTCAGTCAGAAAATCAAAGCCGTTTTTATCTTTCTCTTCGATTCTTATTTTTTCAAAACACTTTTCTGAGTTTTCCCTTTTCTGAGATTCCACTGCAATACCTAAGAAGCAATTCCGTTTGGCAACTGCAAAATTAGGTAGGTTTAGTTTGACTGCTTGTTTTGCATATCGAGTCCAAGAGTGGTCAAAAATTCAAACTCGTTTATCTGATTTCCGCGTTATTGAGATCCAAGTTTGTTATATTGACTGAAATGGCTTTATGATAATTCCGTAAGTTATTCAGATTTTTCTGAAAACTATTGGGCTTTGCGGTCAGAAATTCAAAATTCTCCTGTAAGCAAAACTTGTGGTAATATAAAACTATTCTGATTTTTCTTGAGATCCCAAAACAAAAAATTCAAATCTGAAAATCAAATTTTGTTATTGAATTTTCTGATTTCAAAAAAAAATTCTGACATTTTCTGATATGGAGATCCCAAAATGATATAATGGCCAGAAAGGTCCTCTGGCTCTTGTAAGACTAACTCAAGAAGCTACTATACGAGTCTTTCTGGAATGTTGATAGGATATGTGGTTTTTTTTATTTTTCTGATATAAGGCCGTTTTCCTTGATTTTTGGGTGATTCTTCGCAGATATTCTTCTCAAAGTTCGATTTTTTTTACTTGATTTGACATAATAACTGGTCAAGGTTCATCAATCGATTTGCTATCTTAACAAAAAAAATTTTTGGACGACAAACTAAAAATTTTGGAGGTTATTTGTCATAAAACATAGAAATTTTTGGATGGATCTGACCGTGGAACAGGACATCAGAGGTAACGTCTGACACATCGGGCTGACTTTTGCCGTTAACGTATGAAACCAGTAAAAGAACGATTCTATGGTTAGGGTGACTTCTGAAACCCTGGTGACCTCTGATTCCAGTAAAAACTCCAGATCCGATACAAGAGAAAACTCCAGAACATCACGACCAAGGAGTCGAATAAATTCTGTAAGTGTAACATCAGAAGGTTTCTTGAATATCGGTTGTCGCCATTAATCTATAGGTTTTTAAAATCACTAATATGATATCAGTTGAAACTACAGAAACTGATAAAGGAAATGGCTCCTGATTAAAAGTGTTTTTTTTTGGTTTCTTAAAATTTTTGCGTAAAACAGCGGAAATGATTTATTAACCGAAAAACTGTTCTAATGATGGAAGCATTGATCAATTATAAAATTTACAATCAAACATAAGGTTATCACGATAAAATTTATGTAATCAACTTGAATCTAATTGGATGAAGCGAAACATTAAAGATGCTTACATTATATAAACTATTATTGCTGATTCATAGGAAACAAAATTTTTAGATATCAGTTCTCACTATTGAACAGCGGCCTCCTCCACATACTTATGCAATTATATGATATTGCTCACCACTTTTTTGGTTTAGGCGTTGGAAGATGAAAAACATGTCCTGGCTCTTGTCATAACGCCCGAACTGATCTGAATCTAACTAATACTCAGTTCCAAATTCCAGAAAGGCTCAAATTCTAATACAGAGGTTGATTTACGGGTACAGCACTCTTTGCTAGTACATTTATTAATACGTAGACAAATGTGCAGTTACGAACTTGAAACCATTTCATCGTAGAATTCCCTTTGTCCTGAAATAATGGATTTCAAAAGAGGAAAAAAATATTTTAGTTAAACCAGAATATCAAGCGAGATTTAAAGCGAGATCAAGCGAGACCAAATAAGCAATTCTCATTCTCAAAATACCTCAACGTCGAAAAGTTTTGTTATAAATTTTAAGTCACCGACAAGGTTAGACTTCAACCATTCATTGAAATTTCTCACCAAATCTCTGATTTTGCAGATTTTTGAACTAAATTTTAATTTTTTTAATTAGTGGGTAGTGGGGTGTGAAACCTGTCCCATGAGCGCTTCATCTTTCTAATAATATCTTTGAACTTATTTTTTTTCTTTCATAATCTTGTTTTATTATCAAACACCTTCAATTTCAAACTGTACTGACTTATTTCAAAATCAACCCTTTATAGTCGCTGTTCAACTCAATACTTCACCTTTAAATAAAGAACTAACCTTGCATTAATGTATTTACGAAACTGTTTACTATATTTTATGACACCTGCTCTCTTACTGAGCGGTTGCATACCATACTCGGGGAAACAAATTCAGGCAAAAATTTTCATTTATATGTTGAATCTCTTCGACGAGCAAAGAATTCAATGACATGAGCTCGTTCGCTATTGGCGGAGTGCTCTATTTAGTTAATTCACAGGCAATAATGAGATGAACAGACCTATTGGAAGAGTAGTTTCTAAGATTTTATGAGTCGAGCTGCGTTTAATAATTGAGAATACTATTTTAAAAACCCAACCTATATAGCCCGCAATGGTCAGTTCATATGAGAGTCAGCACATACAACAATTTTCTGGGTTTGCGGACTTGAAATAAGACTTTTCTGAGAGTCCATTAAATTTTCACGTCTATATAGTATCGTTTTCAGATACAAGTCAGTTTTAATACAATCAAAAGGTATTTTTTAAAAAAATTCAAAAAAATTATCGGAATTTTCTTGTTTTTGAGATCCCAAAACAATGTAATGGCGAGAAATGTCCTCTGGCTTTTGTAAGACTGACTCAAGAAGCTACCATAAGAGTCTTTCTTGAATGTTGATAGGATATGCGGTTTTTTGATTTTTCTGATTTACGGCCCATTTCCTTTATTTTTGGGTGGTTCTTCGCAGATATTCTTCGCAAAGTTCGAATTTTTTTTACTTGATTTGAAATAATAACTGGTCAAGGTTCATCAATCGATTTGCTATCTTAACACAAAAAATTTTTGGACGACAAACTAAAAATTTTGGAGGTTATTTGTCAAAAAAGGTAGAGATTTTTTTGGATGGATCTGACAGTGGAACAGGACATCAGAGGTAACGTCTGAGACATCGGGCTGATTTTTGCCGGTGACGTATGAAACCAGTAAAAGAACGATTCTATGGTTAGGGTGACTTCTGAAACCCTGGTGACCTCTGATTCCAGTAAAAACTCCAGATCCGATACAAGAGAAAACTCCAGATCATCTGCTGTTATCACGACCAAGGAGTCGAATAAATTCTGTAAGTGTAACATCAGAAGGTTTCTTGAATGTCGGTTGTCGCCATTAATCTATAGGTTTTTAAGTTCACTAATATGATATCATTTGAAACTACAGAAATTGATAAAGGTAATGGTTCCTGATTAAGAGTGTTTCTTTTTGATTTCTTAAAATTTTTGTGTATAAGTGGAAATGATTTATTAACTGAAAAACTGTTCTAATGATGGTCGCATTGATCAATCAGATTATGAATTACAATTTACAATCAAACATAAGGTTATAACGATAAAACATTATCACTTTGAATCTAATTGGATGAAGCGAAGCATTAAAGATGCTTACATTAAATAGGCTATAATTGCTGAATCATAGGAAACAAAATTTTTAGATATTAATTCTCACTAATGAAGAGTGGCCTCCTCCACATACTTATGCCATTATGTGATATTGCTCACCACTTCTTTGGTTTAGGCGTTGGAAGAGGAAAAACATGTCCTGGCACTCGTCATCAAGGCCGAACTGATCTGGATCTAACTAAAACTCAGTTCCAAATTCCAGAATGGCTCAAATTCCAATACAGAGGTGGATCTACAAGGAATTCTCACGGGTACAGGGCTCTTTTCTAGTGCAATTATCAATTCGTAGACACGTTTTCAGTTTAGAATTTGAAACCATTTCATCACGGAATTCCCCTTATCCGGAAATAAAGGATTTCAAAAGCAAAAAAAAATTAGTTAGAAAAAAAGCGGCCAAAACCTTTACATATAAATCATATCTCTCAACTTAAGATTCATAATTCGAGTCTCCTAAAATTTAGTTTAAATTAGTATCTAGAAACTCAAAAGAGCGCATAGCATTTTCTTCACATACTTCGTGATGTGAAAACAAGAATAACAAATTAAACGAGATTTATAAGCAATACTCGTTCTCGAAATACTTCAACGTTGAAAATGTATTATTTTAAAAATTAAGTCAGCGACGAGCTTAGACTTCAAATATTCATTGAATTTTCTCACCAATGTTCTGCTCACAATATTTAGCAGATTTATCTAGTGTTTTGTGAAGCCTGTCCCTTGAGCGCTTCATCTTTCTATGGATATATTTAAAATTATTATTTTTTGTTTCATAATCTTGTTTTGTTATCAAACACCTTCAATTTCAAACTGAATTGACTTACTTCAAAATCAACACTTCACTTTCGCTGTTCAACTAAACACTTCACCTTTAAATAAAGAACTAACCTTGCATCATCGCTAAGGGCTGCAAAATTTTAAAATTTAAAAACTTCAGAGAACACCAGTTTGAAGTGATGGTAATAATTGTAAATTAAGTTGACAATTGCTTAAAATATCTTACAAGATACCCCAGTCATAATCGGATGGTATGATTTCAAGTTAAAATGTAATTTTTTGCATAGAAATTTTTGAACGGTTATAACTGTCTGTGAATCTTTTCCGTTTGTGCCCCCCCCCAGCTCAGTGGGTGCATATTATTTGCACCCCCAGACGCACGTGCAATATATTTACATAACGATTTACTATAAATTATGACAACGCTCTCTTACTGAGCGGTTGCATACCGCGCGTACTCGGGGGCACGAATTTTACGCAAAAATTTTCAGAGTTGAAACTCTTCGACGAGCAAAAAATTCAATGACATGAGCTCGTTCGCTATTATTGGAGTGCTCTATTTAGTTACATTTACAGGCAATAACGTGATGAACAGACATATTGGAAAAACAATTTCTAAGATTTTCTGAGTCGAACTGCGTTTAATAGTTGAGAATACGATTTTAAAAACCCATCCTATATAGCCTACAATTGTCAGCTCATCAGGGTCAGCTCATCGGGGTTTTTGGACTTGAAATGAGCCTTTTCTGAGAGTCCATTTAAGTGTCGCGTCTAAATAGTATCATTTTCAGTTACAAATCAGTTTTAAAACAATCTACTGAATCGAGTAAGATATAGCTGTCAAGCGGGAGAATAATATGTTGTGGTCCGTGTTGCCAAATTACTTCCGAGTTTGCCAAGTTGCCAAGGTGGTGTTGCCAAGTTTTTGCAGCCGGACTTCGTGAGGCGAAATCTGCGATCGGATTAAATTTTACTTGGCTGAGGGTTTCCTCAGAGTAAAACGCGAACTCAATTCAACAACTCGTTTTGATCAGCAAAAATGAGATTATCAGTTTATTCAAAATTACAATGTCGCTCATCAACTAAATAGACAAAAAGAACATTAAAAAATCAGTTCATATCAACCATAACTAACATATATAATGTGAGCAATCCCCAACAAAGCTTGTTCAGTTGAACTGCTAAGATAGGAGGATTAGGTACTCCAAACCCAGGGTTAAAAGCAAGTGAGCAATTTGAAATGTCAAAAAACACATCCTTCCTGATTTTCGGAGTCTATTTTGAATGGAACGACATTGAACATCGACACACACAAAACTCACATTCACAGAGGCAAACAAAGTTTTCAGATTGAAAATGAGTCCCGGCAGAGTATTACATATAAGGATTTGTTCGAACAAGCATGCTCATTAAAGAGGAAAAGCATGGAGCAGAATTTCAAAACAGGAAACTCTTGTTGGTTAAAAGAAAATGTGTCAGAGTGAGACAATTTTGTTTTGTCGAAAAACGAATTCCAAGATTCTATGGCGCTAAGAAACAGTTTACCCCTAACAAAACTCCCTGTAAAATTTGATGGCTGGGGTGAAGATTTCCATGTTCAGCATGCCCTCATTTGCAAAAAAGGAGACTTGATTTCACAAAGACATAATGAAATTAGAGATTTATTGTGAGACTTATCGTGCACGGACTTACACACAAAAAGAGACAATAATTCGTGACCATTCTGAGAATCAGAATGCGTTAAGAGCCGATCTTCTCATAAGAGGTGTGTGGAGCCCGCAATAAATTACCTGCTTTGACATTCGTGTAACAGACACTGAGACAAAATCTTACAGCAACAGAAATCGAAAGGATGTGCTGGAAAACTGCGCTGACGAAAAGATGAGAAAATACTCCGAGGCCCAGCAAGAAAAACATACCGCTTTTACTCCGTTTATTTTCATTGATGACAGTAGCATGGCCAGAGAGAGCAAAATTTGTCTCAGAAGATTTTCGGACAGACTCGCTTCAAAATGGGACACTCCTTACAGCATTATCATGAACTGGGTCAAACTGAGATTGAGTTTTACAATCCTAAGGGCCTCATATCTGTGCATTAAGAGGAACTAGATCTAAATGGAGATCTTTTCGCCTTGAAGTTGGAGTTTTCATACCTTGAAGTAATATTTTGACGTTCCAGTTGTAATTGGAGAAAAATTATCGAATATTTATCACCAAACATGAGGAGGCCGAGTGTATGTAGACTAAATGTCTACTCCCATGGATTCTTTTTTGTAGGTCACTTAATCAGTAGGGACAACAAATTTTAGCAAAAATTATTAGCGCTCTTGTGTTGTTGTCACCTAATGAGTGGGGGCATCAAACTTAAATGAAATTGACGATAATGCTGGCGCGAGCAGCCTGAAATGGGATCAATTTTAAAATGTCATCAACAAAAAAACAACAGCATGGATCCTGAAGGAAGACCTCTAGCTATATTAATGCCTCCAATCACATGTTTTTGTGCTTAACTGACCCAAGTGGGAAGAACAAAAGCATATTGTAATAGAGGCCTACTTCTTGTTGTGAAAAAAAACGGACTGCTGATATTAAATTATTTAAACCGCTAATATGTTGTGTTGACTACTAAAATCATGGTAACCAAGTTAATTGTTAACTGATTTTTACTCTCTAAAAAACTAAGTAGACAATTATCCAGCAACGCCTGAGATGCATAAAAAGGAAGTAATGAATTGCAGTGTTAAAATACCTCTATCAACAAACTTAGGTGTCAAAACTAAATGAACTAAAAATAACATTTAAAAAATTTTTACTGCGATGATTTCTTAAATGACAGTTTCCTCTGTTTTTTGAACAAAAATACAACAGACTGTTACATTTCAATAATAACTTTCCGGCAGTTCCTAATAATTTTTTCCCGGTCAAGTAACATGAACAATATATTTACTGGTTATGAATAACTAGTGAGAAACAACATTTTTGCAGATGTTTCGCAAAGCAGTTTCGAGCTCATCAATTTGATCTTTCTCGTCGCTGACTAAAAAAGAGAGCAAATCGTAAGCCACTGATTGACGTAAGGCGACAAAGTACTTGATCCGCTGATCTACGATGGATATTCGCTTTTTGTCGCTGAAGAAATTGTTTGGTCATTGGCTTGACCTGCAGTGTCTTGTATCATTTAACAACAGACGTAGATGGGGCGGGCTATGATTGAAAATTTGCTACATCGCCTGATCAATTGCATTTCTTTGGTTGTTAATCTGTTTTTTTGGTGATCAAGAAAAGTAATCGCGGTTACCGCAATAATTGTCATCTTCTCTTACGGTGGCTTGGTGCTCATTTTGTTGGAGCTTCCGACAAGCGGTTTGTTGTTATGTGCGAGGCGGATGGTAGTTCGAATTCTGAAGGTAGATCTTGCATGGCGGAGAATTGAGGCTTTTTGTGTAGCTGATTTCGCATAGCGCGTGAAATTTTATTTCTTTTGTATTAGAGTCCGCTGCCCATAATCCATGCTTCCTATTTTTGATTTTCTTTTCTTTCGAGACCGTCTGTTCACTTTCTCATCTTCTCATTTTTTTGGGTCAAATCAATCAGCGGATTCTTTAAAGGATGTCTGCCAATCTTGGCGAGTTCTGAAATTAACCAAGTTTCTGTTAATAATGGGTAACTTCACCGGTCTTTTGATTTGAAAATGTGCTGCCACTTCTTTTGAAAATGGTAGACTCGGCCCCTAGTGCTTCAGTCAAGTCTTCCAGATTCTTTTTGGAACGCTTGCTTTTCTTGCTTTTTCCATACTTCTTTCAACTCTACTGCGTTTTCAGAAAGTGGAAGTGGTCTGCATGCGTTAGATACTGTGCGGTATCGTGACACATTATCTCTTGCCCAGTTTTCAGGTTCCTCTTCACGTCCATGAGCATCCCAGGCAGCGCAAGTTACTCCTATTTCAACCTCAATATAACTGTTTTCACCCATTGACAGGCCTCTTCAAGCAAAATTGAATTGGGCGTCACGGTTTCTTCCTCTGAATATCCACAAAATTTTTTTTAAATCAACAGATTTTAAATCAAGATTTTAGATCAAGATTTTAAATCAAGATTCTAAATCAAGATTTTAAATCAAGGGTTTGCTCTGCATATATTGCTTAGCAGGGTGATCGGTTTTGTACCAAATTGGGCTTCGAAAATGCGAATTCTTTTCGTCTGTTGATTGCATACTCGCAGCTGCTAAATGACGTATTATAAAGCAGATGTCATGTTAAGTTAATTTGTTGTGGACTTTTTATCTTTAATACATGCAGGGCTTCGTTTAATTGTTTCAAAGGAGACGTCTTACTGAAACTAGGACACCACAGTCAATAACAGGAGCTCCTGTGTTCAAAAGTTTTTACTGGTTTGCTGGCTATGTATCTTGATTGGTTAAACCTACAAAAACGAGGAAACCAATGATTCAAGATGCATATTTCTAGGACTTTAACTACTTCTGGATCAATAGTTTTGTCGATAATTTCAGCAACCAGTTTTTTTTGAAAATCAGTCTATTGCAGTTAGAAAAAAATTCATGGCCAATTTCTGTAAAACATGGTCCTCCAAAATCAAATTGCCTTTCTGGATTCGGCTTACTACAAGATTCGTGTGGTTGAAGATTTTAGCAGCAAAAATGATTTGAGATGCTTACCTATCGCGGTGCATGGTTTGCACTCGACTGATTTGACTAACAATTATCTGTTCATAAATGGCCACCAGTAGTGGCAAATCATCCTTCTTGATCTCGGTTGATTTATCCCTATATTTAGATATTTGAGCAGAGCCTCTCGTAAGCGGTTTGGTGTCGAAACAATCTCATATACGCAAACGCAGCCCGTCCTTACATGAAGCTCTTTACAGTATGTGTGGATATGCGCCTTTGAATCTTTTAGTCGACTTTACTTTTTTTACTATTTGTATAATTGCAATCCCTGCACATCTTTCAAGAATGACGCGTTACGGTACTGAATACAGAAGCCAAAAGCTGTTTGCTAAAAATTTTAATTACGATACTGTCAAAATTCATTTATCTGAGCTACTTGTAAGAGGCGTTCATTCATTATATCAAAGACGGGGTCATGAGAATATAGATCGTGCCGGCGCTTTGGGAAGGATTTGAGTTTGTTGAGGACGTCAATCTTTTTTAAGGGCAATTTGAAAATGAAAGTCTCGCAGCGGTCAAAGGGGATTGCAATTTAATTTTGTTAATGTCAAGTGGTTTGTTTCTAATAACAGAGAGCAACTGATTTCTACGGTCATTTTGAGCAGAAAGCGATTTTTTCATTTATGTCTTGTAACCTTTAGAAATAATAATGGCATTCGAAATAATGGCGCAAAATAGAGAACTTTTCTGTTTTTTTTTTGCTAAGGGTTATCAACAGCGTCAGTTGTCTGATGTTAAGTAATCATTTGGGATAGATTTTGAGGTGGGAATAGTCTTTTAATTTGTTTTTGCGTCCCCCAAAAAGATGCATATTCACGAAAATTTATCTTGGAACTGCATTTTTGAACTGGGGCTTGCTTAGCTGGTGACGGAATAAACGTTTGCCTGCATACTCGCGGTGCAAAAGTGCTGCTGATGTTAATAATTTTAAATTTGTGCTATTTTTAGGTGCCGCGTGACCCTCGGGTGCTTCTTCTAAATAGAGTGTGTGCAACTAAGGTGCAAATATGACTGATTTTGACTTAACTGAATTATCCATAGCGGACATCAGTTTTTGCAACTATATATTCTACGAAACGGTTGAAATTTTTAGCTTGTTGGAAAAAGTGACCAGAGATATAGTCAAGAGAGCCACAATTTGCATCTCGCGATTTTCTAACGGATAATAGTCAGGAGACAAGGCTCTCAATCCAGAGTGTTAAACGATTGTCAAAGGATTTGTTTGTTCAGTTTTTCTAAAGAATGGAAAGTAAAGCTCCTTGATCATAAATTTTTTATCATTTTGGTCTATGGAAAATGTTTTTGAAATGTTCTACAGACCTTACCGCTTTTAGCAGTTCCAGTTCATTCACATTGTAACTTTTTTTACAAGAGTTCAAAAACCGAAAGGCGAAATCAATTGGTTTCCAGCCATCTCCAGCAAGTATTTCTAATGCAGCGCCTAATCCAGAATGTGACGCATCACATTTGACACATGTTTCGAGGTTCAGATTATAAGTTTAATTAGACAATTGAATGCGTCATTTTGATTTTTCCCCAGCTATCTACTCGCAATTAAGATGTTGTCAAGAAAACAGTACGTGTTTTTAACCCAATTAAAGTATAGTACAGGGTTTAAAGTTTACTAAAGAATTTTTAGAATTCTGCGCGCATACATGTTAGTCCATATCCAGTTTCAAATCAAAAAGTACATACAATTTTGTCGCTTGTCTTATTAACATTGATGTGGTTTGCTAAATCCAGATTTAATTTAAATTGACTAATTTGGTATTTCAAGTCAACGTACCGGCTTTTAATGTTTGTTTCCTGAGTAGCTTTATTTAGAGTTTTTGAGACTGGTGCTTAGCTGATTGATTGATCCCTTTTAACAGTGACTACAATTGGTGGTATGAAAAACTGATCTGAAATTTTTGACTATCTTTCTTTATGTTTTTAGTCCATTAATTTTTGAAATACAGTACGACTTGCGCTAAAAGTGTTTCGAACTTCCATTCTCCCACAGCACTGTTACCACCATGCTGCAACCCGTCTATGGCATGTTGAGGAGTTCACTTTTCCCGTTGTTTTTTTTAATTACTGCCACCATATTATCTTCCAAGAAGCGAGCATCAGTATTTTAAAACTTTGGAGTAAAAGCTTTAAATTTGAAAAAAACGACTGATTGTTAAGTTTCATTCTCTTGCTCAAATGTATTTTCAAAGGTATTCAAAATTGTATCGAAGACGGGTTGATGAGAATATAGGTTTTGCTGGTGTTTGGGGGAGGGTTTGGTTTTGTTGGGGACGTCAATCAAATTTGTGGGCATTTTGAAAATGATATTCTTGCAGCTGTCAAAGGGAACTGCAATTAAATTTTGTTGATTTCATAAAGTTTGTTTCTAGTAAGAGAGAGCAACTGATTTCCAATGTGTGATTTTGAGCAGAAAGCGGTAATTTCATTTTTGTCCTGTTCCCTTTAGAAGGATTTTAGGCAGTCCAAAAATTAGCGCAGAAATAATGACATTTTTGATGTCTTTTGCTTAGGGATACCATTAGCTTCAGTTGTCTGATGTTAAGTTGTCATTTGGGATAGATTTTGAGGTGCGATTAGTCTATTAATTTGTGTTTGCGTAACAAAAGATGCATATTCAAACTAATTTATTTTGTAATCGCCTTTTTCAACTTGGGTTTGCTTAGCTAGTGACAGATTAAACGTTTGCATGCTTACTCGTGGTGCGAAAGTGCTATTGATGTTAATTAACTTTAAATCTGCTATTTTTAGGTGCCGCCTGACCAGCGGTTGCTTCTTTTAAGAAGAGTGTGCGCAAACTGAAGTACAATTATGACTGAATTTAACTTAACTGAAATATCCGGAGCAGACATCAGTTTTTGCAACTATAAATTCTACATAAAAGAATGACAGTTTTAGCTTGTTGGAAAAAATAACCAGAGATATAGTCAACAGAGCCATAATTTGCACCTCGCCATTTTTGAATGGAGAAGAGGCAGGGGATAAGGCTCTCAAGCCAGCTAGGGCTTGTTAATGTCATAGGGCTTGTTTAAACAGCTTTCTTATAGGATGGAAAGTAAATCTCCTTGATCTTTGAGATTTTTCAATTTTTGTCTAGGGAAATATTCTAAAGATCGTACCACTATTAGCAGATCAAGTTCATTCTGACTGTAACTTTTTTCACAAGAGTTCAAAAACCAAGAGCCAAAACTATTGGTTTCCAACCATCTTAAGCAAATAGTTCTAGCAGAGCGCTTAATCCAAAACGCGACGCATCACAGATGACTCATGTTTCGAAGTTCAGATTATAACTGTAGTTTTTTGTTGCATTTGTCATTTAGTTCATAGTTTTGGCGGAATGTTTATTTTATAGTTTTCAGTCGAAATGAACTGCTTCAGGTTTCTTTTACAGAAGGCGAAGGCCCTGATAGCGCTGACTAAAACTTGGTAAAAAATTTTGAATTTACTGAAAAGTATACTTTATGCAGTAAAGAACGACAGCTTAAGGCGCAAAGTTTTAAAATCTCTAAAATTGAGACAATTGAATACGTCTTTTATATGATCGCCCGCAGCTACCTACTTGCAATTACGATGTTGTCTAGAAAAATATACGTGTTTTTTATCCAATTCAAGTTTAGTCCATCTTTTTAAAATTCTGCGCGAATACACCTTATTACATATCCAGTTTCAAATCAGTAAGAACCTGTTTTTTGTCACTTGTCATGATATTTTTGATATGGTTTGCTGCATCCGGGAAAAAATTTAATTGACTGATCTTGTAATTCAAGTCAATAGCAGATAGATAGTTATTGTTTTGGGACACGGGATCTCTGATAAGCTGATATATCGAATCTCTCAACGTACCGGCATTTAATGTTTGTTTTCCTGAACAGTTTTATTGAGTCTTGCGCTGAACTGATTGATTGATCCTTTTTAACAGTGACTACTATTGGCGATATAAGGAAGTGATCTGTAATTTGACAACTTTTTCATCATTAATTTTTCAAAATCTCTACCATTGTTTTTGGTATTGTTGAGACTTTGTACTAATTATTAAAGTCAAGTATATGTGTGTTTGAACAAACAATTCACATTATGAGCTTAGGAAAGCACATCACAATGTCTACTTTTACAGGACACTGAACAAAAGTGTTACATGACAACTGAGGTGGTGTTTGTGTATTGCAAAGACCTAGCTTCACAAGAGATCTCTCTCAATCCATGGCTTCAATCCGTCTGAAGTAGCAATGATTTCTTTGGGTTTGAGATTGCTGTAAGAATTATTCGGGAAGAAAGCTCAAATTTGTCCGATGATTTTGATCGGCTTGTTTAAAAGATCCTAAATTGTGACTGAAGAGCATTTTAGCCAACATGTTTGAATGTAATACTTTACAGCTTTGGCTGCAAGTGATTGGCTGCAAGCGATTCGCATTTTTAGTTCTCCCTCAGCATTGTTGCCACCATGCTGCAACCCGTCTATGGTATGTTGCGGAGTTCACTTTTCTCGTTTTCTTTAAATACTGCCAACATATTATCTTCCGAGAGGTTGGAGTCAGAAAGGTATAATTTTGGTTCGAAAGCTTTAGACTTGAAAAAACGACTGAATGATTAGTTTCAGTCTGTTTCTCAAATGTGTTCACAAAATGTTTGATATTCGTGTTTCGGAACTTACGTTTGGCACGTTTTTATTCTCTCCACTCTTTAACAAAGCGATTTGCTAAACCACATTTGTTGCACTGTTTTCTGAAATATGTCTGCCAACAAAATTAATGGTTGAAGTAAACTGAACTTCTAACAATTTATTGCAATGACTTACTCGATGGCAAAAATAAATGGGGAAAAACTCATGGGTCTGCTGTACTGTCAAGATGCGTTGTTTATTGATGTATTCTGTGCACTACAATCTTCGTAAATGATCACTTTTGTTACTTTCTAATTACTTTAGAGGGCGTCAACAACATAGTTTCACGCCAACTAAGATGTACGCCCAGACAAAAAATATTTCCACCTTTGCCGTGATCAGAAATTTTTGGGTCATAACTGAAAATTTCTGCAACTCACTGAAAAGAGACATGTGAGTTGAGGGGTTATCTTACGAGCAAATGAAAAAGTTTTCTTCCGAGATCTTACAAGAGTCTTGATATACATATCCAGCCAGTTATTACTGGGGTTCAAAGTTGGTTAAAACTTAAGCTAAGAATTGATTTTTTTGTTTGTTGTTATAAAAAAATACTTGGCACACGTATAATACCATAAAAAAGGTTGGCTAATTATAATACCTTAAAACATATTTTTACCGTCTGTTGAGATGTTAGCGCAGAGATTGCCAATTTGTGTTTACATAGGTAAATAAGAATCCATTTTGTTCCCCAAAACAAGTTATAATAAAGTTATAATGTGTTTGTTTTTCCAATCTGTCAAAAATGTTATTTAACATTAAGAAACAAACGCAGATATTTTTTGAGAATTACTAAAAACATAAGTAATCCTTTTTTCAAAAATCTATACAAATGTAGATGTTTTAATTTTTGTTTACAACCTTGAGACAATTTCACGTTAAGTTGCTATCTATATTTTACTTCATTTTTCATCACTGTTTTTCCTCTTTTAAATAACTATTCTCTTCAAAGTTTAAGCTACTTCGTTTTGTTTTCGTAGCTATGTTTACGAATGTAAAAAATATTGTGCAATTGTCAATGGCTAATTTAGAGTCCTCTACAATTTAAAGCTAAAGAATACAATGCAAAATTGAAGTACTTGCAAAGAATTTGTAAAATTTTGTCGCAGTTGTCGCCTGAAATTCATTTCAGTGAAACTCATAATTTTCACAGAGGGTACTATAGATACAAAAGGCTGACATGAAAGAGGAACATTTCATCAGTTTGTTGAAAGCTAAATATTTCTTTGTGGTACATGAGTAGACGGGATGGGGACACTCAGATTCCCAGTAAGTAATTAGCGGAGAATCAGATCTTCAATTTGTATCGATATTATGTTACGTAATTGTCTCCTTTATGATGTAACTAATTCTGACTTTGCATTGTTAGTTACACTTTTTGAGTTCATTTTTTGAGCATCATTCATTTGAGTATCTACACACATATCAGACGGTAAATTAAACAGCAAAGTCTTTTTTCTTTCGCTGATGCATACCGTGGAAACAACAAAGCACACGAGAACATTGAATCAATCGGAGTTAAAAAAAATTATGCAGTGTTCTTGAGCGCACGTTTACTACTATGAGAAATGCAATCTTCAACAGATTCACAATCAATGCAAAAAACAGAACCAGAACAAATTGATGCAAATTACGGTACAATGACGGAAATTGCTGGAAAATTCAAATTTGAACACCTGGAAAACGAAATAATTTTCAACACTGTTTTTCAACATAAAAAAAACTGTGAAAAAATTTCAAATACACTTACTGAAGCCTTCAGCTCAAACGCGCCCTCCAAATGTCGAAAAATTTCAAATGAGGTTTAAAGAACCAGTCCGTCATAGAGAGCAAGATGAACAACTTTACAAGCGCTCAAAGATTCTAGTATGATAAATTGTTGGCACTACATACGCAACTCTGAGATTTCATAGCAAACCACAAAGTACAAAGAAAAGATTACCAACATCAAGTAAAAAGGAATAACTGCAGAAGTGGTGGCTTCTTACCCGATAACCATCACAAATCTCACTGTCCAACAAAAGAACAAAAGTGGCGTAATTGGCATCTTAAGAAACATTTTGCTTGAGTACGTAGATGGGAAATCAAGCAACTTTTATACTACGAGAAAAAAATATAAAAACGTTAAACGACGTAACAGACAGTGATGACCAAGGCAATATCAATGCGATAGCTTCGTGGAAATTTCAGGAACTTCTTCACAGATACATCCACATCAGATGAATACTCTTTTTTTCACCTGAAAAAAAACGTCCAAATTTGAACCAATAAAGTTAGACGTTTTTTTGGAGAACCAAACCAAGATTTCTAGCTGACTCAAGAATTTGATGTACAATCTTATTGGCTCGATTGTCACTGGCCAAAAAATTCTAAGAAGGTTACTAAATATTATTTGAACGATAGCAACTCAACAAATCTGAAAACGTTTGCTAGCAAACCTATCGAGTTCATGGTTCACTCAAATGTTCAATACCCAGGCCGAGGTGTCCACCCATAGTCCACCGTTATTAAGCGAGATTAAGGGTGTAACGCCTTTTCCACTCCAAAATAGCGGGGAAAAGAGTGTAAGAGTGTAATTTTGCTAAAATTACATTCTTTTTACACTCTTTACACTCTTTACTCCTCGGCCCGTGTAGAATCAAACTAATGGGCAGTGGAATCAACCAAATAATGAGTAGTACCGGATGATTTTCAGCCAACTTTCGAACAACGTTTTTTCAAAGCTGTGCGGTGTTCCGCCTTCAGTTAATATTGAATGTGTAGTGTTTGTGGTGCTGTGGCCGGACGTCAGAGAAGCAAATTAATCAGCTTGCTTCACTGACGCGAGTGTTGGTGGTGTTTCAAAAAGACCCTTGAGTTATAGTTACTTTGGCACAATATGCCTGGGCTACCCTTTGCCCACTGTTGTTCCTTGTCAACAGTTAAAACTTTCGTGAGATTTGCTTCACAATTCATTTCCTAACCATAATACCATAAAAAAAGGTTGGCTAATTATAATACCTTAAAACATATTTTTACCGTCTGTTGAGATGTTAGCGCAGAGATTGCCAATTTGTGTTTACATAGGCGAATAAGAATCCATTTTGTTCCCCAAAACAAGTTATAATAAAGTTATAATGTGTTTGTTTTTCCAATCTGTCAAAAATGTTATTTAACATTAAGAAACAAACGCAGATATTTTTTGAGAATTACTAAAAACATAAGTAATCCTTTTTTCAAAAATCTATACAAATGTAGATGTTTTAATTTTTGTTTACAACCTTGAGACAATTTCACGTTAAGTTGCTATCTATATTTTACTTCATTTTTCATCACTGTTTTTCCTCTTTTAAATAACTATTCTCTTCAAAATTTAAGCTACTTTGTTTTGTTTTCGTAGCTATGTTTACGAATGTAAAAAATATTGTGCAATTGTCAATGGCTAATTTAGAGTCCTCTACAATTTCAAGCTAAAGAATACTATGCAAAATTGAAGTACTTGCAAAGAATTTGTAAAATTTTGTCGCAGTTGTCGCCTGAAATTCATTTCAATGAAACTCAAAATTTTCACTGAGGGTACTATAGATACAAAAGGCTGACATGAAAGAGGAACATTTCATCAGTTTCTTGAAAGCTAAATATTTCTTTGTGGACATGAGCAGACAGGATGGGGACACTCAGATTCCCAGTAAGTAATTAGCGGAAAATCAGATCTTCAATTTTTATCGATATTATGTTACGTAATTGTCTCCTTTATGATGTAACTAATTCTGACTTTGCATTGTTAGTTACACTTTTTGTGTTCATTTTTTGAGCATCATTCATTTGAGTATCTACACACATATCAGACGGTAAATTAAACAGCAAAGTCTTTTTTCTTTCGCTGATGCATACCGTGGAAACAACAAAGCACACGAGAACATTGAATCAATCGGAGTTAAAAAAAATTATGCAGTGTTCTTGAGCGCACGTTTACTACTATGAGAAAAGCAATCTTCAACAGATTCACAATCAATGCAAAAAACAGAACCAGAACAAATTGATGCAAATTACGGTACAATGACGGAAATTGCTGGAAAATTCAAATTTGAACACCTGGAAAACGAAATAATTTTCAACACTGTTTTTCAACATAAAAAAACTATGAAAAAATTTCAAATACACTTACTGAAGCCTTCAGCTCAAACGCGCCCTCCAAATGTCGAAAAATTTCAAATGAGGTTTAAAGAACCAGTCCGTCATAGAGAGCAAGATGAACAACTTTACAAGCGCTCAAAGATTCTAGTATGATAAATTGTTGGCACTACATACGCAACTCTGAGATTTCATAGCAAACCACAAAGTACAAAGAAAAGATTACCAACATCAAGTAAAAAGGAATAACTGCAGAAGTGGTGGCTTCTTACCCGATAACCATCACAAATCTCACTGTCCAACAAAAGAACAAAAGTGGCGTAATTGGCATCTTAAGAAACATTTTGCTTGAGTACGTAGATGGGAAATCAAGCAACTTTTATACTACGAGAAAAAAATATAAAAACGTTAAACGACGTAACAGACAGTGATGACCAAGGCAATATCAATGCGATAGCTTCGTGGAAATTTCAGGAACTTCTTCACAGATACATCCACATCAGATGAAAACTATTTTTTTTCACCTGAAAAAAAAACGTCCAAATTTGAACCAATAAAGTTAGACGTTTTTTTGGAGAACCAAACCAAGATTTCTAGCTGACTCAAGAATTTGATGTACAATCTTATTGGCTCGATTGTCACTGGCCAAAAAATTCTAAGAAGGTTACTAAATATTATTTGAACGATAGCAACTCAACAAATCTGAAAACGTTTGCTAGCAAACCTATCGAGTTCATGGTTCACTCAAATGTTCAATACCCAGGCCGAGGTGTCCACCCATAGTCCACCGTTATTAAGCGAGATTAAGGGTGTAACGCCTTTTCCACTCCAAAATAGCGGGGAAAAGAGTGTAAGAGTGTAATTTTGCTAAAATTACATTCTTTTTACACTCTTTACACTCTTTACTCCTCGGCCCGTGTAGAATCAAACTAATGGGCAGTGGAATCAACCAAATAATGAGTAGTACCGGATGATTTTCAGCCAACTTTCGAACAACGTTTTTTCAAAGCTGTGCGGTGTTCCGCCTTCAGTTAATGTTGAATGTGTAGTGTCTGTGGTGCTGTGGCCGGACGTCAGAGAAGCAAATTGATCAGCTTGCTTCACTGACGCCAGTGTTGGTGGTGTTTCAAAAAGACCCTTGAGTTATAGTTACTTTGGCACGATATGCCTGGGCTACCCTTTGCCCACTGTTGTTCCTTGTCAACAGTTAAAACTTTCGTGAGATTTGCTTCACAATTCATTTCCTAACCATTGAATTACATCTCTATAATCAACATTATGACTTGGTGTTTCTTAACGTTACAGTTTTTAGCACGGTCCTCTCCTGGTACACTGGGCCACCATTTTTGGGCAGCAAAAATCAAAAAGTTTGTAGTCGATCTGTTGTTGTTGTTGAAGTCTGTTTGAAATTGCTCTTTGTCGTGTTCTCTTTTGCTCTGTTGTGTCTTTGTGTAGCCGAACTGTATTTCTTACTTCAATTGCTGATGATTATGTTAAAATGTTGTATTGAGTTGTGTCCTCAATAAACCGATGATCTTGAAGTTAAAGACTCGTCCATATCTACAAGTATGTCTGACCTGACTTTGATGATGTCTGCTATTGAAGAATGCGTTGACTGCTGTTCGAGAAATGTTGCTGTTTCTGCTGAAGAAATTCTTGCTGAAGTGTTTGTTTTTGTCGTTAAATTTCTGTTGATGTCTTCCGTTGGTATTGTTTGTAGGTTGTTGCTGTGTACTGGTTGTCAATGTGCTGCTTAGTGTTATATGGAATTTGTATGCTGGAAAATTGAATTGCTTTTTGTGCTGATTGCATTTGACTGTTTACAGTTGTAGTTGTTCTGAATCGACTTTTGTATTGGCTGATTGGCGAATGTCAAATACTGACTAATTTCTGGAATTGTTTTTGTTGCTTGTCCGCTCGTTGAAAGATTCTGGTTGACAAAATGATGCTCCCCGTGTTCCCTACCGACCTAATCTTACCACTACCTTGTACCTATTGCCTACCTTTTACCTGTTTTTACCAAATTCGTGGAATACCAAATGTTTGTAATACTTTTTACATCTGGTGTTTGGCTTTACCTAAGCTGTTTAGTGTCATCTACTTATTCAAAATACTGGTATCCTCTTGGTTCAACTCTCTGCTATTTTGCAATAAGCTCATTAATTGTGCATTTGAATTCCAAAACCTACCTAAGTCTATCCAGAATTTGTCTTACTTTTAAACATACCTACCTAAATTTTCCAATTGAAAGTATTTTCTAATGTACGTTAAGTTCTGCTAAATTGAGTATCCTGGTGAGTTACTGATTGAAATCCCTAATTCTACTTGAACGATACTTAATAGTCCCTTTGAGTTGCTAACTCATTGAATTGAACTTTAAAATTTCCATCTTTCACTTTACCTTAAGCCCAAAAGCGATATGACGTTAGTAATTCAGAGTGTTATTAAAATTTTGTTCCCCATTTACTAATGCTAATCTTTATGTTGCTTTGTAGCTGATCAAACTAAGTTTGATAGCTGGCTTAACAAATTCCACTTCTGATGTTTTAACCAGGCAAGACCTTACCACATTATTCTTACCTTTCTTTACCTTCTGTACCCTACCTACTGGCCAAATAACCCTTAGTGTGTTGTTTTCTAGTATCCTTACCATGTCCCCTACTTCTATTCCATCTACTGCTGAATGCCATTTCCGACGTTGTCTGAATGTTGGGAGATATTCCTTTAAAAGGCGTGTCCAAAGTTCGTTTATGATACTGTTGACATTGTTCCATAGTTTTCGTGTTTCTCTGTCGTGGCTGCTAATTGTAGTGTCTGCTGGCAGTCCTGTTGTCATTCCTGTCAAAAAATGTCCTGGTGTCAGCCTTTCCATATCGCGTATGTCAGTGCTGACTATTGTTAGAGGTCTGCTGTTGAGCAGAGCTTCCACTTGGCAAATGAGGGTTGAGAAACTGTCTTCCTGGAGTTTCCTAGATCCGGCAATATTGACGAACAGGCGTTTGCTCATCCCAAAGAGGCGTTCCCATGTTCCACCAAAATGTGGTGCTCCTGGTGGAATAAACTCCCATGCAATCTTTTTCGACTCCGCATATTTCTGTAGCTCTGTAGTTGTGAAGCTGCTTTCCTGGAAGGTCTTTGCTTTACTGGTGAAATTTAAAGCGTTGTCACTTTGAATTCTTTCCGGTATTCCTCATAGGCTGAAGAATTGTTGGAATGCCTTTATGCATGGTTCCTTTTGCAAGTTCCTGGTCACTTCGATATGAACAGCTCGTATCGTCAGACAGGTGAATAGGCAACAGTAAGTTTTCATGGCTGTGTTGATCTGGCTGTAGATTTCAAAAGGCCCAAAAAAGTCCACTCCGGTTTCTTTGAAGGCTACAGGTTTGACTGAGAATCGGTAACTCGGATGATCTGACATCTGAGGCTGGCTGTTGAGTTGTCTCTGTCGTCTGCATTCGTAGCATCTATTTGAGATCTTTTTCATTACTGTTTTGCATGGAAAAACCCCATTTTTCAACTGAATAATGTGTTTTTGCTGCTCAACTCCAACATAACCATTGATGTTGTGTTGGAATTCCAGAAAAAGACGTATAATCCTGTTTCTGTCGTCTAAAATTTTGGGCTTTTTCGTTGCCGTTGGAACTGGTGCGTTGGCTAGTCTGCTGTTTGAACGAATTGTACCATCTTCGTCAATTGAAGGTGTCAACTGAATCAATCTACTCCTTTTCTGAACTGGCCTGTTGTGTGTTTTAGTTGATTTCCATTCCCGTTGAACGATTGCTGCTGAGATAAACGGAAAAGAAATTTCTCTGCATCTATGATCTGTTGGTCACGTGATTTTGCTTTGTTTCGTAGGTTTTTAATTTTGATGATGACGGCTCTGAGTTTCAACCACTGGCTAAACCTGTTGGCATCAATGTAGTCCTTGTCAATTGGCTGTCGTCGTGTTACATGAGTCTTCTGTTCCGCGCTGTTCATGAAGACATTTTCATGTTGTTGTTCGTCGGATGTACAGTTGTCGTTAGAAGATAGAAGAAACTGTGGTCCCTGTAACCAAAGAGATTTTTCTGTCATCTCTGTTACTTTAAGTCCTCTCGTTCCTTGATCTGCTGGGTTGTCCATAGTATTGACGTAGTTCCACTGATGAGTGCTTGTGAGAGCCCTCATTTTGGCCATTCGGTTTCCGACGTACATCTTGTGTTTCAATTTGAAGTGCTTTATCCAACTAAGAACGGTCGTGCTGTCATTCCATAAAAAATTTTGTCAAACTTGAAATCCATTTCATCCTCGATTGTTTTCTTCAATCTTGCAAAATCGTCGCAAAATACATGATTTTCCATTGTGTCCACAAGTCCTGTACCACCTAGCAACCTGTTTACCCCTACCGTACCTAACAGTTCCGTTTCCTCTACCCAATCCTTGATGGCCTTTCCATTGTCTCCGCTGATGGCTTTGTCCCATTCGCGTTCATGTTTCCACATTTCTTGCAGTAGAATCTTTGCTCGGATGAGGAATGGAGATATGATCCCCAAAGGATCGTAGAAATTGACACAAAAGATAGAAACTTGCGTTGTGTCCATGTTTTCCTGTCTAAGTTCTTTCTCTCTTTCGCTTTAAACATTATTTTGTCTTCGTCCAAGCTCCAATGAGTTCCATGAACTCTTTGATGAAAAGTTTTACTAAAGAGCTCCTCAACTGGTTTGTAAAGATTGTCCTGCATCTGCTGACAAAACTCACGGCTGTTGCTGAACCATTTTGTTAGTTGACTTTACCTTTTTTCAGAGTATCCTTGACATTTTGGCTGTAGTGAATGCTGTGATGGTATGGTGGTGTCGCTAAAAGATGCAACCATGTCATCCATGTAGAATGTCCACTGAATGATCTCCAAAGAATTTAGGTGATCTTTGATGTTCTCTTTGGCTGTCTGTTGCAAAACAAAATTTGCGCCAGCTGTTGAGTCCCTGGCTCCAAAGATGCGTCGTTGGTATTCGTATACCTCTAATTCATGGCTGCTTGGTTGTCTTCACATGAATCGTAGATAACGTCGGTCCTGTTGTCGTACTCCGATTTGCATAAACATCGCTTCGATGTCTCCCTGGATGGCGATGGCTTCCTGTCGGAATCGTAGCAAAATTCCAAGCATATTTCCGAGGAGGTCAGGTCCAGCTAAGAGTTTGTCATTGAGGCTTGTTCCGCTTTGTGGTGCTTTGGCATTGCAGATTCTTCGTATCTTCTCGGGTTTGTTTGGGCTGACAAGACCATAGTGTGGTATGTACCATCCTGTATCTTTCTGTTGATGGAAAGTTACTTTTGCAGTGTAGCCTTTTTCCAGGTCTGCTTGAATGCCCTCATTGTATTTCTTTTACTGTTCAGGTTCCTTCTGTAGTCTGTTGACAAGATGATTCAGATGAGTCAAGGCTTGTGACCGGTTGTCTGGTAAACTGCTGTCGTCTTTCCAGAGAAATCCCGTTTCATAACGTCCATCTGCTTGTCTCACGCATGTTGTGTTAAGTATCTTGATGGCCAACAAAACTTCTGGTTCGTTTGACTTGGTATCAATGATAAACTTTTTGGTAGAGGTCATTGTCTTGTTCGAGGCAATTGCTGCAAAACAAAGCAGTATGATGCATTGAATGTTGTGTTTTGCTGTCATCCAATACCGTATGAGTTCCAGAAATTCGATTGACTTGGTACCAATGATAAACATCTTGGTTGAGGTCATTGTCTTGTCCGAGGCAATTGCTGCAAAACTTCTGGTTCGTTTGACTTGGTTTTGGATTCCAATAGAATTGTCTCTGCTTTCCACCAATGATAAACTTCTTGGTTGAGGTCATTGTCTTGTTCGAGGCAATTGCTGCAAAACAAAGCAGTATGATGCATTGAATGTTGTGTTTTGCTGTCATCCAATACCGTATGAGTTCCAAAAATAGTCCAACCAAGTTTGAAAAGACTTGCGCTTGGTTCTGATGATGGTCCTTGTTCCACTCTGACTGGTGAGATAAGGTTAATGTTGTCCTGTCCAATCAATACTGTGACTTGGAGATTATCCAGAGTTGGCATATCGACATGTCTAAGGTGGTCCTACTTTCTGGCAATGTCTCCCGGGCGCTCCCTCCGCTTTGGCAAATTGATGTTTTCCGCAACATAAATCTGTTTGAGATTGTAGCGTTCGTCGTCTTCCAAATTTGAAATTTCTGTTGACGTTCTGTAACAAGTTTTTGTGTCTGTTCCGTTAGCTCCTTCCAAGACAAGTTGTTGACGTGTTTCTTTCTGAAGGCGTGGTTCATCGGCTGTCTTCAAGAGAGGTATTGTCAAACTGCTTCTTGGGTCGATGAATGCGTATGTCCGGACTTTGTTCTCCTTGTTATGGAATAAACTCCCATGTAATCATTTTCGACTCCGCATATTTCTGTAGCTCTGTAGTTGTGAAGCTGCTTTCCTGGAAGGTCTTTGCTGTACTGGTGAAATTTAAAGCGTTGTCACTGTGAATTCTTTCCGGTATTCCTCATAGGCTTAAGAATTGTTGGAATGCCTTTATGCATGGTTCCTTTTGCAAGTTCCTGGTCACTTCGATATGAACGGCTCGTATCGTCAGACAGGTGAATAGGCAACAGTAAGCTTTCATGGCTGTGTTGATCTGGCTGTAGATTTCAAAAGGCCCAAAAAGCCCACTCCGGTTTCTTTGAAGGCTACAGGTTTGACTGAGAATCGGTAACTCGGAAGATCTGACATCTGAGGCTGGCTGTTGAGTTGTCTCTGTCGTCTGCATTCGTAGCATCTATTTGAGATCTTCTTCATTACTGTTTTGCATTGAAGAACCCCATATTTCAACTGAATGATGTGTGTTTGCTGTTCAACACCAACATAACCATTGATGTTGTGTTGGAGTTCCAGAAAAAGACGTATAATCCTGTTTCTGTCGTCTAAAATTATGGGCTTTTTCGTTGCCGTTGGAACCGGTGCGTTGGCTAGTCTGCTGTTTGAACGAATTGTACCATCTTCGTCAACTGAAGATGTCAACTGAATCAATCTACTCCTTTTCTGAACTGGCCTGTTGTGTGTTAGTTGATTTCCATTCCCGTCGAACGATTACTGCTGAGATAAACGGAAAAGAAATTTCTCTGCATCTATGATCTGTTGGTCACGTGATTTTGTTTTGTTTCGTAGGTTTTTAATTTTGATGATGACGGCTCTGAGTTTCAACCACTGGCTAAACCTGTTGGCATCAATGTAGTCCCTGTCAATTGGCTGTCGTCGTGTTACATGAGACTTCTGTTCCGCGCTGTTCAAGAAGACATTTTCATGTTGTTGTTCGTCGGATGTACAGTTGTCGTTAGAAGATAGAAGAAACTGTGGTCCCTGTAACCAAAGAGATTTTTCTGTCATCTCTGTAACTTTAAGTCCTCTCGTTCCTTGATCTGCTGGGTTGTCCATAGTATTGACGTAGTTCCACTGATTAGTGCTTGTGAGAGCCCTTATTTCGGCCATTCGGTTTCCGACGTACATCTTGTGTTTCAATTTGAAGTGCTTTATCCAACTGAGAACAGTCGTGCTGTCACTCCATAAAAAATTTTGTCAAACTTGAAATCCATTTCATCTTCGATTGTTTTCTTCAATCTTGCTGCATAAAGTGCTGCTTGCATTTCTAGTCTGGAAATTGTTGTTTGACGTAAGGGTGCCACTCTCGATTTTCCCATAAGAAAACGAATTGTGGTTCCTTGATTGCTGGTTGTCATGATGTATGCTACCGCTGCTGTTGCTTCCAATGATGCGTCGCAAAATACATGAAGTTCCATTGTGTCCACAAGTCCTGTACCACCTACCAACCTGTTTACCCCTACCGTACCTAACAGTTCCGTTTCCTCAACCCAATCCTTGATGGCCTTTCCATTGTCTCCGCTGATGGCTTTGTCCCATTCGCGTCCATGTTTCCACATTTCTTGCAGTAGAATCTTTGCTCGGATGAGGAATGGGGATATGATTCCCAAGGGATCGTAGAAATTGACACAAAAGATAGAAACTTGCGTTGTGTCCATGTTTTCCTGTCTAAGTTCTTTCTCTCTTTCGCTTTAAACAATATTTTGTCTTCGTCCAAGCTCCAATGAGTTCCAAGAACTCTTTGATGAAAAGTTTTACTAAAGAGCTCCTCAACTGGTTTGTAAAGATTGTCCTGCATCTGCTGACAAAACTCACGGCTGTGGCTGAACCATTTTGTCAGTTGATTTTACCTTTTTTCAGAGTATCCTTGACATCTTTGGTTGTAGTGAATGCTGTGATGGTGTGGTGGTGTCGGTGAAAGAGGCAACCATGTCATCCATGTAGAATGTCCACTGAATGATATCCAAAGAATTTGGGTGATCTTTGATGTTCTCTTTGGCTATCTGTTGCAAAACAAAATTTGCGCCAGCTGTTGAGTCCCTGGCTCCAAAGATGTGTCGTTGGTATTCGTATACCTCTAATTCATGGCTGCTTGGTTGTCTTCACATGAATCGTAGATAACGTCGGTCCTGTTGTTGTACTCCGATTTGCATAAACATCGCTTCGATGTCTCCCTGGATGGCGATGGCTTCCTGTCGGAATCGTAGCAAAATTCCAAGCATATTCCCGAGGAGGTCAGGTCCAGCTAAGAGTTTGTCATCGAGGCGTGTTCCGCTTTGTGGTGCTTTGGCATTGCAGATTCTTCGTATCTTGTCGGGTTTCTTTGGGCTGACAAGACCATAGTGTGGTATGTACCATCCTGTATCTTTCTGTTGATGGAAAGTTACTTTTGCAATGTAGCCTTTTTCCAGGTCTGCTTGAATGCCCTTATTGTATTTCTTGTACTGTTCAGTTTTCTTCTGTAGTCTGTTGACAAGATGATTCAGATGAGTCAAGGCTTGTGACCGGTTGTCTGGTAAACTGCTGTCGTCTTTCCAGAGAAGTCCCGTTTCATAACGTTCATCTGCTTGTCTCACGCATGTTGTGTTAAGTATCTTGATGGCCAACAAAACTTCTGGTTCGTTTGACTTGGTATCAATGATAAACTTTTTGGTAGAGGTCATTGTCTTGTTCGAGGCAATTGCTGCAAAACAAAGCAGTATGATGCATTGAATGTTGTGTTTTGCTGTCATCCAATACCGTATGAGTTCCAGAAATTCGATTGACTTGGTACCAATGATAAACTTCTTGGTTGAGGTCATTGTCTTGTCCGAGGCAATTGCTGCAAAACAAAGCAGTATGATGCATTGAATGTTATGTTTTGCTGTCATCCAATACCGTATGAGTTCCAGAAATAGTCCAACCAAGTTTGAAAAGACTTGCGCTTGGTTCTGACGATGGTCCTTGTTCCACTCTGACTGGTGAGATAAGGTTAATGTTGTCCTGTCCAATCAATACTGTGACTTGGAGATTATCCAGAGTTGGCATATCGACATGTCTAAGGTGGTCCTACTTTCTGGCAATGTCTCCCGGGCGCTCCCTCTGCTTTGGCAAATTGATGTTTTCCGCAACATAGATCTGTTTGAGATTGTAGCGTTCGTCGTCTTCCAAATTTGAAATTTCTGTTGACGTTGTGTATCAAGTTTTTGTGTCTGTTCCGTTAGCTCCTTCCAAGACAAGTTGTTGACGTGTTTCTTTCTGAAGGCGTGGTTCATCGGCTGTCTTCGAGAGAAGTATTGTCAAACTGCTTCTTGGGTCGATGAATGCGTATGTCAGGACTTTGTTCTCCTTGTTATGTGAAATAACTGGCAATACATAGAGAAGATTTGTGGTTTTAGTTGCTGCTGTTATGTCCTTTGTTGTGGTTATATCTTTGTTGTTGATGACTGCAAATGAGTTACCATTTCCTCTTGAGTGGTTCAATTGAGAGTTTGTTTGAACAATTGACGTTACAGTTCGTCCGTATCTGCTGTTGGCTCCGTGTAGCATAGTGTTGTGTCGTTGTCCACATCTTTTTTCCCTGCAATTAGAGTTTGAAGGACAGTTGTTGGCTCGATGGTTCGCTCCAGAACAATTTCTGCAAAGATTCAATTGATAAACCGTTTGTAGTTTTTTGTCTGCTGTCTTTGCTTTAAACGTTGAGCAACGGAACAACTGATGATTACCTTCGTTGAAGACACAAAGCTGGCTGTTACTCTGGCTTCCTCTTGTTGCTTGAACCATTTGTGTAGTGCTCCTCTGGTTGTACTGGTTCCTGTTGTTGTTGCCAAAATTGGTTATGTTCTGTGTTGGTTGTTGTTGCTGCTGTTGTTCCCTGTTAGAATGAGTTGGTTGTTGATGAAATTGTCGGGTTCCATTTAAGTTGAAATTTCGTTGATGTGTGTCACTGGCTGTGCTAAGGCTGATGCTGCTTCGTCCTTGATGCGTTGAACGTTCATGTGCTTCGGCTATTTCTTTAATCCATTGGTTGAAGTCTGCAAGTGTCGGTTGTTCAATTCTTCGTCGCAAAACAAACTGATTCCATTTGAATTCTTCGCTGTAAGGTAGTTTGTCGGTTGCATGCTTCAAGATGGTCGTGCTGTTGAGATCGGCTTCGAAGTTCAGTTCTTGCAGTGTCCTTGTCAGGGTGTTTATGAAAGTGGAAAAATTTAGAATTGTTCAAGAAAGAGATGTTGTTGGGCCTGTAGTTGATGAGTTTCTCCATCAAAATGCTAATGATGACGTTTGGGTTCCCAAAACGCTGTTTCAACTCGTTTATTGCATCCTTGTACAGGTGTCCGTTGCAGGCAAATCCTTCAATTGCTGTTTTGGTTTTTCCAATTACAAGTCGCTGTAGATAGGCGATCTTTTGTCCACCACTGAGATGAGTGTCTCCAATCATGAAGCTGAAACGGCTGTACCAATCTGCCCATTTGCTCGGGTCACCATTGAATTTCTGAAGATCCATCTTTGGAAGAGCTTCCACGTAAGGCGTATAGAATGGAACTGGTTGTGATAACGTTGTTGACAATTGCTGTGGTTGTACTGTTGGCTGATTGAATGTCTGTGTGTCCCCCATTCCAGTTACACTTTCTGCTGGTCGTTTAGGCTGTTCGAGTAAGCTAGTCTGTCATACCAAATGCTGTTGAGGTTGTCACGTTGAGCGGAATTGCTAGCTTCCGGTTGTTCGTTGTGAAAACGTCTGTTAATTGATGTTTGCTGTTGTCCAGTTGCTCTAGTGTTGATGTTATTATTGGTTGCTGAGTTGTCGGCTGTCCAATTGGCTGTTACTGTTGTCTCATTGTTGAAGTTTGTTGTGGTATTTTCTTGCAAAACGTGATTCTTAATTTTAATTTTCATGTCGTCGATGTTGTTCCACGTGTCAGTGATTTTGTCAATGTACTCCTCGTGCTGATTTTCGTCAAGCTGTGAAATCAACTCGTATCTGGTTTCCTCGAACTCCGAAAATGTTTCCGCTGCCTTTTCGTGAACATTCTTTGCTGCAATTATGTTCCCACTGTCAATCAATTTGCTCATTGTTTGCAGGTTCTTCTTAATTTTCTCCCCCATCACCATAATTTTTTTTAAAAAACGGGTGGTTGCATGGTTCTGTTCGGCATTGCTGTCAGGCGGTTTGTATTCTGCTTTGTGTTTTGTGTTGTTGAAATGTTGACTGTACGGGGGGGGGTCTTTATTGTCCGGTGGGGGGTTCTTGGTCTTTGGGGTTGATTCGTGGTCTTTGTCTTTGCCTTTGCCCTTGCCTTTGCCTTGAGGTTGCGCGTTCGAGCTTGATTAAGGGGCTCACCAGAAAAAACTATGCAGTCTTCCGCCTTCAGTTAATATTGAATGTGTAGTGTTGGTGGTGCTGTGGCCGGACGTCAGAGAAGCAAACTAATCAGCTTGCTTCACTGACGCCAGTGTTGGTGGTGTTTCAAAAAGACCCTTGAGTTATAGTTACTTTGGTACGCTCTGAAATGATAGAGCATCAGCTCTCCAGTTAGTAGACAAAGGTCATCAATCACTCAAAACATTAACATCTAATAGTTACGTTCACAAGCTAGCAAGATAACAGTGAGGAAAAGTTTTTTATTTCATTTGTATTCACAGTAAAAATAGCAGTGAATTCGAATAAACTCAACAAAACAATTCAAAAACAAACATCTGATGTCGAACATTGAAATGTTATTCGAAAAGATTCGTGATGTAATATAGTCAGAAACGACGAAAATGAAACATGGTTCAGCTTGTTAAATATCAAATTTCCATTTACTTTTTTACTTTATTAAAATTGCTGCTGCTGAATACTTAAAATTGTATTAAATTTGTATCAATTGTTTTTTTTAAATCGTGCTTAACTTTCATTTCATAAAAAAAAATCTCAAATAAAATACATAACCCAATTTCGATGTCAACTATACTTGGAGTTTTCTTAGTTTAAAATTAACCTAAAGTTAAGTATTACAACATACAATTTTGTCATATTCGTGGATAACAAAAACTAACGTCAATTTGGAGTAAACTTACATTAATTTACTACTTCTTGTTCTCTCATAAATTTTTGTATTATACCACACTCACGTAGCATTCCATAAGTGGAGTAGTGATTTTTTTGCAACGCAGGAAATGACGCACATGAGTAGACGGGACGGAACACTCGGCTTCCCGGTTAAACATTTAATGGATAAGTTGATCTTCAATGTGTACTGATTAAATGTTACATAATGGTTATCACTTTTTACGTAACTACTTCTGACCTTGCATAGGTAGCTAAATTTTTTGTTTTGTTCTTTTTGAGCAACATTTTTTAGTACTTAGGTAATTTCCTAAATAACAGACGGTAATTTCCGACCGTCTGTTTTACTTTTTCTCCTTTTCCGGTTGGAACTATTCAACAGATGACATAATACGCGATCGTCTGGTATGTGAACATACTATTAGCGCATGACATCTGCCTTGGCATAAAGCTCTGAGAAGACGCCTGAAAAAGTAACTGTGCTTTTATACTTGATTGACAACATAGGTAAATTGAAAAAGTTCTGCTGGTAATTGCGAACAGTGTTCATCCCTAGTCTATTACCGACGGCTATCTTGCAAGATCTTGCAAGATAGCCGTCGGATATGCAAGAATCTTGCAAGATAAGCGTCGATCTTGTAAGATTCTTGCAAGATAGGAGTCGAATTCTTGCAAGATTCTTGCAAGATAAGCGTCGAAGTCTTGCAAGAATCTTGCAAGATAAGCGTCTGATTTTTGCAAGGGTCTTGCAAGATAAGCGACGAATTCTTGCAAGACCCTTGCAAAATGGGCGTCCGGAAGTCTAGTCTTAGCTTGAGCGCGGGCCTTTTTGGCTTCTTTGCTATCTAGAGTCGGTGCATTACTATGCTCCAGAAGGAGCGCACCTGATCTCTAGCCACCAAAGAAAAAAAAGACCCTAAAGAGCTAAGACTAATGCGCGAAGGGGTCACAAACAAGGGCGGGGGGTTATCGCGCTGCACAAAAGGGGTCACTGACAAGGGCGGAAATGTAGCCTTAGCTTGAGCGTGGGCCTTTTTGGTTTCTTTGATGTCTAGAGTCGGTGCATTACTATGCTCCAGAAGGAGCGCACCTGATCTCTAGCCACCAAAGAAAAAAAAAGACCCTAAAGAGCTAAGACTAATGCGCGAAGGGGTCACAAACAAGGGCGGGGGGTTATCGCGCTGCGCGAAGGGGTCACAAACAATGGCGGGGGGTTATCGCGCTGAAGAAAGAAAGAGGCAAACATATAAATGAACATCTAAATGCACCAGAAAGGGGGCACAGAGAGGGGTGGGGGTTATAGCACCGAAAGAAAGAAACATAAATGAACATCTAAATGCACAAGAAAGAGGGCACAGAGAAGGGTGGGGTTCAAGCGAACGAAAAACGAACGAACGCAGAGCGAGCGAAACAGAAACGAACGAGCGGGAAAGCGAGCGAACGAAAAACGAGCGAGCGCAAGGCGAGCGAAACAGAAACGAACGGGCGGGAAAGAGAACGAACAAAAACCGGGCGAGCGAAACAGGAACGAACGAACGGGAAAGCGAGCGAACGAAAAACGAGCGAGCGCAAGGCCAGCGAAACAAACAAACGAGCGGGAAATCGAGCGAACGAAAAACGACCAAGCGCAGAGCAAGCGAAACAGAAACGAACGAGCGGGAAAGCGAGCGAGCGGAAACAATCTGCCCAGAAGGCACCCCTAGAAAGAAAAGCCCTTGCCATAAGGCAAGATAGGGAGAGAGAGAGAGAGAGGAAAGGAACAAATGCCCAGAAGGCAACCAACAGACAGACAGAGTATGGAAGCGAGCGAAGCAAAAACAAAAGAGCGAGAGAGAGAGAGAGAGAGGGAGAAGCGAAAGAAAAAAGAAACAGAACAAAGCAAGGAATGAGAAAGAGAGGGAGACAAGGAGTGAGAGAGAAGTGACAGAGGGAGAGAGTGCAAGTTGATTTCACTTCATCAATGTAAGCGCTCAGGAAATTTTGTTCATCATAGCGCATCATTGGAATAAATTAGAAATAAGACCTGTGACCTGTGAGAAACAAAAAAGTCAAAACAAAAAGGACGGAGAGAAATGACTGATAGCAAACCATCAGAAAGTCTATAATCACAAACCAAAATGCCGATTTCATTTCATTCTTGTCATCGTTCAGAAAACTTGTGTGAAAACAGCATATCAATGGCTCACAAGATGAGATAACAGAAGAAACATCAGAAAATAGCAAAGAACGACAAAAACGAAACTCGAGCTAGCGCTCAGAAAACTGTGTTCCCATCACTGCACATAAATGGAAAATAGAAGAAAAAAATGTCAGTGACAAAAAGCGAGAATGAACGATAGAATCAATGGACCATAAAAGAACATGCCAATGAAATGGTACAATTAACCAAAGAGCGCTCAGAAACTTTTCAGTTTTCATCACAGCGCACAAAGGTAGAAAAATGAGAACAGCAAAAATGTGGCATTACTGGTGAAAAGACGTGTAAAAAGAACATATAAGGCATTATAAAGACAATGGTAAAACATCAACAATGAAATGACGCGCTCAGAAGTTATCAGTTAATGAGAAAAAATATGAAAGCAAACACCAAAGCAAGAGCAAAAGCAAAAAGGGACATGGATTTTGAGCATGAGCAGACAGGAGCCGCTCCGAAGAAAACAGCGGACCAGCAAAGGAACCAAGACATTAAAAAGCAATTATTTGAACCAAAGATCGAAGCAAGAAACAAAACAAACCAAAGCACAAAACGAGTGAACAACAAATTGAGCACCAATTTAAATCGGCACAGAAAACGAATGTAATGAAAGTGAAGGGACGTGATCAGAAATTATCTGTGAAATAAAACCCGGGTAAAATCAAACAAGAAACGAGTAAAGTACAAAATTGAATCGGAAGAAAAACCAATAGAACAACACAAAACCGAACCAACGGACGCCAGGACAACAAAAACGCTTTCAAATGAGCAGTTAAAATCACCACTGCCCAATTACTAAAGCAGGAGACAAACAAAATGAACAAAGAACACATCTAAATAGCAACATCGAATCTCACCAAGACAAAAAACAGACCAGAGACAACTAGATTCTAAAAATGCAATAACCAAATAAATGCCTCTAAATGCAGTGCAGGCCCAGGTTAATCTTAGGAAGCAAAAATCAGCTCCAAGAAACTCATCACAGCGCGTCATGAACAATCAAAATCAACAAACAAATAACAAAAGGCACAAAAGACTTGAATTAAAAATTACAACAATAAAAAAGAACACTGACAAACATAACGATATAACGAAAAGAATATGACCACCACAAACAAAAAAAGCAAAGAACTACTATAACAACACAAAACAGAATCAATGGACTCAAGGACCAAGAAGACGCTTTCAAATGAGCAGTTAAAATCATCACTGCCCAATTTTGAAAGCAGGAAGTCAACAAAATCAAAGAACACAATATATAAATAGCAAAATCGAATCTTCACAAGACAGAAAACAGACCAGAGACAACTAGATTCTAATAATGCAATAACCAAATAAATGCCTCTAAATGCAGTGCAGGCCCAGGTTAATCTTAGGAAGCAAAAATCAGCTCCAAGAAACTCATCACAGCGCGTCATGAACAATCAAAATCAACAAACAAATAACAAAAGGCACAAAAGGCTTGAGTTAAAAATTACAACAATAAAAAAGAACACTGACAAACATAACGATATAACGAAAAATATGAGGCCATCGAAAACAAAAGCAAAGAACCACTATACCAAAACAAAACAGAATCAGTGGACTCAAGGACTAAGAGGACGCTTTCAAATGAGCAGTTAAAAATCACCACTGCCCAATTTGAAAAGCAGCAAACACAAAAACTCAACAAAGACCACAAAATTAACAGCAAAATCAAGACCAGAGACAAAGAGATTGCGAAGAAGCAACCAGCAATTAAATGGCGTTATAGATTCGGAACAGGGCAGATACAAATAGAGCTAAAAGCTGCTCTAATAAACTCATCACAGCGCGTCATAGACAGTAGAAAAAATTTATGATTTAGCAAATTAAACCAGAGATTCATGCGAATGAAATAGGAAATAAAAAGCTCGCAAACATGCCAATGGATTTATTACAGCATATCTGGTCAACCACTACATCAAACTAAATCGATGCTAAAGATCAAGTATTTTCATCTCAGCGCGTCATACAATGAAAAACAGCTATATTTTAACAACACACAAATCTGGAATTTATGCAAGTTACAAAGAAAAGAGAATTTAAAAATCATTTTCAATCAAAGAATCAAAACAAACTCTTCAATAAAAATGCGAAGGCAGGAGACAGTTAAATCAAACAGTATCACTTCGCAGATTAGCAACTTATCACCAATAGATTAGAGGCACAAAAATCAAGTTTATAAAAATTAAAAAGGCCAATTCTACAATTAACCTTAACGAAAACAATAAACCTTAAGGAAGAGACTAATTCTACAATTAGTCTTGCATCGGAAAAAAGAAATACAGGGAGCTAAAAATAAATTAACTCAACCAGGAACTCATTGAAACAGAGGCACTTATTTAAAGACTCTAGTACAAATAAGCCGATTCAACAAAGCAAGAAAGTCCAGTTTTCCGTCATTAGTGAGGTGGCACGGGTCACTTAGTTTGAAATGCTTGGGTTTTAGTTTTGGAGCATTGTAATTTTTTCCCAGAATATCATGCAACATAGTATTAACGGTCTCTACGGCAACAGGGCACATATCTCTGCGTTTCCACGCTCCTATAACGAAAACTTGCGTGCCGTCCCGCGCGGTACAGTTCGCAAAACTAGCAAGATTGAGCGCAACTTCTTTGGGGGGTTTGGCAGGGATGTTAAAGAAATCAGCTAAATCATTGTTTCCAACAGCCACCACAACTGTATCATATTGCCTTGCGGCTAGGCTAACGCAAGGGCCAAGCTCGTGGGATCTCATGCCGCTCATTGCCAGAACGTCGATTTGGAACTTCGATAGCAAAGAGTCGTAATATATGTCTTGTTTCAAATGACTGGTATTTGAATCTCCGATGACCAGTATTGAACTAAACAAAATTTTATATAACAAAAGACAACAACAAACATTACAGATAAACAGAAAAAAATAGCTTAGACAGTCACTTGCCAATAATATTCAAAATTTCAAGGAACTTTTCAATTGCTTAGAAGCTGCCAAAAAGAAAACTGTTCCAAAATTCGATGGAAAAATTTTGTTTGATAAGATCACTTACTATTTAACACGCCATTGTTGAGTTCGCCTGGTAGGAGCCCCTAAACAGTCTATGCAGTATCTTGAGTTCTTTGATATATAAGATTAGCGAGAAAGCAAATAAAAGAACGCCAAAAAATCCGACAAAATATTACTTAAAACTTGAATGCTATTGATTCTACAATCAATAGATCGAAAAAAAAGCATTTTGATTTTAAGCTAATTATGTTCGAATCCCTCCTTCATCACGCTGATTTTTAAACCCTCACAAACGGGAAGAGCAACCACTTAATAGCATAAGTTAGCAACAGAGCACAACTCTAGGGGTCCCAAGTTTTTTACTTCGTAGCAAAATTCACAAAAAGTCGTTACACTTTCCGGGAGAATATTGAGTTTTGAAATATTTGTATAATACCTTACGACCGCATATATATCGTCTTCAATTTTCGCAAAACACTGAATCTGAACAAATTTTTTGTCTTTCAATTGAACAACACTTTCACTAACATTGTCGTTTAGTCTAGTATAAGAGAGCGAACAAATCTTTTTTCCAATATCATTCACGTACCGAGCAAAAGTTTTTGTAGCATTTTTTTCTTCACAGTAAATTTTTATTTCGCCAGCTAATTTCGTAAAACTTTCGATGCATGAAACTTTTACACTAGTTATATCTAACTCATCTAGAGAATTTTGGTGCTTTAAAAACCGATCGACCATTTTTTCTGGGTTCTTTATTGTTCCGGAGAGGGCAGATAGTAATTGATGGTTTGCTGATTCAAAACAAAAAGCGGAAAAAAGCCAAAGGGGACCATTTCGGCGGACCTGCTCAAGGATTGGGATTCGAGTCCATACAAATCAAGGAAATTTTCAAAGAACGAATTAATCAAAGCATCGGCAGGCTGGAGATATTCAACATCAAAACTTCCATCAGACAACAGCCTAATTGCAAAACTTAACTTGCAAAAGCTCTCAAATTAAATGTTTGAGACGTTTAAAATATCAAACACTAAGGGGCCAATATGGAAAAAGAACAGCTTAAAGTCGAATGCCTTCCAAAATGTAAGATCTTTCAACTTTTTCGTGCGGTGCAATATATCAAAAGGATTTTTACAATTAGAGACAAGATTTTCCAGCTCTTTTAGAGTACCTCCCTTCGCTAGGGAAATCAGAAACTTAGATAAGATTTTTGCAGTACCTAAACAAACTTGATGCATAGGATCTATAACACAATCCCATGGTAAATTAAAAAACTTACTCAGTGGAGTGATCAATTTTACACCGTTGACAGCAATTCGTCTTTTTTCAGCAAGCTCGCCACAAGCTTGAAACGTGTTTTTTTCTCGAAGAATGAAGGGCTTAGACACTTTGAAAAGCAATCTATTATTTTTATGAAAACCTTTTATGAAACAGTGAGCACAACTATCATATCCCATATGTTGCTTCATGCATAAAACGTACGCTCTTGCTGGTGCGTCACAAACAATACTCCGATATCTTAAAAAAAACACGACCAATGGACTCAAATAACACACCATTCGAAAAACTTTCTAACTCAAGACATACTCTTTGTAGCATGTCATCAAAGTCGGGCTTCGACTCGCCATACCAAAGCGCCAAAAGACAGATATTTGAGTAAGAAGATCTTAAAACAGGGGGCAAATTAAAAATCTGAACCCAAGTAGGCCACACAGAAAGTTTACTTGACTTGAAAATTGGAGCTCCATCTGTATTGAAAACCAGCTGCAGTTCAGACTTGCAAAATGCGTCAGTAGGGGTTTCCCCAATTACACAGATTCGACCAGGACTGCTGAATATAAGAAATATTTTTCTTGACAATACGATTAAGTTGCGGAATGAGATCAATCATAAGCAACTTTGACGAACCAAAAGATGTACTTGTTACCAACGGAAGGTTTGTGGCGGGAATATCAGCAAAGATCTTATTGGGGTAGGGCAAAACGCTTGCAAAAAACTTCAGAAAATCACTTTTTACAACATCCGAGAGCTTATGCTTATTTGAAAGGCTAGAAAACTTTTGAATGAACTCATCGTGCGTGACGTTGGCTCCTTCGTATAAGTTAAAATCCAAGGAAATGGGGGCGGGTAGATTTTCATCAGTTTTATCACAAAAATTTCCCTCTTCAAAATTTTGGAGGTTAACAGGCGATGAAAAACGGAAAGCTTCCACTTGATTTTGGTTCGGAGACGAGGGCGAGTCTATATCATCTGTTGATGCATCATCCGATTCAGTTAGGTTTTGAAAAGTTTCCTCAACTGGAGTTAAAGTCGACCGTTCCAAATCTCTACTGTCGTCAGACCAAGCAAAAAATGACTCATAAGTTATTAAATTCAGATTTTCGCATATTCTATTCTCGGGAAAAAACATTCTCAGGCGAGAAGGAAAACCTTGCCGAGAAAAACGATTTAACGGATTTGGTGCCAAATCAATTCCTTTATTCTTTTTAGTAACTTTTCTGCGCTTTACAGCTAATTCCGGAAAAGGGTTTCCATGTAAACTTTTGTAGGGACATAGACAAAACTCGTTGTTCGGCCCAAAAAAATGATTTTGGTAGGATATGGTAAGCTCTTCGCCTGCTTTTATTTCGCGCAATGGTACACAAACCATCAAATTTTTCACATTTACGTAAGCTACATTAGGACGGCATGATGCATTTACGAATGAAATAGGACCAAGCATTAACCATTGAACGCCCACTCTTGAACTTTCAATTACTGAAAAATCATTAAAACCTGGAATTATTTCATCCTCTTTTATATCAACAAGATACCCTATCAAGCCTGGAATCTCCAATTTAGAGTTTATATCGCATTTCGCAAACACGCCTAATTGAGAGAAACTTACATCTTTTAAGTAGTCAACACAACTGTACCTGATCAACTTCAGACTTTTGCCATACTCTGAACCCAGGAAAGCCTCAACATCTTTAAGGTAGTCTGGCATGTAGTCGAGAGTCAAACAAACGTTGTGAGCCTCAATTTCACCAAAGTTCACCCATTTCTTTGTTAATTTAGCATCTATGAAAGCTAGCTCACTCCAGGTAATAGGCAGTTTGACTAGTTGCTGAGCTACTGGAAGGTATAACTTATACTTTTTGAAATCGAGAATAGACATTTCATCTGGAAACAAGACCTATATTAGTAGACCGCAACCCAAAATGCAAAAGCGAAGACAGTTTAGAGTGCATGGAAAACCAGAAATTTTACTAAAAACAATTCAACAAAGATTTTGTTTATTAATTTCAGCCTTTTCATGACGCCCTAGAGAATTTGCTGCGTCTTTTGCTCGTCGAAGAGCGTAGAGACTGTCTCCGCAGATTAGCTTGACAGCTTCTGAAACAAAAAAAAACAGTTAAGAAAGAAAAAAGCTCCAAAAAAGCTGCAAAGAAACCTTTGAAAAATTTCTCATCGTCAGCTGATGCTAATTTTCTTGCACAGTGCTTCAAGTTGTTTCTCTGGACGAACCAACAAAACTCCAAACGTTCCTCTTTTGAATGAATTGAGCGTGCAAGAAACCTTCCAACTGCAGCATAGTCATGACGACCGCCATCATAACTCAACAAATCGACTCCTTTATAGACCAGTTTCTGATCAACTGCAGCCCTCTGAGCTCTCACACCTCTATCGTTCTATTCAAAAGTCAAGACTGTTGGTTGCTACCAACCAAAAAATGTTGTAGAAAAGCCAGTATATCAAAACTTGTGCAATACTTACGAATTCTTTCAGTCCCTTCCAGACTTCGAGCATTCGGTTACGTGCTTCAACTTCCAGGGCATTGCTTCGACGCAAGGAACCTTCAATAGTTTCTATACCACTTAGAACACTTCTCAAATCTTTAAAGTGGTAGCTCATTTCAATTAACTGAAAAAATGCTCAGCTTAGCAACAAGAAATTTCCAAATAAAAATTAAGTCACTTAAGCCAAATAGGAACAATAAAGACTCGGAGGGACTTATCAGGAAGGCTGAATTTAACTTTGGAAAGGAAACAAAAATTCAACAACCGCAAAACTTTAGGACAACTTTGTAACATTTCATAATCAAAAGCAATATTCATAGGAGTCAATCAAACCTAACTTCGTATTTTTTCAACAAATTTACACTTTCATCAACCAGAAGCATCCTATATATACACAAAGAGCGAGAATATTACAAAAAGTAATGCAGCTTGAAAAAATTTTCCACATCAAAGAATAGTTCCCTCCAATCAGAACTACTTCTGGCTATCAGAACCGAGAACACCTGACGCTCTTTTTTCACGTAGTCGCTGATTAACCAATTTTAGTGTATCGGGATATAGTTTATTAGTATACTGGTCTCCGAAAACAAACTGGATGGCTCTTTGGTAGAGCTCAGTCCTCTCCTGGTCAGAAGCAACACGACCGTTCTTGGGATCTAAAACCTTTTTGGGGTCAATACAGAGTGTTCGTCGCTCATCGTCATTCCACAAGACCTTAACAATGTTGAAAGCCTTTTCGACGAAAGAAACGCCACCTTGATTGTAAAGATTCAGACCGTTGAACACCAATTCTGGCTGGTTGGGCTCCTCTTCCGTTCCATTATCTTTCTCAACCATGTTCCGTGAAAGCGCAACGGGAGTTTCGGAGATCCGATATATCTCGTCCAAAGCTCGCCTCGAAAATTTTGTCAGATCATCTAAGAGACGGTCACTTCTGTCCATTCGGGACTCTAGTCTGCTAATAACTCGATCGAATCGTTTCACTAAATCGCCCTAAAAACAATTATTCAATCTGGTTGCTACCAACCATTTTTGCGTCCTTTACTCTTACCCTAACTTTTGTTCTGAGTTATAATCAAGCTTTTGCCTACTTTTTGCTGTTGGATCTAATTAAAGGCATCAAGCTCCGATCTTGAGAATAAACTCCTAGCAGAATTGATTATTAAGGTTAGCAGCCCAAAATTTAAAAAAAAATGAAATAAATGAAAAAAGAATTAGAAGTCTAGCTTTAACTTTTCCTTCGTCTATCAAAACATCTTATCATATTTACCACTTGTTCTGCAGTTACACTCTGCACAGTGCCAATGTTTTTAACACTTTTGGCCTTTTGAACTTCTAGGTCAGGCAGGTCTGGCTCGTCAGCGTCATCAGTCGAATCATCGCTATCACAACTTTCAAATGGTTCCTCGATAACTTCATCATTTCTGACCTGACTTGATGTCTTCTTTTCAATTTCAATATCATCGTATGCCTGTTGAAACACCTGAGTAACATTCATGTCCCTAGGTTCTACACCTTCCGATAGCAAAACATTCGTTTTGTTTCCAACGCGGGTCAGAGTCTCTTCGGGACCATTCGTTACGACAAGACCGTTCACAAAAATTTTTGGATTCTTATCCGATTTGAAAGGCACGTCCTCGAATCTCATCGACAACTTAACTGAGCTGCTCATATGTTTGGGCCAACTGGTATGATTTGGCTTTACGATATCGAACTTTCCATCACATTCGAAATAGACAAGAAAGCGGTGATCGGGTGGAAAAGCAATATCACTCTCTTTGTTTCTCGAAGACTTTGCACACAAGGGGACCTTGTTGCTATTGCCCTTTGAGGTACTGGGTTTGTTTGACCGCTGGAGGCTCATTTTTTTACTAAACAAAAACGCCTAGAGCAATACCTGAATAAGTAAACAGAAAAAAAGTATTTAGAAAGTAAATATTTCGGGAAGTGAAAACAGGTGTGCCCCGGAAAAAATCGACTTGGCAGATAGAAGCCTATACAGTTCTGGCGCAGCCCTTAGATATGGGATAACGATGAGAAAGATTAACTGCAATGATTTGGATTAGCAGCAGAATTAAAAAAAAACTTTCGGAGAATTTAACTGACTGGTAGAAACTGTATGCTTTCACGCATGCATTCTTATCCTATTTTGTTTGGAAATTAGGAGAAAGAGCTCGTTCCTGTTAGCTGTTAGGGAGATCAGTATAGAAGACATCAGTCACGCAAAAGGTTGGGCCAAAAAACAATTGCAAAAAAAAAATTCGTAATAGCTATCCTACAAAAATATTTTGAGAACTGATGTCAGAGCAAGTTCAAAAAGTAATTTTGCCTTACAATAATGACTCAACAAGAAACATACCTAGCGTACAGAACGGCAGGGCCCCGCATTTGAAAACACAGTCCAAAATTTGGCGTTGATAAAGAACAGCTGAAAAAAATGACAAAAATTTTAGAGGATTCTGACAAAATTTTTCTTTTTTGCGCAGTTATAGTGGCAGTGACTGTCTAAGCTACCCTAAGCAGTCATTTTGAACAAAATAAAGCGGAGAAATTTACCTCATGGTGGTCGGGCTAAAAACAAAAAACGACTTAGATTACAAATGTCAGCATTAAACCCATGGAGGCAACCACTCCAAGCACATACACACCCAAACAAACTTTTCTACAACAATACCGAGGCTACCCCCGGTTGATTCCTTTTGAATAGACTATTATACAATACTGTCTGGTAATTCTATTTAATTTTCAGATAACACACAGATTGCAATTTGTTACTAAGATTGCTACACCAAGCAAAATTACGGCTACACAACTGTGGTCTCAATTCTACAACTAAACCACTAACACATTTTTTGAGACACCTACGACACGGCTAGCATGAAAATGACAGTACTGCAACTTACTGTATTGGTTGTGAAGATGATGTTGGTCTGTGTAGTCGATAATGCAAAATGCAAATGTCAAAAATCAAGAATTTCAAGATTCAAAATCTGAAATAGGGCATTTCTTTAACAAAATCACTGTTATAAAGTTACGCTGACCCCAGCAACGACATTGACAGACCTGTATCAGTCATAGTTCACTAATATCAACCAAACGGTGGCCATTAGATACCATTTCGATGAAAATTCAATGAATAACTATCAATTTTTGGGTCAAAAAATGGGTCAAAATGGGCAAAATGGGAGGGTGTTTCGGTACCAATTTCTCAAAGACGGCTGAATCAAATTACACGAGCCTTATACCAACAGAAACGTCAATTTATTATCTGTTGAACTCACCAAATAAAAATAAAATTGAACAACTACACTAGGAGTTATTAAGGGTTATAGGTACTGTACCAAAGCCCATATTTGATGGGCTAAATGACTGGTATGTCTAGGCCAATAACTCCAAGATGCCTGGACCAAAATAAACGACCCTTATATCAAAATAAACCTCAGTTGAAGCCCTCTTAAATGCACCAAACACAGTTGAAATCGAACCATTCTTTCACGAGTTATTAAAGATCAAATGTACCGTACTAGGGCCCATTTCATGGGTACACCGGAGGGGTCATGTCCAGGCCAATAACTCCAAGATGCCTGGACCAAAATGAATGAACCTTATATCAAAATAAACCTCAGTTCAAGACCCGTTAAACGCACTAACCAAATTTAAAATCGGACCATCCGGGCACGAGTTATTAAAGATCAAAAGCGCTGTACCAGGGCCCATTTTCACAGGTAAATTGGGCGGGTATTCCCAGGTGAATAACTCAACGGTGAACGCACCAAAATTAGCGGCACCTATATCAAATTCAACATCGGTTCAAGGACTATTCAGATCACCAAACAGAATTAAAATTGAATAACTATACGGAGAGATATTGGAGTTTTAAGGTACAGTACCAAAACCTACATATATATGGGATTTGACCCATAATTTGACCCAAATTATAACTTATAACTGGTTATGAAAATGACACTTTGTGGAAACTTTACCCATGTCATCACAATACTATGGGGACTATAAATATCACAAACAGAACTCGGGAACGTTGTTTTATAAGCAGAAACAGGTAAAATAGGTGAATTTCAGGTCAAATCAGGCTTGACCTGTCATGGACTATCTTTTCGTAACGGCTGGGCGAATTATCACAAACCGTATAGCAAACCAAACTAGAGCTCAAGACAAGTTCAACAAGCCATCACAAACTAAAATCGGTTAAGTTTTCGTGGAGGTATTGCAAAATTAACGTTTCGTACCAGGTCAAATAATCCACCTGGTACGTGACCTGGATCGTCAAAATTTTCAATGTCAACATTGAAATACTTGTACACACTACATTACAATTCCATCAGTACATAATACTGGGTGTCATAGGCCATTATTTGACACCAAAACACTAATTTTTCAACATTTTATCAACCTCTGCATTAAGGGCACGTTTTTGTGAAAAATGGGGGTACGGCACGTGCAGAGTGAAAATTGAACCCCTAAACTCCGGAAAAGTACATAGGAAAACATACGCAACGGACTCCAGGCATAAGGACGAAGCTCCAGAACCATTATCTGTAGCTTAAATCACTCATTTTGAAGTTTCGAAAATCGGCCGCTCCGAAAAGTACCCAAAATAGGGTAATTTCCGTTTTACCGCTAAAAATTCTGATCGACCTCGCCGAGCTACAGCCGCAACCACTATCAATCGACGAGACGGTTCCATGCACGACAAAACAAGCCTACGTTCGCTTAAATCCGTTCAGTATTCACAGAGATATTTCAATATTACTGAGACGTACACCATTTTTTCATGACACAATAAGGCCTGTTCCTGCGTGAAAAAACGCTCTACGAAGAAGAAACGCTAATGCAACACAAATCGGGTCGCAGTGTAGGCTCTCCTTGATGTTCTTGCTGGGTATGCTTCGCTAACATGGTTTTCGCATCATCTTTAAACGCATGTTTCATGTAGAATCTTTGTAAATACGTTTTTTGAAAAATAGCACAACCGAGTACTGCTAGTTTTACGAAATACCTAAACAGTGAAAGAATTGCCAAAATTTCAAAACAGCAGTCACTTGAATTCCTAAAAACTGAAGGATAATCGCAGACGGGTGCTTGAAATAGGCTACCGGCAACAAAAACAATTGCACGACGTAGATGCAGCATAGTTTTGTACAAACACATTTTTTACATTTCCTTTGCACTCAAAAAAGCAACACCATTGAAAAATTTTTTTTAAACTAGTGACCTGCAAACACAGAGGAGGACAACACGCCAACTTGACACACTTCCTATGGTTCCTGTCTATAATGCTTAAAGAATTATTGTAAAAAGACAAAAAATCAGCGACACTTAATTTTTGGTTTCGTGTTAGCTTTCAAGAAATTGCTGTCCAATTTTTATACTTGAAAGATAATTGAACAGCCTGTTTTCTAACGAACACCGCAATTGTTTGTCAGTGATCTAATAGTGGCGTTTTACGGCCTTTAAACTGTCAAAAAATTCAAAAGATAGCAGCTCCTTCTAAAATTTAAAGGAAGCTGATTTCATGTCAGTGAGCAATTATCCACTTCATTTGTTGCTCATAGACACAACTTTTTTGATTATTTTGAAACCAGTATCCAATTGGCCTAATTAGGTTGTTTGACATGAAGAAGGATCAAAAGAGTGTAGTAAACGTTAAGAAAGCTTATCCCATTTGTTGTGGCAGAAAATAAACCAAAAGCAGAAAAATTTTAAAAAAGGTATTTCATAACTCATGCAAAACCCTGAATCGCAGTTTTGTGTCCCAAAAGATTTTTTGACAACTCAATTTACTATCTATTTTGGTAAAGACAGTTATATAGCCTTACAAAAATTACAACGAAAGTCTCAATTACAGAACAAAAAGTCGATTATAGCATTATATATCATAAGCAGGAACCCTCTGGATGCTTTTTTATGACCCTTTTTAATGCTTACCAAGTGATTCACACTTGGTGTGAACAGAATGAACCATTGAAACGTTCATTGAACTTTTTTTTCTGGAAACGAGTATTTCAAACACGTTATCGACGGTAAAGTTGATATAAAACTTTCCGATTAGGCCCGAGGGAAAAATAATTTTAAGGCGAAAAAGTTTTGGACTCCGTTTTCTTCCTTAAACTGTGTGGTAGTTTCAGTGGGAGTGCCGTTATGCTATAGGATGACTTTACAAGGGGTTGGAAGGTTGAGAAAATTGACCATTTACGTTTTTCGCCAGGTACCTGTTTAATCGTTGAAAAACGTTATAATATCGTAACACAAAACGTATGATTGACTTTATAGGGGGACTATCTGCCTTTTCCCTCTCAACTGGTTACTTGCATTTCGTTTTTTGTGTCCTTGCTACCTATTAATGATTCAAAGTGAATGCACTCACAGAAAAGTCTCATTTACAGAAAAAAAAGTCGATTATAACATTATATATCATAAGCAAGAACGCTCTGGATGCTTTTTTATGGCCCTTTTTAGTGCTTGCCAAGTTATTCACACTTGGTGTGAACAGAATGAACCATTGAAACGATCATTCAACTTTTTTTCTGGAAAGGAGAATTTCAAACACGTTATCGACGGTAAAGTTGATATGAAACTTTCCGATTAGGCCCGAGAGAAAAATAACTTAAAGGCGAAAAAATTTTGGACCACGTTTTTCTTCCTTAAACTGTGTGGTAACTTCAGTAGGAGTGCCGTTATGCTATAGGATGACTTTACAAGGGGTTGGAAGGTTGAGAAAAGTGACCATTTACGTTTTTCGCCAGGTACCTGTTTAATCGTTGAAAAACGTTATAATATCGTAACACAAAACGTATGATTGACTTTATTGGGGGGACTATCTGCCTTTTCCCTCTTAACTGGTTACTTGCATTTGGTTTTTTGTGTCCTTGCTACCTATTAATGATTCAAAGTGAGTGCACTCACAGAAAAGTCTCATTTACAGAACAAAAAGTCTATTATAACATTATATATCATAAGCAAGAACGCTCTGGATGCTTTTTTATGGCCCTTTTTAGTGCTTGCCAAGTTATTCACACTTGGTGTGAACAGAATGAACCATTGAAACGATCCTTCAACTTTTTTTCTGGAAACGAGTATTTCAAACACGTTATCGACGGTAAAGTTGATATGAAACTTTCCGATTAGGCCCGAGAGAAAAATAACTTTAAGGCGAAAAAATTTTGGACCCCGCTTTTCTTCCTCAAACTGTGTGGTGGTTTCAGTAGGAGTGCCGTTATTCTATAGGATGACTTTACAAGGGGTTGGAAGGTTGAGAAAAAAGACCATTTACGTTTTTCGCCAGGTACCTGTTTAATCGTTGAAAAACGTTATAATATCGTAACACAAAACGTATGATTGACTTTATTGGGGGGACTATCTGCCTTTTCCCTCTCAACTGGTTACTTGCATTTGGTTTTTTGTGTCCTTGCTACCTATTAATGATTCAAAGTGAATGCACTCACAGAAAAGTCTCATTTACAGAACAAAAAGTCTATTATAACATTATATATCATAAGCAAGAACGCTCTGGATGCTTTTTTATGGCCCTTTTTAGTGCTTGCCAAGTTATTCACACTTGGTGTGAACAGAATGAACCATTGAAACGATCCTTCAACTTTTTTTCTGGAAACGAGTATTTCAAACACGTTATCGACGGTAAAGTTGATATGAAACTTTCCGATTAGGCCCGAGAGAAAAATAACTTTAAGGCGAAAAAATTTTGGACCCCGCTTTTCTTCCTCAAACTGTGTGGTGGTTTCAGTAGGAGTGCCGTTATTCTATAGGATGACTTTACAAGGGGTTGGAAGGTTGAGAAAAATGACCATTTACGTTTTTCGCCAGGTACCTGTTTAATCGTTGAAAAACGTTATAATATCGTAACACAAAACGTATGATTGACTTTATTGGGGGGACTATCTGCCTTTTCCCTCTCAACTGGTTACTTGCATTTGGTTTTTTGTGTCCTTGCTACCTATTAATGATTCAAAGTGAATGCACTCACAGAAAAGTCTCATTTACAGAACAAAAAGTCTATTATAACATTATATATCATAAGCAAGAACGCTCTGGATGCTTTTTTATGGCCCTTTTTAGTGCTTGCCAAGTTATTCACACTTGGTGTGAACAGAATGAACCATTGAAACGATCCTTCAACTTTTTTTCTGGAAACGAGTATTTCAAACACGTTATCGACGGTAAAGTTGATATGAAACTTTCCGATTAGGCCCGAGAGAAAAATAACTTTAAGGCGAAAAAATTTTGGACCCCGTTTTTCTTCCTTAAACTGTGTGGTAGTTTCAGTAGGAGTGCCGTTATGCTATAGGATGACTTTACAAGGGGTTGGAAGGTTGAGAAAAAAAGACTATTTACGTTTTTCGCCAGGTACCTGTTTAATCGTTGACAAACGTTATAATATCGTAACACAAAACGTATGATTGACTATATTGGGGGGACTATCTGCTATTTCATACTCAATTGGCTACTTGCATTTGGTTTTTTGTGTCCTTGCTACCTATTATTGATTCAAAGTGAATGCACTCACAGAAAAGTCTCATTTACAGGACAAAAAGTCGATTATAACATTATATATCATAAGCAGGAACGCTCTGGATTCTTTTTTATGAGCCTTTTTAATGCCTACCGAATGATTCACACTTGGTGTGAACAGAATTAACCATTGAAACGATCATTGAACTTTTTTTCAGGTAACGAGTATTTCAAACACGTTATCGACGGTAAAGTTGATATGAAACTTTCCGATTAGGCCCGAGAGAAAAATAACTTTAAGGCGAAAAAATTTTGGACCCCGTTTTTCTTCCTTAAACTGTGTGGTAATTTCTGTGGGAGTGCCGTTATGCTATAGGATGACTCTACAAGGGATTGGAAGGTTGAGAAAAGTGACCATTTACGTTTTTCGCCAGGTACCTGTTTAATCATTGAAAAACGTTTTAATATCGTAACACAAAACGTATGTTTGACTATATTGGTGGGACTATCTGCTTTTTCCCTCTCAATTAGTTACTTGCATTTGGTTTTTTGTGTCCTTGCTACCTATTAATGATTCAATGTGAATGCACTCACAGATAGTCTCATTTACAGAACAAAAAAGTCGATTATAACATTATATATCATAAGCAAGAACGCTCTGTATGCTTTTTTATGGCCCTTTTTAGTGCTTACCAAGTTTTTCACACTTGGTGTGAACAGAATGAACCATTGAAACAATCATTGAACTTTTTTTGTGGAAACGAGTATTTCAAATACGTTATCGACGGTAAAGTTGATATGAAACTTTCCGATTAGGCCCGAGAGAAAAATAACTTTAAGGCAAAAAAATTTTGGACACCGTTTTTCTTCTTTAAACTGTGTGGTAGTTTTAGTAGGAGTGCCGTTATGCTATAGGATGACTTTACAAGGGATTGGAAGGTTGAGAAAAGTGACCATTTACATTTTTCGCCAGGTACCTGTTTAATCATTGAAAAACGTTATAATATCGTAACACAAAACGTATGATTGACTATATTGGGGGGACTATCTGCTCTTTCCCTCTCAATTGGTTACTTGCAGTTGGTTCTTTGTGTCTTTGCTACCTATTAATGATTCAAAGTGAATGCACCCACAGAAAAGTCTCATTTACAGAACAAAAAGTCGATTATAACGTTTTATATCATAAGCAGGAACGCTCTGGATGCTATTTTATGACCCTTTTTAATGCTTACCAAGTGATTCACACTTGGTGTGAACAGAATGAACCATCGAAACGATCATTGAACTTTTTTTCTGGAAACGAGTACTTCAAACACGTTATCGACGGTAAAGTTGATATGAAACTTTCCGATTAGGCCCGAGAGAAAAATAACTTTAGGGCGAAAAAATTTCGGACCCCGTTTTTCTTCCTTAAACTGTGTCGTAGTTTCAGTAGGAGTGCCGTTATGCTATAGGATGACTTTACAAGGGTTTGGAAGGTTGAGAAAAGTGACCATTTACGTTTTTCGCCAGGTACCTGTTTAATCATTGAAAAACGTTATATTATCGTAACACAAAACGTATGATTGACTATATTGGGGGACTATCTGCTTTTTCCCTCTCAATTGGTTACTTGATTTGATTTTTTGTGTCCTTGCTACCTATTAATGATTCAAAGTGAATGCACTCACAGAAAAGTCTCATTTACAGAACAAAAAGTCTATTATAACATTATATATCATAAGCAAGAACGCTCTGGATGCTTTTTTATGGCCCTTTTTAGTGCTTCCCAAGTTATTCACACTTGTTGTGAACAGAATGAACCATTGCAACGATCATTGAACTATTTTTGTGGAAACGAGTATTTCAAACACGTTATCGACGGTAAAGTTGATATGAAACTTTCCGATTAGGCCCGAGAGAAAAATAACTTTAAGGCGAAAAAATTTTGGACCCCGTTTTTCTTCCTTAAACTGTGTGGTAGTTTCAGTAGGAGTGCCGTTATGCTATAGGATGACTTTATAAGGGATTGGAAGGTTGAGAAAAGTGACCATTTACGTTTTTCGCCAGGTACCTGTTTAATCATTGAAAAACGTTATATTATCGTAACACAGAACGTATGATTGACTATATTGGGGGGACTATCTGCTTTTTCCCTCTCAATTGGTTACTTGCATTTGGTTCCTTGTGTTTTTGCTACCTATTAATGATTCAAACTGAATGCACTCAGAGAAAAGTCTCAATTACAGAACCAAAAAGTCGATTATAACATTATATATCATTAGCAGGAACGCTCTGGATGCTTTTTTATGACCCTTTTTAATGCTTACCAAGTGATTCACATTTGGTGTGAACAGAATGAACCATTGAAACGATAATTGAACTTTTTTTTCTGGAAACGAGTATTTCAAACACGTTATCGACGGTAAAGTTGATATGAAACTTTCCGATTAGGCTCGAGAGAAAAATAACTTTAAGGTGAAAAAATTTTGGACCCCGTTTTTCTTCCTTAAACTGTGTGGTAGTTTCAGTAGGAGTGCCGTTATGCTATAGGATGACTTTACAAGGGATTGGAAGGTTGAGAAAAGTGACCATTTACGTTTTTCGCCAGGTACCTGTTTAATCATTGAAAAACGTTATAATATCGTAACACAGAACGTATGATTGACTATATTGGGGGACTATCTGCTTTTTCCCTCTCAACTGGTTACTTGCATTTGGTTCCTTGTGTTTTTGCTACCTATTAATGATTCACACTGAATTCACTCAGAGAAAAGTCTCATTTACAGAACAAAAAGTCGATTATAACATTATATATCATTAGCAGGAACGCTCTGGATGCTTTTTTATGACCCTTTTTAATGCTTACCAAGTGATTCACATTTAATGTGAACAGAATGAACCATTGAAACAATCATTGAACTTTTTTTCTGGAAACGAGTATTTCAAACACGTTATCGACGGTAAAGTTGATATGAAACTTTCCGATTAGGCCCGAGAGAAAAATAACTTTAAGGCGAAAAAAATTTGGACCCCGTTTTTCTTCCTTAAACTGTGTGGTAATTTCAGTAGGAGTGCCGTTATGCTATAGGATGATTTTACAAGGGATTGGAAGGTTGAGAAAAGTGACCATTTACGTTTTTCGCCAGGTACCTGTTTAATCATTGAAAAACGTTATAATATCGTAACACAGAACGTATGTTTGACTATATTGGTGGGACTATCTGCTTTTTCCTTCTCAGTTGGCTACTTGCGTTTGGTTTTTTGTGTCCTTGCTACCTATTAACGATTCAAACTGAATGCACTCACAGAAAAGTCTCATTTACAGAACAAAAAGTCGATTATAACGTTATATATCATAAGCAGGAACGCTCTGGATGCTATTTTATGACCCTTCTTAATGCTTACCAAGTGATTCACTTTTGGTGTGAACAGAATGAACCATTGAAACAATCATTGAACTTTTTTTCTGGAAACGAGTATTTCAAACACGTTATCGACGGTAAAGTTGATATGAAAATTTCCGATTAGGCCCGAGAGAAAAATAACTTTAAGGCGAAAAAATTTTGGACCCCGTTTTTCTTCCTTAAACTGTGTGGTAGTTCCAGTAGGAGTGCCGTTATGCTATAGGATGACTTTATAAGGGATTGGAAGGTTGAGAAAAGTGACCATTTACGTTTTTCGCCAGGTACCTGTTTAATCATTGAAAAACGTTATAATATCGTAACACAGAACGTATGATTGACTATATTGGAGGGACTATCTGCTTTTTCCATCTCAATTGGCTACTTGCGTTTGGTTCTTTGTGTCTTTGCTACCTATTAATGATTCAAAGTGAATGGACTCACAGAAAAGTCTCATTTACAGAACAAAAAGTCGATTATAACATTATATATCATAAGCAGGAACGCTCTGGATGCTTTTTTATGACCCTTTTTAATGCTTACCAAGTGATTCACACTTGGTGTGAACAGAATGAACCATTGAAACGATAATTGAACTTTTTTTCTGGAAACGAGTATTTCAAACACGTTATCGACAGTAAAGTTGATATGAAACTTTCCGATTAGGCCCGAGAGAAAAATAACTAGGGCGAAAAAATTTTGGACCCCGTTTTTCTTCCTTAAACTGTATGGTAGATTCAGTAGGAGTGCCGTTATGCTATAGGATGACTTTACAAGGGATTGGAAGGTTGAGAAAAGTGACCATTTACGTTTTTCGCCAGGTACCTGTTTAATCATTGAAAAACGTTATAATATCGTAACACAGAACGTATGATTGACTATTTTGGAGGGACTATCTGCTTTTTCCATCTCAATTAGTTACTTGCATTTGGTTCTTTGTGTCTTTGCTACCTATTAATGATTCAAAGTGAATGGACTCACAGAAAAGTCTCATTTACAGAACAAAAAGTCGATTATAACATTATATATCGTAAGCAGGAACGCTCTGGATGCTTTTTTATGACCCTTTTTAATGCTTACCAAGTGATTCACACTTGGTGTGAACAGAATGAACCATTGAAACGATCATTGAACTTTTTTTCTGGAAACGAGTATTTCAAACACGTTATCGACGGTAAAGTTGATATGAAAATTTCCGATTAGGCCCGAGAGAAAAATAACTTTAAGGCGAAAAAATTTTGGACCCCGTTTTTCTTCCTTAAACTGTGTGGTAGTGTCAGTAGGAGTGCCGTTATGCTATAGGATGACTTTACAAGGAATTGGAAGGTTGAGAAAAGTGACCATTTACGTTTTTCGCCAGGTACCTGTTTAATCATTGAAAAACGTTATAATATCGTAACACAGAACGTATGATTGACTATATTGGGGGGACTATCTGCTTTTTCCCTCTCAATTGGTTACTTGCATTTGGTTCTTTGTGTCTTTGCTACCTATTAATGATTCAAAGTGAATGGACTCACAGAAAAGTCTCATTTACAGAACAAAAAGTCGATTATAACATTATATATCATAGGCAGGAATGCTCTGGATGCTTTTTTATGACCCTTTTTAATGCTTACCAAGTGATTCACACTTGGTGTGAACAGAATGAACCATTGAAACGATAATTGAACTTTTTTTCTGGAAACGAGTATTTCAAACACGTTATCGACGGTAAAGTTGATATGAAACTTTCCGATTAGGCCCGAGAGAAAAATAACTTTAAGGCGAAAAGATTTTGGACCCCGTTTTTCTTCCTTAAGCTGTGTGGTAGTTTCAGTAGGAGTGACGTTATGCTATAGGATGACTTTACAAGGGATTGGAAGGTTGAGAAAAGTGACCATTTACGTTTTTCGACAGGTACCTGTTTAATCATTGAAAAACGATATAATATCGTAACACAGAACGTATGATTGACTATATTTGGGGGACTATCTGCTTTTTCCCTCTCTATTGGTTACTTGCATTTGGATCTTCGTGTCTTTGCTACCTATTAATGATTCAAAGTGAATGGACTCACAGAAAAGTCTCATTTACAGAACAAAAAGTCGATTATAACATTATATATCATAGGCAGGAATGCTCTGGATGCTTTTTTATGACCCTTTTTAATGCTTACCAAGTGATTCACACTTGGTGTGAACAGAATGAACCATTGAAACGATAATTGAACTTTTTTTCTGGAAACGAGTATTTCAAACACGTTATCGACGGTAAAGTTGATATGAAACTTTCCGATTAGGCCCGAGAGAAAAATAACTTTAAGGCGAAAAAATTTTGGACCCCGTTTTTCTTCCTTAAACTGTGTGGTAGTTTCAGTAGGAGTGCCGTTATGCTATAGGATGACTTTATAAGGGATTGGAAGGTTGAGAAAAGTGACCATTTACGTTTTTCGCCAGGTACCTGTTTAATCATTGAAAAACGTTATATTATCGTAACACAGAACGTATGATTGACTATATTGGGGGGACTATCTGCTTTTTCCCTCTCAATTGGTTACTTGCATTTGGTTCCTTGTGTCTTTGCTACCTATTAATGATTCAAAGTGAATGGACTCACAGAAAAGTCTCATTTACAGAACAAAAAGTCGATTATAACATTATATATCATAAGCAGGAACGCTCTGGATGCTTTTTTATGACCCTTTTTAATGCTTACCAAGTGTTTCACACTTGGTGTGAACAGAATGAACCATTGAAACGATAATTGAACTTTTTTTCTGGAAACGAGTATTTCAAACACGTTATCGACGGTAAAGTTGATATGAAACTTTCCGATTAGGCCCGAGAGAAAAATAACTTTAAGGCGAAAAAATTTTGGACCCCGTTTTTCTTCCTTAAGCTGTGTGGTAGTTTCAGTAGGAGTGACGTTATGCTATAGGATGACTTTACAAGGGATTGGAAGGTTGAGAAAAGTGACCATTTACGTTTTTCGACAGGTACCTGTTTAATCATTGAAAAACGATATAATATCGTAACACAGAACGTATGATTGACTATATTTGGGGGATTATCTGCTTTTTCCCTCTCTATTGGTTACTTGCATTTGGATCTTCGTGTCTTTGCTACCTATTAATGATTCAAAGTGAATGGACTCACAGAAAAGTCTCATTTACAGAACAAAAAGTCGATTATAACATTATATATCATAGGCAGTAATGCTCTGGATGCTTTTTTATGACCCTTTTTAATGCTTACCAAGTGATTCACACTTGGTGTGAACAGAATGAACCATTGAAACGATAATTGAACTTTTTTTCTGGAAACGAGTATTTCAAACACGTTATCGACGGTAAAGTTGATATGAAACTTTCCGATTAGGCCCGAGAGAAAAATGACTTTAAGGCGAAAAAATTTTGGACCCCGTTTTTCTTCCTTAAACTGTGTGGTAGTTTCAGTAGGAGTGCCGTTATGCTATAGGATGACTTTACAAGGGATTGGAAGGTTGAGAAAAGTGACCATTTACGTTTTTCGCCAGGTACCTGTTTAATCATTGAAAAACGTTATAATATCGTAACACAGAACGTATAATTGACTATATTTGGGGGACTATCTGCTTTTTCCCTCTCAATTGGTTACTTGCATTTGGTTCTTTGTGTCTTTGCTACCTATTAATGATTCAAAGTGAATGGACTCACAGAAAAGTCTCATTTACAGAACAAAAAGTCGATTATAACATTATATATCATAAGCAGGAACGCTCTGGATGCTTTTTTATTACCCTTTTTAATGCTTACCAAGTGATTCACACTTGGTGTGAACAGAATGAACCATTGAAACGATCATTGAACTTTTTTTCTGGAAACGAGTATTTCAAACACGTTATCGACGGTAAAGTTGATATGAAACTTTCCGATTAGGCCCGAGAGAAAAATAACTTTAGGGCGAAAAAATTTTGGACCCCGTTTTTCTTCCTTAAGCTGTGTGGTAGTGCCAGTAGGAGTGCCGTTATGCTATAGGATGACTTTACAAGGGATTGGAAGGTTGAGAAAAGTGACCATTTACGTTTTTCGCCAGGTACCTGTTTAATCATTGAAAAACGTTATAATATCGTAACACAGAACGTATGATTGACTATATTTGGGGGACTATCTGCTTTTTCCCTCTCAATTGGTAACTTGCATTTGGTTCTTCGTGTCTTTGCTACCGATTAATGATTCAAAGTGAATGGACTCACAGAAAAGTCTCATTTACAGAACAAAAAGTCAATTATAACATTATATATCGTATGCAGGAACGCTCTGGATGCCTTTTTATGGCCCTTTTTAGTGCTGACCAAGTTATTCACACTTGTTGTGAACAGAATGAACCATTGCAACGATCATTGAACTATTTTTGTGGAAACGAGTCTCTCAAATACTTTGTCGACGGTAAAGTTGATATGAAACTTTTCGATTAGGCCCGAGAGAAAAAAAACTTTAAGGCGAAAAAATTTTGCACCCCGTTTTTCTTCCTTAAACTGTGTGGTAGTTTCAGTAGGAGTGCCGTTATGCTATAGGAAGACTATACAAGGGATTGGAAGGTTGAGAAAAGTGACCATTTACGTTTTTCGCCAGGTACCTGTTTAATCATTGAAAAACGTTATAATATCGTAACACAGAACTAATGATTGACTATATTGGGGGGACTATCTGCTTTTCCCTCTCAACTGGTTACTTGCATTTGGTTTTTTGTGTCCTTGCTACCTATTAATGATTCAAAGTGAATTCACTCACAGAAAAGTCTCATTTACAGAACAAAAAGTCGATTATAACATTATATATCATAAGCAGGAACGCTCTGGATGCTTTTTTATGACCCTTTTTAATGCTTACCAAGTGATTCACACCTGGTTTGAACAGAATGAACCATTGAAACGATCATTGAACTTTTTTTCTGGAAACGAGTATTTCAAACACGTTATCGACGGTAAAGTTGATATGAAACTTTCCGATTAGGCCCGAGAGAAAAATAACTTTAAGGCTTAAAAATTTTGGACCCCGTTTTTCTTCCTTAAACTGTGTGGTAGTTTCAGTAGGAGTGCCGTTATGTTATAGGATGACTTTACAAGGGATTGGAAGGTTGAGAAAAGTGACCATTTAAGTTTTTCGCCAGGTACCTGTTTAATCATTGAAAAACGTTATAATATCGTAACACAGAACGTATGATTGACTATATTGGGGGGACTATCTGCTTTTTCCCTCTCAATTGGCTACTTGCATTTGTTTCTTCTTTAAGGCTTAAAAATTTTGGACCCCGTTTTTCTTCCTTAAACTGTGTGGTAGTTTCAGTAGGAGTGCCGTTATGTTATAGGATGACTTTACAAGGGATTGGAAGGTTGAGAAAAGTGACCATTTAAGTTTTTCGCCAGGTACCTATTTAATCATTGAAAAACGTTATAATATCGTAACACAGAACGTATGATTGACTATATTGGGGGGACTATCTGCTTTTTCCCTCTCAATTGGCTACTTGCATTTGTTTCTTCGTGTCTTTGCTACCTATTAATGATTCAAAGTGAATGGACTCACAGAAAAGTCTCATTTACAGAACAAAAAGTCGATTATAACATTATATATCATAAGCAGGAACTCTCTGGATGCCTTTTTATGGCCCTTTTTAGTGCTTACAAAGTTATTCACACTTGTTGTGAACAGAATGAACCATTGCAACGATCATTGAACTATTTTTGTGGAAACGAGTCTCTCAAATACTTTATCGACGGTAAAGTTGATGTGAAACTTTCCGATTAGGCCCGAGAGAAAAATAACTTTAAGGCGAAAAGTTTTTGGACCCCGTTTATCTCCCTTAAACTGTGTGGTAGTTTCAGTAGGAGTGCCGTTATGCTATAGGATGACTTTACAAGGGATTGGAAGGTTGAGAAAAGTGACCATTTACGTTTTTCGCCAGGTACCTATTTAATCATTGAAAAACGTTATAATATCGTAACACAGAACGTATGATTGACTATATTGGGGGGACTATCTGCTTTTTCCCTCTCAATTGGTTACTTGCATTTGGTTCTTTGTGTCTTTGCTACCTATTAATGTTCAAAGTGAATGGACTCACAGAAAAGTCTCATTTACAGAACAAAAAGTCGATTATAACATTATATATCATAAGCAGGAACGCTCTGGATGCTTTTTTATGACCTTTTTTAATGCTTACCAAGTGATTCGCACTTGGTGTGAAGAGAATGAACCATTGAAACGATCATTGAACTTTTTTTCTGGAAACGAGTATTTCAAACACGTTATCGACGGTAAAGTTGATATGAAACTTTCCGATTAGGCCCGAGAGAAAAATAACTTTAAGGCGAAAAAATTTTGGACCCCGTTTTTCTTCCTTAAACTGTGTGGTAGTTTCAGTAGGAGTGCCGTTATGCTATAGGATGACTTTACAAGGGATTGGAAGGTTGAGAAAAGTGACCATTTACGTTTTTCGCCAGGTACCTGTTTAATCATTGAAAAACGTTATAATATCGTAACACAGAACGTATGATTGACTATATTGGGGGGACTATCTGCTTTTTCCCTCTCAATCGGTTACTTGCATTTGGTTTTTTGTGTCTTTGCAACCTATTAATGATTCAAAGTGAATAGACTCACAGAAAAGTCTCATTTACAGAACAAAAAGTCGATTATAACATTATATATCATAAGCAGGAACGCTCTGGATGCTTTTTTATGACCCTTTTTAATGCTTACCAAGTGATTCACACTTGTTGTGAACAGAATGAACCATTGAAACGATCATTGAACAATTTCTCCTGAAATGAGAGTTTCAAATATTTTGTTGAAGGCAGAAGTGATATGAAAGTTTCTGTTTTGAACAGAGAGCTCCCTTTGACGTCTGCACTCATAAGAGAAAAGGATCATTGAGTTAATAGGACTTTAAAATTTCACTTTTTTCTTGAACATTTTTCGACGTCTATCTTGCAAGATCTTGCAAGGTTCTTGCAAGATAGGCGTCCGGATCTTGCATCTTGCAAGATAAGCGTCATTTGCAAGAATCTTGCAAGATCTTGCAAGATAAGCGTCGGAGTTCGACTAGGGATTGTTTGCCGTTTGTTACGAAACCAAAGTGTCTTTTTTTATAGAGTGTGCATCTTCAAGGTACACAGACTACACAAAAAGAATATTCCTTAATGTTTTTTTACACGCTCACACACAACCAGCAAAGGGCAACTAGATTATAGCTCTAAAATGGTGAAACTGTCAAACACTTTTTTAAAATTCTCTTCGCAATATTTTGATACCATTTCATTACCTCCAATGTTGTTATATAGGTGATTGTATGAGTTTTATAATGATGCACTGAAAAACAGGTTAGAGATGTCGTTCCAATTTTTCTTTTCTCGATGATGGGTCAGTTTTTTTGCTGATATGTTATTGAACTGTAGTTATCTTTGTTTTGGTTGCTTACAACCGGATACTGTTTTTACTGCACCAGATCAACAAGTAGCGTAAAAACAGGTCTTCGGGCTGGAAAACCCTCAGTAATCATACCGATCATTCAGTATTACGATGTTCAAGGCAAATAAAAACCAGATGCAACCTTTTTGATTAAAAGGAAAACGTTTTTGCATTTTTAACAATTTTCAGGACGAAAAACAAATAAAATGGTGATCTTAATAGTCGCATTAGTTTAAAAAATGATATTTTCAACAGTGACAAAAAGATTTAATTTTGGCAATTTTAAACTATCATTTCGATTATTGCTGCAGCAATATTTTCTTCAAGGATGCGAGAATTTCGTCCCTATATGAATCATTTCAAATTTGATCAAAAATACCCGCAAACTAAAACAGAATACAAAAGCAGTGTCAACATATATTGTCAATTTTTATTGCGTTGTTAATTCTTGCAAATTATAAGCAATAATGAAATCGATCAACCTCAATTAATACAATCAATGCGTTAATTTGCTCGTTTTTATCTTCTAACCGTTTGTTTTGTCGAAATTATTTGTCCCAGCATTTTTGATGAGGGTATACGTAGCTTTAAGAATTTTTAAATATACGGAATTCGAAATATAAACTTATAAGTAGCGTGTATCTAAGAATTTTTGTACCACCTCACAGTTATTTAATTGAATTTTGTGTATCAATAACAAAATTTAAGTTGAAAAGCTGTTGCGTAATCATCTGCAAGAGTTTTTTTGTGAATTGAGCTTTCTTCTAAATAAAGTTGTCACATGATACCCCTCTGATCTGGATTTGAAAATTTTGTTTCTATTTGGAACCCAACCCATGAGGAGAACCTGACAGACCAGATAATGGTGTGAAAAACGCACGGTTAAATCGGACATTAAAAACTGTCACTTCAAGGAAAATATAATTTGATCCACTCAAATTATTACACTGTTTTTTTCGTGCATCAGTTAAATTTAAAACCCTCAAACAGTTGAATCGAGTATTCGTTAAAGCATGTATCGCGGCTTATAAATTTCATGAGTTTGTTTTTCCTCAAAAAATTTAACGTTCAGTTCGCTATCAGCAGAGTCAATGGGTATGCTCCTTGATTTGCCTCAACGTTAAATTCTCCGTAATAAAAATACTAGAGTTAGAAGTTGCTCGTTTGTAAAGGAACTACTGAAAAATACTACTCTCGTCTCATTCCCACTGAGATTAATACTGTTGCACGT